>NW_006921645.1:7558008-7561683 GCF_000298275.1 Orycteropus afer afer | reverse complement strand
GTCTCACCTATTTTGGTCATGTTGTCAGAAGGGACCATTCCCTGGAGAAGGATGTTATGCTTGGTAGGGTGTAGGGTTGACGAAAGAGGGGGAGACCTTCAACAAGATGGATTGACATGGTGGCTGTGATGATGGACTCAAGTATAGCAGGGATTGTGGGGCTGGGCGCAGGATCAGGCAGTGTTTCATTCTGCTGTGCATGTGGTCGCTATGAATTGGAAACGACTCGATGGCACTTAACAACAACAACAACCACTGCTCTACCAGAGTTATGCTTTAGTTAACTAGATAAAACTTTTCATGATCTGACTTGTCTACCCTGCTGATTTCATATCTCATTATTATTTCACACATTCTTTTGTCCCTAATGCATAAAGTGTTCACAATAATTTACTTTCAAGGACTCCAAATATATTATGTCCTCTTTTGGGGAAGAATGAGAGGCAATAGGCATCCCTCCCCACTTCTCCACCCCTGATGCCATCACACCTGGTCTGGACTCCTGTAACTCCACAAACCCTCAAGTTGTTCTGTCTGAGTGATGGAATGAGAGATCTTTCCATTTGTCCTCTAAAGCATGTTAAGGGAAAATACAGACAGGAAAAAGGTATGCAACAAAACCTAGAATTTATTGAATTATACAAAATGAGTTCCTTATTAAAATAACTCACCCCTAAAGGAACTGTCCTTGTTTTCTCACTCCAATCCTACTTCAACTGAACAAAGGAGTGATTCCCAAGAACTTGGCCAGCATTCTGCCACTGGTTTGGGAGGCTTTTTTTCTATGCTCCAAGGGACACTGTTAATTCATATTGCTTTGTTCTAGGAATTTAAAAAGGATAGTCAGATATTACACTGCCTGATTTTTCATCTGCTTGCTTAAGCAGAGAGCTACACTGAGGGCATAGATTGAGGTGAGTGCCAGGATCCTCCATCTCTGTATCTCCTGTTCTAGTATCCTCCCTCACATCCCAATCTAATTTCTAGACCAGGCTACTGAGACTTGCCTTTCTTATGATTCTGGCATAAGAAACCTGGGGTAGAGGAAACATAGTCAATAATTATTTGCTATCTATGACTTCTCTCTGTGAGTCGGGTCCAACTCAATAGTGCATAACAACATAACAACAAACAAATCTAGGACTTCTTAATGATGAAATTTGTCAGATGGGAAGAGTGTTGAGACAGAAGACTTCAAGCACCAGTTTTGGGATGATAAAATCCATTCTGTTATTGGCTAACTCTTGGTTGCCATGACAATACCATTGGTACGGTGCTCTTTGACTGCATAAGGAAGCTGCTGGTATGAGTTTCTGGCTGCCATTAACAGTCAGTCCTGAGGCTAAAGAAATTCTTCTCTCTGGGACAGTGCTTTCTCTGTTTTCATAGATAAAAAGGGACAATAGCAATTGCCATTTTGAAGCCATTGGTTTGTATTGTTCAAATATGTTCTTTAATGCTGGATCATGAGCAGTTGGATAATAGACGAGGATGACATAGGTTTTCTACTATCAAGGCATGGCATAAGTGGCAGTGAAGCTGGATCTTGGGCTTTCTCTCTTTCTCATTGTCATATATCTTTAATATATATATATTTCTACTCCACTTCATAGGATTCTCCATTCTTCTTCATTTCCAAGGAGGGTCATGTTTAAACTGTTATTTATTTATTATTATTATTATTATTATTATTATTATTTTAACTAAATCCACACCTCTGTGGGGCTACAAGGCCTGTTGAAGATGAGCATCCTGCCCAATTTTGCATCATGCTTCCTTTCATACTCCCTCTTATCATGAAGGATGTCTGTGCTTTATTTGGATTGCGAGTAGGTTATTCATCTTGATTCTTCATTGTAAGAATTTGAGAAAATTGTTTGATAATTGGTTTGAAATGGCGAGTTGATATCCAACAAGAGAGGCTTAAATAGTCGAAAATAGTCATTAAAATATTCATAAGAAGATTGGCACCTATTACTTGGAGAGCATTAATTTTGCATAGTGATGTGAGATGAGGAGGGAATGTGTGTGAGAATTTGGACAGAGTTGAATTATTTCCCATACAGAAGAAAGGGAAATTTGAAATTCCACAAAGGAAGATAAATAGCATCTAGGATCTACAAACAAGGGTGTGTGAAATAAAGGAGAACAGGAAATCCCTCAGCATTGATACCCTGCCAAGAAGTGATGTGGCAGACATCAGACATCTTTGATACAAGATTCACAAAAAGGTTTGTGTGATTGATTCCTTGCAAAAATTGTTGAAGGACTAAGTTCTGCATCTTAGTTTTATGTGAGCAGAGAATATGAATACCTCAGGTATGTGATGAGCAAGATATTTCTACTCAAGCAGGGCCAGAATATTTACTTGCAGAGGCAGGAACACCAAGGCTTGCAGGAGAATTAGTCTTCTATCTTTTCCTTGAGTATTTTCTAAATAGTAGTTTACAGGAAAGGAAAACAAAAATAGATGTCAGAAGAGACTCTGAAACTTGCCCTTGAATGGAGAGTAGCTAAAGCAAATGGAAGAGAAAACAAGATAAAAGAGCTGAATGGAAGATTTTAAAAAGCAGCACTAGAAGACAAAAAGGAAGAACATGTTCAGCATCTCTCAATCGGAAAGAACTGAAGAAAAAATTCAAGCCTTGAGTTGCAATATTAAAAGAATCTATAGACAAAATATTTAATGATTCAGGAAACATGCAAAGAAGACAGAAGAAATGCACAGAGTTAGTGTACCAAAAATAATTGTTTGATGCTCATCCATTTCAGGAGGTGGCATATGATCAAGAACCAATGGTATTGAAGGAAGAAGTTGAAGTTGCACTGAAAGAATGGGTGAAAAAAAGCCTTCAGGCATTGATAGGATACCTGTTGAGATGTTACAACAAATGGATCAAGTTCTAGAGACACTTACTCTCTTATGTCAAGAAATTTGGAAGATAGCTACCTGGCCAGCTGACTGGAAGAGATCAGTATTTGTACCCAATCCAAAGAAAGGTGATCCCACAGAATATGGAAATTATTGAATAATATCACATGTAAGTAAAATCATGCTGAAGATAATTCAAAAATGGTCGCAGCAATACATTGACAGGGAACATCCAGAAATGAAAGCTGGATTCACAAGAGGACATGGAAGGAGGGATATCATTGCTGATGTCAGGTGGATATTGGCTGAAAGCAAAGAATACTAGAAACATGTTTACTTGTGTCTTATCGACTACGTGAAGGCATTCCACTTTGTAGATTATACCAAATTATGGATAACCTTGAGAATAATGGGAATTCTAGAACACTTAATTGTGCTCATGAGGAACCTGTACATAGACAAGGAGGCTGTCATTCAAACAGAACAAGGGGATACTGCATAGTTTAAAACCAGGAAGGGAGTGCATCAGGGTTGTATCCTTTCACCAAACTTATTCAATCTGTATGCTGAGTAAGTAATCTGAGAAGCTGGACTATATGAAGAAGAATGTGGCATCAGGGTTGGAGGAAGTCTCATTAACAACCTGCAATATGCAGATGACACAGCCTTGCTTGCTGAAATTGAAGATGACTTGAAACACTTACTGATGGAGATTAAAGACTATAGTCTGCAGTATGGATTACACCTCAACATAAAGAAAATAAAAATCCTCACAACTGGACCAATAAGCAGCATCCTGATCA
>NW_006921645.1:7543551-7557697 GCF_000298275.1 Orycteropus afer afer | reverse complement strand
AGAACTAATAAATCTGTCCTGGAAGAAGTGCAGCCGGAAAACCCATTGGAAACAGGAATGGCCAGACTTCATCTCAAATATTTTGGTCATACTGTGAGAAAGGAGCATTCCCTGGAGAAGAATATCATGTCTGATAAAGTGGAAGGTCACACACAAAAAAAGGAAAGGCCCTCACTAAGATGAATTGACACAGCAGTTGTCATGATGGGCTCAGGTATAGCAAGGATTGTGAAGCTGATATAAGACCAGGTAGTGTTTTGTTCTATTGTACATAGGGTTTCTAGGAGTCAGAGTTGACTTGAAGATACCTAACAATGGTTTGAATATATAAATGGTTTGTACACTTGTTGTTGTTGTTATATGCTCTTGAGTCAGACCCGACTCATAGCGACCCCTCCTTGGGTGTCTGAGGTGGTATCGCTACAGAAGTAGATTTCCCAAACTTCCTTCTGAGGAGTGGCTGGTGGGTTTGAGCTGCCTGCCTTCTGGTTAGCAGTCAAGTGCCTTAGGCACTAGGCTACCAGAGCTATGATATCAACAAAGAGATTGATTTTTTTTTTTAATGTGTTTATTCTTCTCTTTCTTTATTTATTTTTTTAAGAACTTGTTTTACATTCAACATAACATGTACATTTAGTTTCATTCCCCATTTACCATGTCCAGCCTTAACTCAGTCTCCTCTCCTCCTTCAATTTGAATGTTGGTCGTCTGGTGTCCCATGGTCTATTGCTCTAAGGTATGCATTACCATAGAGTATGTTAGTGCGTCCTCCTGGGTTGAGTGGTCTGTGGTGTACATCTTGTTAACTATTGGGCTGAGAGCCAGCCCCTGGGGGTGCATTTTATTCCAGGCACAGAATGTATTCCAGGGCCATAGTATTGGGGGTCTCACCAGATTTCATCTGACCAGTAATTCTGGTCATTATTGAGTTTTGGGATTTTTTCAATTTTTATTTTGATTTGGGTGAAGATTACAGGGTAAATTCATTTTTCATACAGCAATTCACATACACTTTGTCTCATGACATTGACTGCAATTTCCCATAATGCAACAACTCTCTTTCCACTTCTTCTTCATAGTTACCTCTTCCCTGTGTTCTTCCTTCCCATGTACTCCTGGCCTCCAAGCTGTCTCTCTGTACTTACACAGCCCTTCTATTCTCCCATGATTGATCTCTCCAAGGAGTGTATCTACCTAATGTAAATGCTCAGCTCATATGCCCGTCTTTTGTTTGGCTGGAAGCCATAGGAGTGAGTTCAATTCCAGACCTGAAGGGCAGTTGGGGCCGTAGTTTCAGGGGTTTCACCATGCTCTATCAGACTAGCAAACCTGGTCCTTTTTTTTTTTTTTTTATGATTTTGATATTTGTTCCATATTGTTCTCCCACTCTATCCAGGATCTCCTACATAGAACCCCTCTAAGTGGTTGACAGTGGTAGCTGGGCACCATCTAGTTTTTCTGGTCACACAGTTGTATAGGGTGAGGATTGCATGGTGAACCAGTGGCTTGGGCTAATTGGTTCAATGTATCTTTGGTTTTCTTCATTCTTCATTGCTCTGGACTAGGAGAGACACATTGTTGCATCTAGATGGCCACTTGCAAGCTTTTAAGATCACAGTTGCTACTCACCAAAGTAGGATGTGGAATAATATTTTTGTGTAGTATGTTATGCCAATTGAGCTTGATATTCCCTGCAACTATGGTCCTGAGCCCACAGGTCCAACTATTCACTCCCTCTGGGTAGCTGGCTGTGACTAAAAAGTAACCACAACCTTGTCCCTTGTTAGCTCTACTTTATACCTCAAAATTCTTACAGAACATACAAATACACTTGTAGAAACATTGTGTGCCAACCCTATACATGGTTTTGGGCACACTTCCCCTTGCATAGTCATACCTAATATTTCAGTCAGTCCATGTGCCTATTCACCCATAGATTAATGTCTGCCATCACTGACAACACAGTACTGTATGTGCAAAATGGTTCATCTTTGTTGTCTTTACCTTCCATGCACTCTTTATGCCTTCCTCTTCCTCAATGTCATTGTGTTGAGCACTCAAATTTGGTACATTGCCTTTCTCTTCACTCAAATCAATACTTGTCTTTATCTATCTAGCAGTGTTTGCTCCCCTTCACTCTCACCCCTGGTTACCAACAAATAAAGTTTCTTTCATATATAAAACTTTCCTTGACTTTTTACAATAACTGACTAATGCAATATTTGTCCTTTAGTGATTTATTTCACTCAGTTCTTCCATGTTATGCAATGTTTTGCAGATTCTACAATATTCTTTAGGACTATATAATATTCCATTGTGTTTTTGCCCATAGTTTGCTTATCCATTCTTCTGTTGACAGGCACCTAGGTTGTTTCCATCTTTTTGCTGTTGTAAATAGTGCTGTGATGAACATGGGTGTCCATATATCTGTTCTTGTCCTGGATCTCACTTCTTTAGGATAAATACCTAGTAGTGGAATGCCTGGATCAAATGGTATTTCTAATTCCAACTTTATAAGGAATTGCCATACAGCTTTCCACAATGGTTATATCATTTTAGAGTTCCACCAGCTGTGTATGATAGTGCCAATCTCTCCACATCCTCACCAGAATTTGTTATTTTCTGTCTTGTTGAACTTTGCTACCAGTGTTGGGACAAAATGGTATTTTATTGTTTTGATTTGCATCTCTCAGAGAGATTGATTTTATTCATCACAACATGTCATAGACAGATAATACCTGGGTGTATTGAAAATGTTACCCAGAAGTTATACAGTCAACTTAACCACTATCATCTTGCCCAATGCTTCCTTAAGATTCATGCTACATTCTCTTATTAATCTTTGACATGTTACCCAGACTGGTTTTCATAACCAAGATAACAATAATAATAACTTCTAAAAATGTATAATGCAAAGAAATTTGTTTGCATTATCTCAATTTTGCTACGAGGTCAGGATATTCCACCTGTTTTCTAAATGAAAACACATCGAGTATATTTTCTGAATAGCAACCAAAAAACAAAACTCTCTTGTAATTTAATTCCAATAAAGATATTATCATACCAGGAGATAATACTTGGCAGACTTAGATGTTCTTATTCATTTTCTGAATAGGAACATCTAATTCTGCCAAGTATTATCTCCTGGCATGGTAATATATTTATGGGAAATTAAATTAAAATAAATTTATGTATACATTTATTCATCATGCAGTACATATTCTTCCTTTTTAAATAATGAAAGTGTCTAAACCTAAGATCAAGCCAAAAAACTCGCTGCTATTGAGAGAATTCTAACTTATAGTGACCCTACAGGTTAAAGTAGAATCCTCTCACACAGCTTCTGAGGCTGTAAACTTTTACAGAAGCAGACTGCTATATCTTTCTCTCACAGAGCACTTGGTAAATTTGAACCATCAACCTTTTGGTACACAGCTGAGCACTTTAACCACTGCACCACCAGGGTTTGTTAAACCTAAGATTGTTGTTGTTGTTGTTGTCAGGTGCCATCTCTGACTCATAGTGACCCTATGCAAAGCAGAACAAAACACTGCCTGGTCCTGAGCCAGCTCCAAGATTCTTGCTAAACTTGAGCCCATCATCGCTGCCATGGTGTCAATTCACCTCATTGAGGGCCTTCCCCTCTTTCAACGACCCTCCACCTTAACAAGCATGACATCTTTCTCCAGGGAATGGTCCCTTCTGACAACATGACCAAAGTATGTAAACTGAAATCTGGCCATACTCACCTCCAAGGAACATTCTGGCTGCACTTCCTCCAGGACAGACCTATTAGTTCTTTTAGTAGTCCATGATACTTTCAGCATTCTTCACCAACACCACAGCTCAAAAGCATCAAGTCTTCTTCAGTATTCTTTATTCATTGTCCAGCTCTCACATGCATATGAGGTGACTGAAAACACCATGGCTTGTGTCAGGGGCATCTTAGTCCTCAAGGAGATATTTTTGCTCTTCAGCACTTGAAAGAGGTCCTTTGCAGCTGATTTGCACAGTGCATGGGGTCGCTATGAGTCAGAAACAACTCGATAGCACTTAACAACAACATAGGTTGTCTGATGCCCTGACTGCTGCTTCCATTGGTGTAGATTGAAGAACCAAGAAATGTGGAGTCGTTGACAATTTCAAACTTTTCTCCATTTATTGTAACGCTGCTTATAGGTCCAGTTATGAGGATTTTTGTTTTCTTTATATTGAGATGTAAACCATAATGCAGACTGTATTCTTCAATCTTCATCAGTAAGTGCTTCAACTCATCCTCACTTTCAGAAAGCAAAGTTATGTCATCAGCATATCACAGGTTGTCAATGATTTTTCCTCCAATCCTGATGCCATGTTCTTCTTCATATAGTACAGCTTCTCAGATGATTTGCTCAGCATACAGTTTTAATAAGTATGGTGAAAGAATACAATCTTGATGCACTCTCTTTTTTATTTTATACCATGCACTGTTCTCTTTTCTGCTTGAACAACATCCTCCTGGTCTATGTACAGGTTCCTCATGACTACAATTAAGTGTTCTGGGATTCCCATTCTTTTCAATGTTATTCACAATTTGTTATGATCCACACAATCAAATGCTTTGGCATAGTCAATAAAACACAATTAAACATCTTTCTTGTATTCTTTGCTTTGAGCTAAGATCCATCTGACATCAGCAATGATATCCCTCATTTCATGTCTTCTTTTGAATCCAGCTTGTATATCTGGAAGTTTTCTGTCAATATACTGCTGCAAACGTTTTTGAATTAACTTCAGTAAGATCTTACTTGTGCGTGATATTAATGATATTGTTCAATAATTTCCACATTCTATGGGATCACCTTTCTTTGCAATGGGTACAAATATGGATCTTTTCCAGTCAGTTGGCCAGGTAGCTGTCTTCCAAATCTCTTGGCATAACTGAGTGAGTGCCTCCAGGGGGGCATCCATTTGTTGAAACATCTCAATGGGTATTCTGTCAATCCTGGAGCCTTGTTCTTCACCAGTTCTTTCAATGCAGCTTTGGCTTCTTGCTTCAGTACCATTGGTTCTTGAACATATGCCATCTCCTGCAATGGATGAAGATCAACCAGTTCTTTTTGGTACAGTGACTCTGTGTATTTTTTCCATTTTCTTTTGATGCTTCCTGCATCATTCAATATTTTGTCCATAGAATCTTTCAATATTGCAACACGAGGCTTAAATTTTTCCTCAGTTCTTTCAGCTTAAGAAATGTTGAGCATGTTCTTCCCTTTTGGTTTTCTAACTCCAGGTCTTTGCACATTACATTATAGTAATTGGCTTTGTCTGCTCAAGCTGCTCTTTGAAATTTGTTTATTTCTTTATCTTGTCATTTCTTCCATTTGCTTTAACTACTCTTCACTCAAGGGCAAGTTTCAGAGTCTCTTCTGACATCCATTTTGGTCTTTTCTTTCTTTCTCATATTTTTAATGACCCCTTGCTTTCTTCATGGATGATGCTCTTGATGTCATCCCACATTTCTTCTGGTTTTCAGTCACTGGTGTTCAATGAATCGAATCTTTTCTTTAGATGGTCTCTAAATTAAGGAGGGATATATACAAGGTCATAGTTTGGCTCTCATGGACTTGTTTTAATTGTCTTCAACTTCAAGTTGAACTTGCATATGAGAGTTGATGGTCTATTCCACAGTCAGCTCCTGGCCTTGCTTTGGCTAAAGATATTGAGCCTAAGATAGCATAAGCAAATTCTTACTATCATATTGGTCTGTCTGCAAAAGCCAAGGGATCACTGTCATGGATTGAATTTTGTCCCCCAAAATTTGTCAACTTGGCAGAGCCATGAGTCTCAGTGGTTGGGCAGTATGTAATAATCTAATTTGGTAGTTATATAATTGGCATAATGCCTAAGACATATGGCTGCTAACTAGAAGGCTGGTGGTTCAAACCCACCAGCCACTCCTCAGAAGAAATATTGGGCAATCTCCTTCCATAGAGATACCACCTCAGAAACCCAAGGAGGGGTCCCTATGAGTCTAATCAACTAGACAGCAGTGAGTTCAACTTTTTTTTTTTTTTTTTAATAATGATGTAATTATTCTCTGTGATACAATCTGATGTGGTCAGCCAATCAGTTGTTAGAGAATTAGGTTGGAATGTAACACACTTAATCAGCTCACATCCCTGATCTGATGTAAAGGAAGTATTCTTGAAGTGTAGCCTGCATCACCTTTTATCTTACACGCAATAAAAGAAGAGAGAAACAATCAGAGATGGAAGAATCTGATTACCACCAAGAAAGAAGAGCCATGAACAAAGCTCTTCCATTAGACCCATAATCCCTGTGCTGAAAATCTCCTATACCCAGATGCAAGCCACACAGAGATCTCCAAGGAATGCAGGGCCCACAGATGTTGAAAGGAGACAAGGACCTTCCTCCAGAGCCAACAAAGAAAGAAAGCCTTCTCCTGGAGCTGGCCAGCACCCTGAATCTGGACTTTTAGCCTCTTTCCCTCTGAGATTATAAATTTCTGTTGTTAAAGCCATTCCTTTGTTGTGTTTCTTTTATATCAACACTACATAACTAAGACAGTCACTTTCCACACAAGGATTAAAATCAGTCTGATTGTCTCTGGTTCACTTCTTCCTCACTCAAGACCTGTGATATTCTATCCCTTTGTTCACTGTCAGCTCACCCCTGCAATTCTTACTCTTGATCTCCTCAATTTTTAATTGGTATTTTCTTGTCCTATATTAGAAAAAAGATGATACATAGAATTATGCACTTGGAAAAATAACATAGATCCCAGAGATATCATAGATTATTTCCTTAGCCTTCTTAGAGTATAACTTTGACTTTTTAGAAAGGTATATAGGGGAAAACATTGGTGTGGCTTGATGCTGAAAGAACATAAATCAAGTTTGCAAAGAATGTCCGTCTCCTGGTGATGATATGGAACAGCACCCACTGGGTTTATTCTAACCAATCCCTTTAGGGTTTCTCATCATCTTAGAACTGCTTTGCATATTGGATATTTGTATTTACAGACACTACTATTAGTTTTTAATTGTAGGTCTACAGTTGGGTTGTACATAATGGTTTTTAAAATCTTTCTCAAACATCACAAGAACTCAAATGCATTCAAGAACCCTTCACATATGAAAATAACTAGATGTAATAAGGACTACAGCAAATGGGAGAGTGCATAATCCACATAAAATCATTTACACCCTTAAATAAATACATATATATTGAAACGAAACAAAACAAACAAACAACAACAACAACAAACCAGAAAAGTACCATCCAAACAAATTAAGTAAGTCCGTAGCTATAATAAGCCCAAAGGCCTTTAGTTTGTAAACCTCTGAATGGTACTTGGACCATAAAATTAATCCCAAAGTTCAAGGAAGAAAAATCAGAAAGGGCCACAGGTGAGTAGCTCAGCTTTGATTAGGTAGTTTGCAGTAAATTTTATAGATTGATGCTTAGTATATTATATTGAAAACTCATCAGCCCAGTAAGGCCCTGGTGGGATCCTTGAATCACAGACTTGGCAGAGCCAGGTATCAAAAATAGGCAAGATATATTTCTGTTTCTCAGACTCTGGTCCCCAGGTAGAGGAGGTAGCCTGAGACAGTGGTGCTAATAACACAATACTGAAATAGAATCAATTCCTTCACCCATTGTTTCAGCCTTGCAGGAATTCATATTTGAGTTCAGATCCTGGGAAGAATGACTTGGGGTAAAATATGTTTTGTACCTGAAGGTTATCTTACTAAACTTTGCATGAAATGCCTTGATGCTATGTAAATCATTTTCAGCCACTGAATTTCTCGATTTAGATTCATATTTCTAAAATCGTCATCCCTACTAGTATCAAACTCCACACTGGGAATTTCGTTGCAATAAGACATTATCAGGTAAATAATTAGAATCAGGAGGGAGTAAAGGAGGTGTTTTTCTAGTGGTGTTGCTTCAGGGAATGTGTTTGTTGGTACTTGGCTTTGTTGAAATGTGCACATTAAATTCGGGAGACCTTGAGAGGGTTTTTAAAGTTTAATTGCTTCTAATATCTTGTTATCATGCACTCTTGTGAGATTTACATAGCCCTAAATGCTCTCCAGTATGAAAATGATTTTTCCCATATTGTTTTGCCTGAAAAATTAGGGTATGCTGAGATACAAGAAAGAATAACGTTTCATCCCAGGAATCAGTAAGAATGTGTAATTCCTTTCAGGGTAGGACTGCACAATGTGTGAAGCCCCTTTTAATCCATAGGCATATGATTCTCTGATTCTACAACTTGCTTCACCTATAAATTCTGAAAAATCAGACTTATTTGATAAGTTGTTTTTTCATCTACCTTTTATATTGCCAGATAGCACGAGCTTCTACAAAAAGCAAGGTTTGAGAAAAAATTCTTGCATTATGAACTGTCTCACTATATGCACCATCATCCCTACTCGAAACTTGCTCTAATTCTTCTTCTGCTAGAAAAAAAAAAAATCAATTAAGGATGATGAAAACACAAATTGATAAAGTGGGAGAAGAGGTTGCTAAATGCTATTTTCTTTAATGGAAATTTAGCTTGTTGACACATTTCCATGAGAAATGATGGCATCAGAATAAAAATAGTGGAGATAAAAAGTAGAATACAGAGACTAAGGTTATTGCTAATGAAAGACTTAATAACTTATTAAGTATTGTGTGTGAGAAAGAGAAGCCTCTATAGGTTGTGGCCGGTTTGTTTACAGGGATGGTGGAGTTATTAACAAAGATAACTAATAAATTAAGGTCTTATTATAAAAATATATGTGTACATATACACATACATATATGCTATGTATGTATAATGAAATGTGCACATTAAATTAGGGAGACCTACATGTACATGTTAATGTACACACACACATAGACACATAAACACACCCAGACACATTTTAAACTGTGACAGCTAAGTAGAACTTCTGCATTCCTTAGAAGAAACCCAGTCACAGAACATGGCTTTTTGAATGGCTAACAGAAGGATAGCCCCAGGCTAGGGTGCCCTAAAACCTCTCAATTTTAAATAGACAATGGATAAATTCAATAACTGAACCATATGGAAATATATGATTTTTTTTTTTTCCTGGATAAAATACTTTGGGTTGAGAAAAAAAATTATATGACTTACAGCCCAGACATATAGGATTAAATGTTATATATATTAAGTCACAAGACTATCAATTATGCCATTCTTCAATTCTTTTGTATGATTCCTTTTTTATTAAAAAAAAAAATGATGACTATTGCTCTGTAACTAATTAACAATAAATAATGTGTGGAAAGTGTTGTGGAATAAAACATTCATAGCAAGCATTTCAGTATGTGATTAAGGATCATTAGATGTATTAACTGCTTTACTAATTAATGCATTGCTAATTACTTGCCACTCCTGGGAAGGAAGATGGGGCAATCTACTTCTGTAGTGATACTGCCTCCGAAACCCAAGGAGGGGTCGCTATGAGTCGGATCCTACTCGATGGCACATAACAACAACAACAATTACTTGTTAGCCCTTTGTCCAGGCACATTACTTAGAACACTGCTTCTCTTGTTAGAAGATACATTGATAGTAAAAAGTGAAAATAACAGAGTACTTTTAGGGAAACAGCAAACCTATGAAGTTCCCATAATCTAACATGACATCAACATTCCTTGATAAATAATCTTGCAAAAGTCATTGATGTAAATTGACAGTGGAATATTCAAGTCTATTGTCAAAAAAAGAAAGGGTGTATTGAGATTGGGCCAATGGATGGGAGAGGAGAAAATAAAAGCCTTCTGTTGTCACAAGGAAGAATCCCTGCTAACCTTAACTTTAACTCTATTCTTCATTCTGAAAGATCAATGGGTTGATGTTAGTAACCCAGTAAATCCACTACCATCAAGTCAATCCAACTCATAATTGAACCCTATGGGACAGACTGGAATGACACCATAAGGTTTCCAAGGCTGTAAATTTTTATGGAAACAGACTGTTTCATCTTTCTTTGTTCAGCAGAAGGTTCAAACCTCCAACCTTTTGGTTAGCAGCCCAATTTTTTAACCACTGCACCATCAGAGCTCCTTTGATACTACTAGGTTTCAGTATTATTCAAACCATAATTTAACAACTTAGAGATATGGTAAGTTTAAGGGTAGATCACCCATTTCTTTTAACAACCTAAGTTAATTTCCAGTTAGCTTAAGAGTCTGAAAACATTTTCATTTTTGAAACATAGTGAAACTAATGATTATGGAAGAAGCTTTCTTAACCACACTCAGCCAACTCACAGAATAATGTAGCCCATCACTCCCTCTGTAAACACACTGAGCAATATTCACAGCACTTATCTCATGATCTGCAGGTTTCTCCCTAGGTGTCTCTGGGCATTTCTACTCATAGGCTGGGTTGAGTTTACCAAGAGTCAGAAAATAATTGTATAACAGCTGTACTTGCTATTGTTATTTCATGACTCGATCAAATATCATGTGATCCTATAAACCATGAGTGAAAAAAAAATAAATAAATGATGCAAGTTGTTTTTCCAGGAAGGTGAGCTGCTAAAATATTATCCAATCTGGTGTGATTGATCAATTGTAAACAGCGGGGGGGAAGAGATTATAAAAGTCCAAGATTCTGGGCTCAGATTGCCTTATCAGTGCCTTTGAATTCTTACTCTCATTAACTACAAAAAGAAAAAAAAAGAAAGAAAAGGAAATTGTTGGACATGCATTATAAATGTACCTTTTGCAAAAAAGTTTATGGAACTCTAATCAGAGGACCTAAGCACAAGGAAAAGGTGTTGGTCCTCTATCATAAATAGCTAATAGTAGCTGATAAGTGCACATTTATGTATCTTAGGTGGAAATAATATATATATTAATTATTCTTTGCTTTATAGATTTTTTGGATAAGTTGGCCAGTTAGACTGTGAATGTGCTGGATGGGAGAGCTTCTATTATGTACAGGGAATGAAAAATGGTGTGTACAAAATATTTACAATATAATTTCTCTTTAAAAACAAAACTCTAAATATGCAAATTTAGATATATATCTGTAGAAAAAATTGATGAAAATATTAATAATATTTAATATTGGGTGGCATGTTCATTCTGTTTTTTTTTATATTAAATTTTTATATAATTCACTTGTATCACTTTTATCATCAGATGATAAGTCAGTAAATGCTGTTTAACACATTACTTTTCTAGCTCCCCTATCCCTGACTTTATCCTTATATCTCCATTGCAGATGTTAAACCATTCCTAAAGGTAGAATGCACACCAGCCTCCCACTGGAGATTATTCATATTAAGGGAGATCTCAGCTTCCTGGATAGCACCCGCAGCTTTATTCCCAAAGGATCTCTTCTAATGTGTCTTTATTCACAAGGTATCTTCATGGTTTCAGGGACAATACTGGTAGTCTTTGTGTGCTCCAGAGACACAAGGGCTCCTTTTCTTTCATTTCAGTGGGACATGCCACTATCTTTCAGTTGAATAATTGAGACTCTAGAAAATATAAGTGCTGTGATTCTCAGCAATGTTTAAAAACATTTAAAATTGGTGGTAGTTTACAAGTTTTATTTTTTTCTTCAAAAACATGTTCTGGAAAAAAATGATAATAATTTGACTTTAGTTGAACTTCTGCTTTGAAACTGCATGTCAGGCTTATTTTTTTAGTTATGGTTGAATAAAGAGAGGGAGAAATGATTAGTTTTTTGTTTACTTCAGGACTACTTAAACAAGAGAAAGAGCTAAAGCTAATGCTGAAAGCCCAGAGGAAGGCAGACTTTTGCTGTACCTCTAGGGAGAGTGTTATGGATTGAATTGTGCACACCAAATATAAATCCTAACCCCTAAACCTTTGGTTATAATCCCTTTTGGGAATAGGCTTTCTTTGTTGTGTTAATGAAAGTATTAGTGTAGGGTTTGTCTTAAGTCAATTTCTTTTGAGATAAAAAAGGAGTAGATTAAACAAGGAAAAAAAGCAGCAGAGATAGGGGAAAGAGAGATGTCAAGCCATATGAAGATCCCCGAGTAGCAGAAGTCAAAAGAGATGAGGACCTTCCTCCTGACCTGAAATAGAAAATTGCCCTGGAGCTGGAACCCTGAATTTGGACTTCTAACCTCTTCAACTGTGAGAAAATAAATTTCCCTTTGTTAGAACCACTTACCTGTGATATTTTTGTTAAAGCAGCACTAGATAAATAAGACAGATGTCTTAAGAAGAGTCAACATAAAAGCTTCACTATGTCTAATCTGTAACAAAAAAACCTGAAAATGAACCCATTGTCATTAAGCATCTCATTTGATGGAGAGCGCTCATGTTACAGAGTAGATCTGCTATAGAGGGTTTTCTTGATTATAATCTTTATGGAAGCAGATCACCAGGGTTTTCTGCTGGAAGAGCACCACAGAGTGATTTTTTACTGCCAACATTTAGATTAGCCATCTAGCTGCTTGTGCCACTCAAGAACTAACCTATGAACAGTGCACCCTAAACACACTGGGGTAGCAGAGCCTCAAAGAGACACAGATACCCAAAGCATGTCTCAGTATGTTCTAAGACTAGGAATTCCACAATGCTTAATTGTGCTCATGTGGAACCTGTACATAGACCAAGAAGTAGTTATTCAAAAAGAACAAGGGATCACTGCTTGGTTTAAAATCCAAAAAGATGTGTGTCAGGATGATATCCTTCCACCATACTTAACTCCATTGTTATGGTGAGCAAATAATCTCAGATGCTTGAGTATACGAAGAAGAACATGCCATTAGGATTGGAGGAAGATCCTTTACCAGCCTGCAATATGCAAATAAGACAACCTTGCTGAAAGTGAAGAGAATGTGAAGCACTTACAGTACAGATTTCAGTGCAGATTATACTTCAACTTGAAGAAAACAAAAATCCTCACAACTGGACCAATAAATGACATCATGATAAATGAAGAAAAGAATGAAGTTGCCATGGATTTCATTTTACTTGGACCTATAATCAATGTCCATGAAAACAGCAGTCAAGAAATGAATGACATACTGCATTGGGCAAATCTGCTGCACAAGACCCCTTTAAAGTGTTAAAGGGCAACGATGTCATCTTGAGGACTAAGGAGCTCCTGACCCAAGCCAAGATCTTTTCAGTTGCATCATATTTATGGGAAAATTGGACAATGAATAAGGAAGAAAAAAAGAATTGATGCCTTTGAACTATGGTGTTGGCAAAGAATATTGAATGTACCATGGACTATGAGAATAATGAACAAATCTGTCTAGGACGAAGTACAGTATGAGTGCTCCTTTCAAGAGAGGATGGTGAGACTTTATCTGATGTACATTGAACATCCTGTCAGAAGAGACCACTCCCTGGAAAAGGATACCATGCTTAGTAAAGTAGAAAATTAGCAAAAAAGAGGAAGACTTTCTACAAGATCAATTGATACAACGGTTACATCAAAGGGCTCAAAAATAGCAACTATTTGGAGGAAGATACAGAACTGGGCACTGTTTCATTCTGTTGTACATAGGTTTGCTATAAGTCAGAACCAACTCAACAACACCTAACTAGTTCTAAGAATTCACCAACCATCAGTACTTTACAGATCAAAAAACACCTCAAAAGGAAAAAAAAAAAAAGCCTGCACCATCAAGTCAGTTCCTATTCATAGTGACTCTATAGAACAAAATAGAACTGCCCCATAGGGTGTCCGAGGCTGTGAATCTTTGTGGAAGTAGACTGCCCATCTTTTTTGCACAGAGTAGCTAGTGGATTCAAACTACTGACCTTTTTCTTGGCCACTGAATGCATTAACCACTGCAACAGTAGAACTCCATATATGTATGCATGTGTGTGTGTGTGTGTGTGTGTGTGTGTGTGTATGTAGGACCTCTGGTGACATAGTGTCTAAGGCATTTGATTGCTAACCAGAAGGCTGGTGGTTCAAACCCACCAGCCACTTCTCAGAAGGAAGATTGGGTACTCTACTTCTGTAGAGATACTGCCTCAGAAACTGAAGACAGGGTAGCTACGAGTCAGATTTGACTTGATGCCAGTGAGTTTGGTTTGGTTATGTATGTATGTATACATATATACACATATAATATATATCCATATGTAATATGTTGTTGTTGTTGTTATGTGC
>NW_006921645.1:7533208-7543371 GCF_000298275.1 Orycteropus afer afer | reverse complement strand
AAAAAAAAATTGGCATAAAAACATTTGAACTAAGAGATGATATTTTAAATTGAATGCATCTAGAAATGTTGTTTGACAGCTTAGTTAAAATTATATCCAACAAAGAAAAAAAATGGGCATAAAAACTTAAGCAGACATTTTATCAAAGAGATATTCAAATACTCAACAAACACATGAAAAAAATGCTCAATACTATTAACCATTGTTGTTAGGTGCTCTCAAGTCAATTTCTACTCATAGTAACACCATGTGACAGAGTAGAAGAGAGTAGAAGTTCTTCCATATGATTTTCCAGGCTGTAGTCTTTATGGAAGGAAGGTTGGGCAATCTACTTCCATAGTGATACTGCCTTGGAAACCCAAGGAGGGGTTGCTATGAGTTGAGTTTAACTCGCCGTCAGTCAGTATAGTCTTTATGGATGGAGCACTGGTGGTTCAGTGGTTAAACACTCTGCTGTTAACTGAAAGGTCAGCAGTTTGAATGCACCAACAGCTGCACAGCAGAAAGATGTGGCCATCTGTTTGTGTTAATGTTACAACCATGGAAACCTTATGGGACAGTTCTACTCTGCCCTATAGGGTGGATATTAGTTGGAATTGATTTGAGAGCAATGAGTTAACTCTTTATTTATAATTTATTTTTGTGATTTGATGAAGGAGCAAATTAGAAACAGAAAATCAGTTTTGCATTCAACAATTTATGCATTTTGTTTCATGCCATTGATTGCACTCTCCACAATGTAACATCAATTGCTTCCATCAGTCCCACTTCCTCCCTGTATTTCCCATTTTCATCCCTCCCTCTTTCCTATCCCTTCCTTCCTTCTTAACTTTGTCTTTGTGCAAATGCTGCTCTTTTGATCTTGAAGGGTTAATTTTCCTGAGAAGCGCATTCCTCCCTGGTATTATTGCTCACCTTATAGACTTAGTCTATTGTTTGGTTGAAAGTTGAGCCATGAGAGTGAGTTCACTGCCAAGCTGAAGGCTGACTAAGGGCCAAAGTCTTGTGGGTTCTACATGTCTCTTCCCAACCAGTAAGTCTGGTCTTTTTTGTGATTTTGAGTTTTGTTTCACATTTAACTTCCACTCTATATGTTGTTATTGTTATGTACTGACTCATCTCGTCTCTGACTCATAGCAACCCCTCCTTGGATTTCCAAGGCAGTATCACTATGGAAGTAGATTGCCCAATCTTCCTTCCAAGCAGTGGGTGGTGGGTTTGAACCACCAATCTTCTTGTTAGCAGTCAAGTGCCTTAAGAACTACAACACCAGAGCTCCCAATCTATATTATGTGCCGTCGAGTCGGCCCCGACTCATAGTGACCCCTCCTTGGGTTTCCGAGGCAGTATCACTACGGAAGTAGGATTGCCCAACCTTCCTTCCAAGGAGTGGCCAGCCGTCTGGTTAGCAGGCAAGTGTCTTAGCCACTATGCTACCCGATCTATATAGGACCTTATTATGTTATCCTTTCAGAGTGATGGGTAGAGGTAGCTGGGCACCATCTAGTTTTTCTGGTTTCAGGGTCAGGGAGACTGAAGTTCATGTGGTCCATTGGTCCTTTGAACTAATTGTTTCCATGTGTCTTTGATTTCCTTCACTCTTCTTTGCTCTGCACAGAGAGAGACCGATAATTTCACCTTAGTTGGTCACTCACAAGTTTTTGAGAACATACTCACTGCTCACCAAAGTAGGATGTACAACAGTTTCTTTGTGGAATCTGTTGTGGCAGTTGACCTTGATGTCCCCTGAGACAATGGCCTGTAGTTTCTTTCCAGGCCCAATTTGCTCAGTTGTGGCTAAAAAGTTTTCATAACTTTGCCCACTGTATACTCTAATATATTCATGGATATAACAAGTATATGTAGAAATATCACAGTTAAATCTATGTATATTCATGGATATAGCCCCATTCATCTTTCCATACCTGTTTAGCTTATGTGTCTATGTATCTACTCATATATTATTGTTATTACAGTTATTGCAAGAGTGTGTGTGTAATAATATTTGCTACTGTTGACTTTAACTTTTGTGTTCCTCCCAGTCTTTTCCTTTGGCCTTAATAATTTTTGCTGATCTCCCCCTTCTATATATTGTCTTCCCCTTCTCCTAAGTTAACATTGTCTACCCTCTAGTTAGTGATTTACTCTCCCTTCCCCTCCTATCCCTGGTACATCAATGAAAATTTCTGTATGAAAATTTTTCTAATTTTTTATAATAATGCTTTCATCCAATATTTTCCTTTTGTGATTGACCAATTCATTCAGTGTATGTTCTCCATACTCATAACATATTCATGTTATGAAATGTTTCATAGATTCATCATTATTCATTAATGTTGCATAGTATTCCCTTATGTATTTGTACCATAGTTTGGTTTTCCATTCGTCTATTGTTGAGAATTTAGGTTCTTTTCATCCTTTTGCTATTGTGAATAGTGCTTCAATGAACATGTGTGTGCATATATCTATTTGTGTCATGGCTTCTATTTCTGTAGCATATATACCTGTAAGTGGGAATGGGGGATTATATAGTATTTCTCTTCCCAACTTGTTAAGGAAGCATCGTACTTTTTCCACAGTGGTTGTACCATTTTGCAGTTCCACCAGTAGTGTATGAGGGAACATGTCTCCCTGCACCCTCACCAGTATTTTTTTTTTTCTTAAATTTTGATATTAATGTTGGGGTAAGATGATACCTCATTTTTGTTTCTATTTTCACCTTTCTAATGGCTAATGATCATAAGCATTTCTTCATGTATTTGTTAGCAGGTTGAATTTGCTTTTTAGTGAAATGTCTATTCATGTCTTCTGCCCATTTTTTAATTGGTTTATTTGTCTTTTTGTTGTTGGGATATTGACGTTTTCTATAAATTATGGAAATTTATCCCTAATCTGAAAAATCATTGACTGTTTTTTCCCCAGTTTGTGGCTTCTATTTTTACTCTCTTAGTGAAATCTTTTGATGCACATAAGTGTTTTATTTTTAGGACATCTCAGTTATCTAGTCTGTCTTCCACTGTTCGTGCATTTTTAGCTATGTTTGATAGTGTGTTTCTGCCATGGATTAGGCCCTATAAGTTTGTCCTTATTTTTTTTTTCAGTGAACTTTGTAGTTTTAGGTTTTACATTTAGGGTTTTTGATCCATCTTGAGTTAGTTTTTATATACATTGGGAAATGTGGAACATGTTTCATTCTTGTGCAAATGATATCTTTTTTTCCCAGCCCCATTTGTAGAAGAGACTATTCCCCTTTTAATGAGCTTCAGCCCTTTGACAAAGATCAGCTGTCCATAGGTGAAGGGATTTACTTCTAAGTTCTTTATTCTGTTACCTCAGTTTATATATTTGTCATTATACCAGTAGGAAGCTGCTTTGCCTAACCGTGGTTGTGTAGTAGGTTTGAAACTGGGAAATTTGTGCCTCCTAGTTTATCCTTCTTCTTTAGTGGTGTTTTGATAATCTGGGGTCTCAATTCTATCATCATTCTTTAAGTTGGAAAAATTAATCACCAACATGATGCAGAAAGGAAGGAGTTTACTCTTTACAGGAGTAGATTACTCAGTATTTCTTCCAGGGAGCTGGAGCTTCTGAGTGGGTTCATTCAAGAAGCCAACCTTTCATTAACAGCTGAGAGCTTAACCATTCCACAATCATGCCTCTTTAGTCATCTATTGTTGTTGTTACATATCACCACATCAGTTCTGATCCATAGTGACACTCTGTACAACAGAATGAAACACTTGGTCCTGACCCATACTCGTAATCATTGCTATGTTTGAGTTAGTTTTAAGGAAGCATCATACTTTTTTCCACAGTGATTGTACCATTTTGCAATCCCACCAATAGTGTATGAGGGTACATGTTTCCTCACATTGTTGCAGCCACTGTGTCAACCCTTTGCACTGAAGGTCTTCCTATTTTCCACTGATCAGCCACTTTACTAAGCATGATGTCCTTCTCCAAAGACTGGTTCCTTCTAATAATATGTCCAAAATAAGAGAAATGAAATTTTGTCATTATTAGTTCTAAGGAGTAGGCTGGTTGTACTTCTTCTAAGACTGATTTTTTTGTTCTTCTAATAGTCCATAGCATATTTAATATTCTTCACCAATACCATAACTCAAAGGCATCAACTATTCTTTGGTCTTCCTTATTCATTGTCCAGCTTTTGCAAGTTTATGAGATGATTGAAAATACCATGGCTTGGGAGTTCCAGAAAGATAGTGGAATAGTCAGACAAGCTATAGAGACCCTATGTTACAATGACAAACCAATTTAAATTAATTGAGAAGATGATCCTGGAACCCTGATCTTTGAAAGGAAGGATAAAGACATGAATTAAATACCAATCAGTGGAAGGACCTGAATGAAGCAGTGAGTAAGCAGACAAAAGGAGTTCCAGACTGCTGGCTGTTCTGAGGGCACAGCCATATTGAGTATTTCCCAATAGTAACATAAAAATCTGCTCTGCTCACTGAGGCTGCATGGGTAAGGACTTCATTGGTGCCTGAAAACCAGAAGGGAAAACAGCAAGGAAGGGGACAGGTGGACCTGTAGATTGCCACCAGCTGTTCTGAGGACACAGCCATTTTGGATGTTTGCAGGTGGCTAACATAGCCATTTGAGTATGTTTGAGTGGCATCACTGCTTGAGCTGCAACCTGGAAGTGACCTCCCCCTGCTAAGGACAGCATGGGTTACTGCACTGGAGACTAACAACTGGAGAGGTGAAATATTCCCTTTGTTACTATTGTGCCCCATACTCTCTTGATGAACAGAGGTGTGGCCATCCCCTCTGCTTCCATCCACAATCTTGATCTGCAGTAATTCCATTCTGATCTGTGCCTTGGCAGAGCCTAGGTGTCATGCCCTACCCTCCACATTTTTGTTTTTGTTTGGTTTTAAATTATTCTTTCTTATCTTCTTCCCCTCACCTTTTTTTCTCTGCTTCCTGTTTTGTTGTTGTTGTTGTTGTTGTTGTTGTTGTTTCCCCTCTTCTTTTTTCCTGGTTCCCTTTCTTATTTCTTTCTTTTGTTTCTTCCGATCCCTTGCTTTTCCTTTTACAGTTTTCCCTCTTCTTTTATTCTTGCCCTTTTCTCTAAATCCTACCTCCACAGATATTGTGACTTTTTTCTCTTTTTCTTTCTTTTATCATTTTCGAAATATATTTTGAAAAATTTCTTCTTATTTATTGTATTTTTTGTGTGATTGTTCCAGTTTGTTTATGTGATTTCAGTTTTTTCTTCTCTCTCTCTCTCTCTTTTTTAATGTGTTTTTAATTTTTCTTTTGTCTAACTGAGTTGAAGAAAGCAACTGTTCCCACACAAAACTACCACACTTGCATATCCCATAACCCACCCACTGAGTGAGGGCCATCACTTGCTTTTACACCAACTGACCAACAACAGACAGTGGCAAATACTAGCTCAACTCACCCTCAATTGCTCTTTAAGACTAGCTAAGAGATCTATGCACACACTCTCATTTTCCATCACACCCACCAGGAGACAGGTGGTGAGTGCCTAAGTGCTAACAACTAGTTAATAGAGGAGCACAGTGCCCTGCTCACACTGACATACCAAAACAAAATAAATAAAAAATCTTTCCCAAATCACACCAACATACAACCACAAGTTAAATATAAATAAACACCACAATGTCTCAAGACAATAGATCCTAACAGTCCACACACAAAAAAAGCAAGATAAAGTAGTAGAAACAAAGGATTAGGACAAAAACCCAGAAAACATCCCCAAGAAAGAGCAGTCTTAGAACTCCCTGATAAGGAATTCAAAATAATTATATTTGGTACCTTCAAAAGATTGAGAGACAGATCAAGGAAAACACAGACAAGCCCTAGAACAATTTAGGAAAACAATATAAGACAAATTGACAAAATAAACACCTAAGGAAAACACATAAAAACTCTATAATAATTTAAGAAAACAATATAAGAACAAATTGACAAAATAAACAAAAACTAGAAATGATACAAAAACAGGAAACAGAAATTCAGAATACTAATACTAAGATATCAGAAATAGATAACACATTGAATGGGCAAAAGAGTAGAATCAAATCAATGGAAGACAGAATTAATGAGATAGAAGACAAATACTTGAATACTTCTTTGGAAAGGGATCAATCAGACAAAGGATCAAAACATAATGAAGAAAGCCTAAGATTCATGTGGGATACCATCAAGAGGAATAACCTATGTAATTAGAATTCCAAAACTGGAAGAGACAGATAAAACCATAGAGAAAATTGTTGAAGTTTTGTTGGAAGAGAATTTCCTTAATATGATGAAAGATGAGATTATATCAATTCAAGAAGTTCAAAGAGCACTAAACACGGTAGACTCCAAAAGAAAATCACCAAGACATACCATCATCAAACTTACCAAAACCAAAGACAAAGAAAAAATCCTGAAAGCAGCACAGGAAAAACTAAAAGTTACCTACAAAGGGCAACCAATAGTACTAACCTCTGATTTCTTGGCACAAACCATGCAGGTGAGAGGCAATGGCATGATATATATAAAACCCTGAAAGAAAAAAGTCCAATCAAGAATTAGATACCCAGCAAAACTGTATATCAAATGTGATGGTAAAATTAGAGCATTTCCCAATATGCAGAAATTAAGGGAATTTGTTAAAACCAGACAAACTTTACAAAAGATACGAAAGAAGTCCCTCAGACAGAGAACCAACAACAGCAAACAACAATCAATGATTAACACACATGATGACATAACTGAGAAAACAACCCAGTTATGGAAGTATCCAAAGTAAAATAAGCTTACAAGACACTAAACAGAGAACCAGATACATCAATTGGTAAATGAGGCCAAACACAAACCAAAAAGAAGGAGTAAATAATGTAGTTACAGAACTTCTAAATCATAAGGAAGTAAAGACAATTATGAGATAGAACAGACCATTTTAAGCTTGGGAAGAAAATTATAAATTGCAGCGTAACTTCAAAGAAAAATAATAAACTTTGCATCAAAATTTTTAAAAAAGGACAAGCACAAATATTTAGCAAATTCTAAACAACAGCAGTGAAGGAGATAACATGACTTATAAACAAAATGAACTCAGCACAGAAAATTATATGCAACAAAGAAATCAGCAACATCACACACACAAAAAAAATAATAACAAAATAACATTAATAAATTCATACTTGTCGATAATTACACTGAATGTAAATGGATTAAGTGTACCACTCAAGAGATGGAGAGTTGCAGAATGGATAAAAAATCATGACCCTGCAATATTCTGTGCACAAGAGACTCACCTTAGATACAAAGAAAAGAGACTAAAAATCAAAGGTTGAAAAAAGATATACCAAGCAAATGGCAAACAAGAGAGCAGGAGTGGTAATAATTTCTGATAAAATAGACTTTAAGACAAAAATGACAAGTGACAAGGAAAGACATTATGTAATGATTAATGGATCAATGGAACAAGAGGACATAACCATAATAAATATCAATGCACTCAATGAAAGATCCCCCAAATACACAAAACAGACTAACAGAATTGAAAAGACAAATAGATGACTCTGCAGTAACAGTAGGAGACTTTAATACACCACTTTCAATAAGAGATAGAACATCTCGAAAGAAACTCAACAAAGATGCAGAAGAACTAAACAATATGATCAACCAACTGGACCTTATAGACATCTATAGAGCACTTCACCTAAAACAGCAAAATATACATTCTTTTTCAGCACACATGGAACAGTGTTGACCATATGTTAGGCCACAAAGCAAGCTTCAATAAATTAAAAAAAAAAATTAAGATAATGTAAAGCATCTTAGATCACAATGTTATAAAATTAGAAATCAACACTAGGAAGACCAAAGGAAAAAGAGCAAACACATGTAAACTGAATAACACCCTCCTCACAAACAAATGGGTAATAAAAGAAATTTTTAAAAAAAGAGCTCAATCAAATGAGAAAGAAAACACAACATACTTTTGGGGCACAGCAAAAAAAAAAAAAAAATGATTAGAGGGCAGTTTTTAGCAATAAATGCACACATCAAAGAAAAAAAGAAACAAAATCAATATCTTAACCCACATCTCCAACAATTAAAAAAAGAGCAGCAAACAGAAGCCTACAGTCACCAGAAGAAAATAAATAATAAAGATATGAACAAAAGTAAATGAAATAGAAAATATAAAGACAATAGAAAAAATCAACAGGACTACAAATTAGTTCTTTGAAAAGATTAATAAAATCAACAACCCACTGGCAAAATTGACAAAAGAAAAAAAGGAGAAGTTGCACATAAAATGAATAAGAAATGAATGAGTGACAGCACAACAGAATCAAAAGAAATAAAAAGAATAATATCAGGACACTACAAAGAACTATAACAAATTTTAAAAACTAGAAGAAATGGACAGATTTCTAGAAACATACTACTTACCTAAATGAACACAGACTAAGGTTGTTGTTATTAGGTGCCATCAAGTTGTTCCTGACTCAAGTGACCCCATGCACAGCAGAACAAAACACTCCCCAATCCCACGTCACCTCCACAATCCCTGCTATACCTGAGCCCATCATCGCAGCCACTGTGTCAATCCATCTCGTTGAAGGCCTCCCCTCTTTTGTCGACCCTCCACCCTACCAAGTATGACATCCTGCTCCAGGGAATGGTCCCTTCTTACAACATGACCAAAATAGGTGAGATGAAGTCTGGCCATTCTCGCTTCCAAGGAGTATTCTGGGTGCCCTTCCTCCAGGATAGATCTGTTAGTTCTTTTAGCAGCCCATCGTACTTTCAGCATTCTTCGCCAGCACCACAACTCAAACACATCAAATCTTCTTCAGTCTTCCTTATTCATTGTCCAGCTCTCACATGCCTATGAGGTGATAGGAAATATCATGGCTTGTGTCAGGTGCACCTTAGTCCCCAAGGAGACATCCTTGCTCCTCAGTACTTGAAACAGTTCCTTTGTGGTTGACTTTCCTAATGCTACACGTCATCTAATGTCTTGACTGCTGCTTCCATTGGCATCGATTGTAGAACCAAGCAACGTGAATTCTTTGACAACCTCAATCTTCTCTCCTTTTATTGTGATGCTACTCATTGGTCCAGTTGTGAGGATTTTTGTTTTCTTTATACTGAGACGTAATCCATATTGCATACTGTATTCTTCAAACTTGATCAGTAAGTGCCTCAAGTCATCCTCACTTTCAGCAAGCAAAGTTGTATTGTCTTCGTATCTCAGGTTGTTAATGTTTCTTCCTCCAATCCTGATGACACGTTTTTCTTCATGTAGTCCAGCTTCTCAGATTATTTTCTCAGCATATAGATTGAATAAGTGTGGGGAAAGGATACAACCCTGATGCACTCCCTTCCTGATTTTAAACCATGTAATGTCCCCTTGTTCTGTTGGAACAACAGCCTCCTGGTCAAGGTACAGGTTCCTCATGAGTGCAATCAAGTGTTCGGGAACTCCCATTCTTCTCAATGTTATCCATAATTTGTCATGATCCATACAATCAAATGTTTTTGCATAGTCAATAAAACACAAGTAGATAGCTTTCTGGTATTTGCCTTGAGCCAAGATCCATCTGACAACAGCTATGATATCCCTTGTTCCACATCCTCTGAACACAGACTGAGGTAGAAAACTTAAACAAACTCATAAAAAAGAAAAAATTGAACAGGTCATAAAAAATTACCAACAAAAAACGTACTGGCCCAGATGGCTTTACTGGATAATTCTACCAATCATTCAAAGAAGAGCTGACACTAACCCTATTCAAATGATTTCAGAACATAGGAAAGGATGGGATCCTCCCAAATATATTCTATAAAGCAAGCATACCAAAACCAGGCAAAGACACCACTAGAAAAGAAAACTATAGACCAATACACCTCATGAATATTTGTTGTTGTTAGGTGCTGACAAGTCATCTCTGACTCATAGTGACCCTATGTACAGGAGAATGAAACATTGCCTTGTCCTGTGCCAGCCTCACAATCCTTGCTATACCTGAGCCCATTGTTCATCTCGCTTATTTGTTCCAAACTGCTCTGCTCACTTCCTGGCCTTTCCCCTACTGGTTCTGACCTTCTGCCCTGCTGGCTCCCACTTCCTGCCTGAGGGCTCTCTCTCCCCTTACCTATATATA
>NW_006921645.1:7519696-7532598 GCF_000298275.1 Orycteropus afer afer | reverse complement strand
ACACACACATATATATATATATATATATATACACACACCAAAGATCATTAGTTGTTATCAGGGGTAGGTGGGAGGGGGGAAAGGAGAAACTTTTGTTTGTGGGGCATTTAGCTCATGCTAATAGTAGTGGAATATTTTGGAAAGGGATAGCAATAATAGTGGCACAACATGAAAAATGTCATTAATGTCCCTAAGTTATAAATGGGGAAGTTGTTATGTTGGTGATTATCTTGTTGCAAGTGTTTTCACCACAATAAAAGTGAAAAACTAAAAATAAAAATACCATGCCTTGGGTCAGGCACACTTCAGTCCTCAAGGTGACATCTTTGCCTCAGTCGTTGTTCTTACTGTTATGTGCCATTGAGTTGGACCCGACTCATAGCCACCCCTCCTTGGGTTGCCGAGGCAGTATCACTACGGAAGTAGATTGCCCCGTCTTCCTTCTGAGAAGTGGCTGATGGGTTTGAACCTCCAGCCTTCTCGTTAGCAATCAAGTGCCTTAAGTACTATGCTACCAGAGCTTCTGCCTTAGTCATTAGAGAGATGCATATCAAAACTTCAATGAGATAGAACATCATCCCTATTAGAATGGCAAAGTTAAAAAATAAATTAAAAACAAAAAAAAACAAACATTTCCACCAACAGGTGTCGGAAAGGTTGTGGAGAAACTGGAATGTTATTCATTGGTGGAAGGAATATAAAATTATACAGCCACAGATACAATCTGGTGATTGATTCCTCAAAAAGTTAAATATAGAATATAAGACCCAGAAATCCCAATCCTAAGTATGTATACAGAAAGAGAAAAGACAAGAGCGCAAACAGAAATTTGTACACTGATGTTCGTTGCCACTTTTCACAATAGTTAAAATGTAGAAACAATTGAAATGTCCATCAACAGATGAATGGATAAAAAAATGGGGTATGTATACATGTACTATTACCCAGCCATAAAAAGAAATGAAGTTCTGATGCATGCCATAACATGGACAGACCTTGAAAACATCATGCTGATAGATAGACCAATGGAACAGAATTGAAAACCCAGAAATAGACCCATCCATCTATGGACAGCTGATCTTTGACAAAGGGCCAAAACCTAAAGTTGGGTTAAAGACTTAAAAGTAAAATCCCAAACTAGAAAGATAAAATGAGGGCAAATCGTGGGACCCTAATCAACAGCATAAATAGACTATCAAGCATAACCCAAAATGCACAAGCAGTAGAAGAGGAACTAGATGACTGGGACCTTTTAAATATCAAATTCTTACATGCATAGAAAAACTTCTCCAAGAAAGTAAAAAGAGAACTTACAGATTGGGAAAAAATATTTGTCTATGCCATATCTGACAAGGGACTTATCTCCAAAAGTTATAGAAAACTTCAACACCAAAAAGAAAAACAACTCAATTCAAAAACGTGCAAAGGACATGGACAGACACTTCACTGAAGAAGATATAGTGACAAGCAACAGACACATGAGGAAATGCTCGTGATCATTAGCCATTAGAGAGATGCAATGAGATATCTCATTCCAGCAATAATAGTAAAGTTCAACAAGACAGAAAATAACAAATGCTGGCCAGGTTGTTGAGAGATTAGAACTCTCATACACTGCTGGTGGGACTGCAAAATGGTACAACCATTTTGGAAGTGGAAAATGGTATGGTGTTTGTTTATAAAACTGAAAATAGAACTACCTTTTGATCTAGCAATTCCATTACTAGGAATATATCTCAAGAGATGAGAGACAGGACATGAACAGAGATATGTACACCCACATTCATCACAGCACAATTCAGTACAGAAAAGAGATGGAAGCAACCTAAATGCCCATCAACAGATGAATGGATAATCTAACTATGATACATTCTCCCAATGGAATACTCTGCAACATTAAGGAATATTAAAGAATACATGAATCATCTCACAACATAGATGGATTTGGATGATATTATTTTGAGTGAAATAAGTCAATCATAGAAGGACAAATATTGTATGAAGCCTTTGTTGTAAAAAGTCAAGGTAAGGTTTACTCAGGGAAAGAAATTAACTTTGTTGGTTACCAGGGAGGGTAGGGAAAGGAAAGGAAAATTTCAGATTAATTGTGGGTCACATGTTGATTTGGGAGAGGAGAGGAATGATATGTAAAGAGTCTGTGACCAGCATGATGACATTGGAAAAAAAAACAAAACACTGAAACGTGCACATAAGATATAGACTACATAGATAAATATTACATGCACAATACCATATTATAAGAAGCACCAAATACCAGGCTATGGACAAACGCATAGACAATTGAGAAGATCAAGTGGGGGTAGGTGAACAGGAATATTCCCTAAACCAAGGATAGATTTGGCTGAAGATAATCTTACATATGCACTTGTGCTACAAAATTAACCACATACATTACAGAAGCAACAGAAGACAGAGTTGGAGTAACTTCTCAGAGACAACTAAACACCTTGAAAGAGAGAGAATCACTGATGCTGTGGACTTGGGACCATAGTCTCAGGGGACATAATGCTCAATTGGCACAACATAGTACATAAAAATCTTGTTCTACAACCTACTTTGGTGAGTAGCGACTGGGGTCTTAAAAGCTTGAGTAGCCATCTAAGATGAAACTTCTGATGTCCTCTCATCTAGAGCAAAGAAAAGTGAAGAAAACCAAAGGCATCTGGAAACAATTAGTCCAAGGATAAGATGGACCACAAGGACCTCAGTCTTCACAACCCCAAGACCAGAAGAATTGGATAGTGCCCAGGTACCAATGTCAGCTGCTTGGAAAGGGATCAAAACTGGAGATCCTGGATAGAGTGGAGGAAAATGTGGAAAAAAAAATTCAAAACCACAACAAATGACCAGAATTACTGGTCTGATAGAGACTGATGGAATCCCTGAGCCTATGGCCCTGAGTTATCCTTTGGGCCAAGAAATGGGCTCACTCCCATGGATTAGCTCTCAGACCAAAAGTAGAAAGACATAGATGCAGAATACCTACCCCAGGGCAATGCACCCACCTACTCTAGGGAGATGCAACCCTTAGATCAATCAGTCATGAGACACCAGAGGGGCAGCATTCATATAGAGGGAAAGCTGGACAGACAGGAATGCATAGTTAAGAAGAGCACAGGGAGGGGTTATTCACAGAGAAGGGAGAATAGGAGAGTTTTTACGGTTGGGGATAGTAATCAGGGCTGTGAAATCAAATGTGTGTGAACTGTTGAATGTAAAACAAATTTGGTTTGTAAATTTGCTGAGTGAAATAAGTCAGCCATAAAATGACAACTACTGATGATTTCACTTATGTGACATAAGCAAATAAAGAGAAATCAAAGCTTATTAGTGGTTAAGAGGGAAATTGGGGCATGGAAAGTTTTTGCTTAGGGGCCAATGAATTTATGTTAATGATGGTGGAACTATTTGGAATAGTATAGTAAGAACGGTTGCACAATTTGAAGAATGTAATCAGTGTCACTAAATTGTACAAGGAGAAATATCTGAGATGGCATATATTTTGTTATGTGTATTTCCCAACAACAAAATGAAAAATAAAAATCTTTAATAAAATGTCAGGAAAGAAAGACACGAAATTATTTACAGGGATTTGTTGTTGTTGTTCTGTCAAGTCAGCCCCGACTCATAGTGACCCCTCCTTGGGTTTCTGAGGCAGTAACACTACGGAAGTATATTGCCCCATCTTCCTTCTGAGGAGTGGCTGGTGGGTTTGAACAGCCAGACTTCTGGTTAGCAGTCAAGTGCCTTAGACACTATGCCACCAGAGCTCCCATTTACAGGGATTGGTTCTTCCTATATAATTTCCTTTTTACCTTTAAGGTTGTCTGGATATTCATAATTTTTATAATATTCATATATTATTATTATATATTATAATAAACATAAAAATAAATGTGATTTTACATATTAGAGATCATTACTTATTTCTTCTTTACCTTACAATGTGTTCTTGGGTGCCAGTGCTGGAATTGTTGCTATTTTGAAGATTTCATGATAATCTTTGATGCTTTAATACCTACTTCTGCCAGTCTGGTGACTAATACCACCACAAAACATAACACATTTCAGCTAGCATGTGCGTTATATTGGCAATAAGGGAGATGGAGCTAGAGAATTCAGAAAAAAATAACTAAAAATATAGAAAATGATAAGTCCAGGTGACCAATATCAGATTTGGCTATATATTCAGAGGTGGTATGAATAGTACTATATGTGAAAATTGCATTTTTATCACGAGGTTGAGGATTTTTCTTTTCTTTTCTTTTTTTGATGCCTGAAGAAAATGAAGTTGTCAGTTTGAAGTAATATAAACAGTTTGAAGCTGAATGATCTGTGCTGCTTTCACCAATAGCAAATACCCTCGAGTGTACGTTACGATGTAAAATGTAGAATATATTGTCATTTTTATTACAATACAAAACAGTGGCAACACACTCTTGGTGTGCTCAGAACTGTTTCAATCTATACTAGAAATTGTGAGGCTTGCCTGCTCATCTTTCCATCACTAAAATCCACAGCAAAATAGTATCAGGTCTCAACTGGGCAATGGGAATCACAAGACTAGTGTTCTGGTTAGCCTAGTTCTGCTCTGACAAGAATATACCACAAATGGGATGGCCTTAGCAAACAGGAGTTTACTCTCTTACAGTTTAGAGCCTTTAAGTCCGAGTTCAAAGTGCCAGGCTCAAGGGGCTTGCTGAAAGCCCTTCAACCTTGGGCTTCAGCTCTGCCTCTTGCTTCCAGCCCCCTAAAGCTAGAGCCATCTTCACTCAGGCAGCTACTGGCTGCTGAGGCTCACAAGCCCAGGGTCGACAAATAAAATGGCACAGTCCTGATGTTACCAAACCACATGGCAGGCCATTAAGTCAAGTCCATTGTAAATCCCAAGGTCGGCAGAGCATAGCAGGCTGCTGAACAACAACATGGCTACATGCAGGGTCCAAGCATGCCATAAGCTAGAGACCATTCCCAAAGCTGCTACTTATATATGGGAAGCAGAACACATACCCAAAGCAATTACTCAGCTGCTTGTGGTAGATCCTACCATGGAGATGATTGCCAGTCTCATCATGGGGAATAACTACCACCAGCTCCCTAGCCACTCAACCTGGGCCAGCCAAGTTAACACACAAACGTAACCACCACAACTAATCTTAGTGATAAGGTAAGAATTCAAACTCCACAGGGTCCCCAGAAAGATCTAGTCTTGTAGATGTCATAGTGGAAAAGGTAAGCTTAGCGTCCTTTCAGGTCCTAGGCCACTCTTGTAGTTTCTTTGGGCCTCATAGTGCAGAAAGTGTAGATATTTCAGAGAAGGAGTCTATGAGAATATCAGCTACACTGTACAAAAATATACGAAGTGGCCGATTTTTTATAGGGAATTCTAAATTCACTGGAGGATTCTAAATCAACCATGGCTTCCTAATCTATCAAACACATTTCATGGCTCTTAAAATTTTTGTGTCAAGAGTAGCACTCTCTCTTCTGTGCCTGACTTGTAGAACCTATTGCATATTGTTACACAAAGAAAATACAGGGATACCTTTCTAAAAGAGGCAACACTAAATTTATATTCCATTTGTTTAAGATTGGACTACATTCAGCTTAAGAACTTGTAAATAATTTTGAAGCTAGGAACACCAAAATCATTACTTCTAATTGTTAGACTTCACACTAAAGAGTGCTGGAGGATCACACAGCCGGCGGTGATGGATTGTGGCAACCTTCAATGTGCAGAATTTCAGTGCTCACCTGAATCCAAAAAGTATTAACACTTATGTTTACAGTGTGCTTGCATCTGTGTGAAGAATGGCCTTGTATCTGAGATCCTGGCGTCTACAGCTGCAGTTGGTCTGCATCTATTATAAATTCTACATTTCTTCCTTGACTGATGCCTTCAATCCTTTCGTCGGTGAGAAAGAAGAATGCTGCATTAACCTTCTGTTTCACTATGATAACTGCGCTCTGTTCAGAATTCAGTGCAGTTATATAAAACTAGCACTCTATCCACAGTCCTTTTGTGGGGGGCGGTCATTAGTAGCTTTGGCTGCCATAATTACTGAATGATTCATCATTTTAAGACCCTTATCCTCATGGTTCCCTTTTTATGTAAACACTCAGCTGGAAGGTATTTATTTTTTTCTTAAATTACAGAAACCAGTTTTTTGATAGTAGCTGCCCTGTCATTCTCTTTGGAGAATGGAAATTCTAAATGTTGGTGGACATAAGAAGTGAGAGCCAGAGAGTAGCATCTGGGCATCTGTACTACAAAAATATTCAGAAAAGCAGATGAAGGCACAGAATTTTTTGTTCCCCCAGAAAGCTTAGTAAATGGCTATGAATTATGGGCATTGGTGGGTCACTTTGAAAGACAGAACCTTGCTAATAATCTGGTAACCTTACCCATGCTCCAAGGATACTAACCTGGAAAATCCATGAGACTTTAGTTGTTTGAGTCCTCCTATGCAGAGGAAGTTCAGCTTCAAAAAATCTGCAGTTTCTTATTGATAGGTCTAGAAACCATGGATGTGGAGGGGGGGGTGAAGATTAAAACATTTTAACAGAAGGTAAAATGCATTGTCTGAATTTAGTGTGGCATCTCAGAACTTCGTAAGTTTTAAAATAAATGTCCTTGAATTTAGACATCGTGTGCCTTCTCAAAGAAAAAGTTAATTATGTCTCTGAGAACAAAGACTTATCTCATCAGAAACACTGTAATATTCTTCACAACTTTCAGTTGTTTTGTCAGTTATAATGGGAAGGAAATATTATTGTAACTTTCTAGTTAAAGCACATCTTTTAAATAATCTATCTAGAATTTTTTTTCTTAAATTATTATTATTATTATTTTTAGTTTTAAGTAATGCAGAATGCCAAAAATACCCAAACAGAATTATGGATGCCAATGTGGAAGAGCTTGTTTATTAAAATCTGCTTGCTCAGATGGGGGTGGGGAAGGCAGATCCACTTGGCTGGCTCACAGTGGTGCTCTGGGGCTAGTGCTGCTTAATGCACAGACAAGAAGCTCTGTGAGTTAGACTTAGAGTTAGAGGTGAACTCTGGGGAATGTGGGCAGGGGGGGGGAGCAAAGGGAAGGCATGGGTATAGGAAAACTGGCCCCAGCAATGATCTGGAACTAACATGATTACACAAGCCTCTCTTTCTCCTGAAGGTACCAATTTACTTCTGAATTTCCACTTCCATTCTTTCACTTGAACAAATATTAGGTGCTAGAATCTGTGTTAGGAGCTTGGGATACAAATATAAATTATATATGACATTTTCCCCCTGAAGTTGCTCAGAGCATTGTAGAGGAATAAATAACTTATTAGCTAAATGTTTTCACTTTTAGTTTTCCTGAGTACTCATTAATCTTGAAACGGTATATTATCTTTTATTTGCATAATTAGTAGTTGCTTATTATAGACATTTTGTAAAAATCAGGGGTTGGGGGGGAGGAACAAAATTCTTTTCCTCCATACCTTGATTGAGATGTTGCTTCAATTTAAAAGCCAAATTTGTTGATATTGTGGTGGTAGTGGTAGTTTCCTCTTGACTCCTCTCTTGAAAAAAAAAAAAAAAAAAGTCTTTAAAATATTGCTGTTCTCAGTCTAAGGAGGAATAAGCCTCTCTTTACCTGTTTGGAGTGAGAATGTCTCCAAACTCAGAGGATAAGATGGTGGAAGAGCTGACTATAATGCATAGCCCGTAGGCAAATTGACAATATCTGACCATTAATTGCTTGGTGGATTCTGCTGAATCAAAGTTATTGTGAAGACAGAAGGACCAATTTGGATTATGCAAGATGTAGTCAGGAAAACAGAAATCACTCTAGGTATTTCAAGCAGTAAGGATTTAATATAGGACATTAGCTGATTACAAAGCTAATGGGAATGCTAGGGGAGCTTTGGTCAATTAAAGCACTGCTGACCTTCTGGAATCAGAAAATGTAAGCACTGCAGGAATTCCCACACATGATCTCAAAGATCCAAGTCCAGAGTGAGCCTAGAAAGTTCTGAAAACATCACATTTGTGCCCTGTCCTCCTATTGACCTACCATTGGAAGATGAGTGTAATCGCTTCTCCTTCACTCCTATCTTCCTAATTTTGTGTCTATGGCTTTCATTGATGAAATCTAAATCAAAACCTAAGTAAATTTAAGACAGGTATTTTCCAGGCTTCCAGCTCTGTAAGGCTTAAAATGTGTGTACGCGCACACGTGTGTGTGTGTGTATTTTTTATCAGGGCAAGAGAGGAGTGTTAATACCAGCATATAATCTCCAGCATGTAATCATAGTATAAATAATAACTAACTTATGTTGAATTTTTACTTTTCTCTATTCTCTATGTTAGGAATTTTACATGCATCCTCACAAACCGTATAAAAATATAATGGTTATAAAATATACAAACTATATACTAATATAATCCTCACTTTACAGATTAAAAAACTGAATTTTAAAAATGTTAAGTAAATTTCCAAAACAGTCACCACTAAGCAGCAAGGTAGTCATGCAAATCTGGACCTATTTTATTACCATGTCTGACTCCACCTGGAATAATAGCAATAATTATAATAAAAATAATTGCCTGATCAATGGATAATACAAAGAGATATTATTTTCTGAATAATTTTTTGCTTTCTATAGATCTCCCCTTGCTATAAGAAGAAGGCTACAACTTAGAAATCTAATCAGTGTCCCAGATCTTCAGTTCTGTGCCTTTCATCTACCATTTTCTATTCCGTCCAATCTTCATGTGGGCTTTGGTTAGTAGAAATTCCTTCTGGGGTTTGGCAGAGCATTGAGAAATTTCAAGATTCTAGTGCTATTTCAACTTCGTAATGTTTGTGTGTGTGTTCTCATAAATGTTACATCAGGGCCACCAGCTGAGAGGCCTTCATGGATCTTTTCAATAAAATATAGTAAGTGCATTAATAGAGATGTGCTTTGGGTGTTGCACAGAAGGGAAGTGCAGAGAAGGATGGCAGAGGAGATATATATCTCCCTATTGTGCCAATGCAGTCTTTAACTTTTTTTTTTTTTTTTTTAGAAAGTTTATATGTCTTGGTGACTTTTTTTTTTTTTTTTTTTTTTGAGGCTTTTCCTGCCTTTGGTTCAAAAAACATAGTTACTATAAGCATGGGCAATAGAAATAGGACATTTAGATGTGAAGAGCTAGATAATAGTATTAGATCTGCTGTTACCCAGCTTATAAACTTCCTGGGTTTGGTTCATGCAACTATTTCTCCTTTCTACCCTCTGAGATTGTAGTTAGAGGACAAATAATTATTGACATTGAGTCGATTCCAACTCATAATAACCCTATAGGACAAAGTAAAACTGCTCCATAGGGTTTCCAAGGCTACAAATCTTTTATGGAAGCAAATTGTCTCATCTTTCTCTCATGGAGTGACTGGTGAGTTTGAACCATTAACCTTTAGAATAGCAGCCACCAGCTACTCTGGAGAAGGAAAATGGGGTATTCTACTTCCATAAAGATTTATACCTTGGAAACCCAATGAAGGTCGCTATGAGTTAGAATCCACTAGATGGCAGTGAGTTAAGGTTTTAGTTGTACTTAAACATTACATATACATTTATAAAAATTTTAAGAATTATAAGATCTCCTCAGAAATAAGACTGGGCAATCTACTTCTGTAGAGATACTGCCTCGGAAATCCAAGGAGGGGTCGCCATGAGTTGGAACCTACTCTATGGCAGTGAGTTTTAGTTTTAAGGAACTCTGGTGATAATAGTGGTTAAGGCATTTGGCTGCTAACCAAAAAGTTAGTTGTTTGAACCCACCAGCTACTTTGTGGAACAAAGATGAAATAGTCTGTTTCTGTAAAGATTTATAGCTTTGAAAACCCAGTGGGGGTCACTACAAGTCAGAATTAACTCTATGAGTTCTTTTATTTTTGTTTTTCTTCCCCAAGAATTATAAAATTATTTCACATGCATCTCATTTGGTCCTTATAACCAACCATAAAATAGATAGACTACATCCGATATCCTTATCTACAAATGAAATATTTTCAGTTCAAAATGATTAAAGTTGATGTATTTTGTTCAGTTAATGCTTGTCTAAATTTACTTTCCAGGCAGTCAGTATTGTGCTTGGATGGAGTCTAGTGTAACCCCTGTTCCCAAGTTTTAAACATAGGAACACATATGACTGATACACACAATCTGTGAAATCATAATTATGTAAAACATATGGTGTCACAAGTTTGATATGCATAGTGTGCAAAAGAATTATGTAGATACAAAAACTGAAAGAGTTTGGGGGAAGGACAAAGGCATACAAGACAGTAGTGTGAAGAAAACTCCCTGGGGACCCTGGAACATGGATAGGAAGTCAATAAGTGAGATGTTGGCCAGAAAAGTTTTACTAGAGTGGTCTCAAAATAGGGTGAAATGAAGAGTAAAAGAACTTTGGCTAAATACATTTCAAGAATTGCTCAAGTCAGCAGACATTATTTTTCCAATAATCTCCACAAGACTCCATACATTTTGCGCTATTGTCCTTTAAAAACTAGGAAAATCAAGGGCATAAAATTGTAGTTACTATTTTGAGATCACACAATTGTTAAATGGTGATGGCAAGACTGTCTGACTCTAAAAGTCTAAACATGGGTCTTTCCAGTACAACAAACTAACAAACTAATGACTGTGCTTTACCATTAGGTAACTCACCCATTTGTTTTGCAAGCATTTATTAAGCACTTTTATGTTCAGTGGAAGAACCTTGCCTTTTAGAATCTCACATCAATGGTAAGTCATTGAATGTTTAACATAGGGTGATGATTGAATGCTTTCCATGTCACTTTCAGGGTACATCAGTGTATTCCAGCTGTCAATTTGGGAATTTCATATTTTAACACGATACTAGCAGGGTTCACTCAGGGAATTTCCATCAAGAGTATGCCCCTCTTTTTTTTCACTTTGAGGTTCATAACATAACAAACCATAATCACTAGAAACTTCTGCCCCCCTATAAAATCAAAGGCATTGTAGCACACCTCATAATGTGAATATACTTTTCCTTCTCAAGTGTAAAGTCCCAAATCACAGGACAGTGGCAATTTAAATGACTTGGGCATGAATTTAAGGTATAAATTTCCATCTGTTACAAGCAGTTAGGATAAAGATAATGGAAGAGACAGTTTCCAAGATTTATGGTTATTGGAAAATTACGTTTGGTTGAGGAATTACTCAAAACAGCACATCCGGACTGTTTGCAATCCACTAACTCTCCTATGATAAAAAGAGAAAAAAAGTACAATTTTAAAGTGGGAAATTGTGCTACTCCCCTGGCCCAGGGGTTTCACTCAGCAATTGAAGTCTGTTACATTACATCTAGAAAAGACATCTCAAGATATCCATAAGTATCACTTGTGAGTGATCACCTGATACGACCAAGAGCCAGTCAGAAACTCTCTTTTGAATCCCTGAGCCCCTGTCCTCTAATAACATGAAGTCAGATTCCACAGTATCAGTGCTGACTTCCAAGAATTGACCTTCCACAGCTTAGAAGACAGGTTGCCCGGTGACAGTGCTTTGACAGATGTAAAACACAATGCAACGCACTGCTACAGAGTCAGATGCGACTCATAGCGACCCTTCCTTGGGTTTCCAAGGTGATATCACTATGGAAGTCGATTGTCCAACTTTCCTTCTGAGGAGTGGCTGGTGGGTTTGAACCACCAACCTTATGATTAGCACTCAAATACCTTAGGCACTATGCTCCCAGACAGAAGATCTAATAAATGAGGGTATCCCAGTCCTGATGTGAACCATGTTTACCACTCACCCCATATTTGCACATTTTCATTTCAGCCCTATAGAACTATTTTCTTTTTCAGAAGTGTACAGACCTAAGGCATTTGACTACTAACCAGAAGCCTGAAGGTTCAAACCCATCACCCATTCCTTGGAAGGAAGACTGGACAATCTACTTCAGTAAAGGTTTACCACCTCGGGAACCCAGGAAGGGGTTGCTTTGAGTCACATCTGACTCAAGGACAGTGAGGTTTTTTTTTTTTTTTTTTTTTGTGGAACTCTGGTGGTGTAGTGAAGGCATTTGGCTGCTAACTGAAAGGTCAGTGGTTTGAACCCACCAGCTGCCCTGTGGAAAAAGATGAAGCAATCTGCTTCCACAAAGATTTACAGCCTTGGAAACCCAATGGAGGTCATCATGGATCAAAATTGATTGGTGGCAATGAATTACTTATTTTTTTCTTTTGAGTATTAAATTACATGTGGAATTCTCTTGTTGGATTCCCTAGCATTGGTCAGCCTCTGTTTTAAGATACAGAGACCAAAGCGAAAATGTCATTGTGGATTCAAAACATTAGACATGCAGAAAGCCTTTTTTTCTCTCTCCTTGATTAGATGAAGTCTTTTTTGTCCACAGCCCAAGTGATTCCTGCTCATCTGCTCCTATCTCTCCTCTTGCCAATGTCTTTATGATAAACTGTCCACTTTCTCCAAACCCTCGGGGTCCCTGCTGCTCTGCTTCCCATTAACCATGTGTGTTTTTGCTTGTTTGTCTCCAGATGTATTCGTTAGCATTTTTCCAGTTGAATCTCATCCTGTTATTTCTTGCTCAGATTGCTAACCTCTCCAGGGGCCCATATGCTTCCACAGCTCTTGTGCCAAAATCGCAGAGCATCTTAATACAAACCTTCCTTCAAAGTCTTTATACCAGCCAAAACCACCGTCTCAATGGATTCCCAGCCAAATTTACAACTAGTCCTGACCCATCATAATAAAATAAGCACCAGGTTTGGAGTCAGACAGGTTTGGAAGTGACTCATAGCCCTGTTACTTTTAGTTGTATGACCTTAGGCAAGGTGGCTATCTTTTTTTTTTTTT
>NW_006921645.1:7496035-7507594 GCF_000298275.1 Orycteropus afer afer | reverse complement strand
TATCTTCTGTGTCTGTGTTAATTGGTTTCCCTTTTCTTTGTTGAAGAGGGTCTGTGCAATCCTTCTGCCTAGTCCGCCATCTTGCCCCGCCTCTTATTTGGGTGAAATTTTACAGAGCAAATTCATCTTCCATACAGCAGCTCATATACACTTTGTGTCATGACATTGACTGCAATTTCCCACAATACAACAATTATCCTCCCATTTCCTCTCCATAGTTACCTCCTCCCTGTGTGCTTCCCTGCCCTGCACTCCCTCCTCCCCAAGCTGTCTCCCTGTGCATACACAGCCTTTCTATTCTCCCATGATTGAGCTCTTGAAGGAGTGTATCTACCTAATGTAAATATTTAGCTCATATTCCTGTCTTTTGTTTGCTGGAAGCCATAGGAGTGGGTTCAATTACAGATCTGAAGGGCAGTCAGGGACCATAGTCTCAAAGATTGCAACAGGCTCTGTCAGACCAGAAAACCTGTTCTTTTAATTATTTTGAGTTTTGTTCTACATTATTCTCCCACTCTATCCAGGATCTTCTACGTAGGTCTACCTCAGAGGGGTTGACAGTGGTAGCCAGGCACCATTTAGTTCGTCTGATCACATAATCATATAGGCTGAGGATCCCATGTTATACCAGTTCCTTGGACTAATTGTTTCCATGCATATTTGGTTTTCTTCATTCTTCTTTGCTCTGGACAAGGAGAGACCCATCATTGCATCTAGATGGCTGCTTGCCAGTTTTTAAGATACCAGTCACTATTTGCCAAAGTAGAATGTGGAACAATATTTTTGTGTAGTATGTTATAAGGTGGTTCTCTCTTGCACCTCAGTTTCTGCATTGCCATTCTGAGGATGGTAGCTAATTTGCACAGTTAGAATATGAGATAATGATCCTAATACACTTCTTGTATTTCCAGACATGAGAAGCTTTTCTCTATCTCTGTGGACTGCAGAGTAGAACAGAGATGTTTAATGAGCACCCAAAAAATGACAAAAGAGAGTCAGACTCATACCCCAATGAGACTAGGCATTAACAAAATAATTATTTTGAAGAAATAAATTCTTAGAGCAAATTAATGAACAGTAATTAATGACTTAAAATACAAAACAAACCAAAAAAAATTAGTCTTCTCATTCTATTTCATTAAATATGCTTTTTGTGTCATTTTGGAAGGCTCCAAGTTCCATGAACACACTATTCTTATTCACAGTTGCATGCCTAAATGATACTTTCTTTCTATATGTAGCATGTCCTGTCTACCCCTTCCCACATCTTTGCCCATCTGACAAACTTCTGTTCAGTCTTCAAGACTCAAATCAAGCATCACCTCTTTCTGGAAGCTGTCTTGACCTCCCCAGGATGAATTAAGCACATATGTGTCTGTGCTTCAGACAACCTCTGCAAATCTCATTCAAATCACAAATCACATTACTGTGATCTGAGCTGACTTGTTTTATGTACAGACTTGTCTGTGTACCCCTGCAAGGCAAGGACTATATTCCATTTATCTATTCCCAGTGTCCAGAATTGTGTTTGAAAACAAAATAAGTGCCGAATGAAAGCATATGTGAATGATTGAATGACCAAATAAATGAAAACAAAAACATCCTATTGCTTAAATTCAACTTTGGCAAATAGTAAGTACAAAATGATGATTTTTAGATTTGTTCCTAGAAGCAGAGACAGTTTAACCTCCTTTAATATAATTGATGTGTCCTTCTCGATGGTTTTCCACCCTGAAATGCTACCAGTAACAGTCCTCGCTATGCTTCTCATCACTTTCTGAGACAGAAGAAATCAAGTTGTCCTGCTGATGTTATTTATCTTCATTATGAGTAAAAAAATAGATCAGATTGAGGAAGCAAAGCAGGAAGGCAAGATCTGCTTAGTATGTTGTTGTTATGTGCTACCATGTTGCTGCCAGCTCATATACACAACAGAACAAAACACTGTTTGTTCCTGTGCCATACTCACAATCCCTGCTATAGTCATGTAGTATGAAAGGAATTCTGTCCATCAGTGTGGAGAGAAGCATGGGATAGATGAACAACTCTGAGACAATAGAGACTGTGCCTTTCCATGTTTAGATACACAGTGTCAAACCCGCTGATACTTTGATGTCTTTCTCCTTTCTGAACCTGAATGCTCTTTCCAGATTATTTCAGAGTTGTGGGGACATTCCAACCATCCTATATAAAGTAATCCCCATCTTCCTGGTCACTCTCTATACCATCACAATTTATTTTTCTTCATAGTACTTAGAACTTTACAAAATTATCTTATTTACATATTCCTGAATTTGTCTTAAGATATTAGGTCTCATAATGGCAGAGATTTTTTTTTTTTTTTTTAATATATATAAGCACTTAATACATATTGAGGAACTGACTGATTTATTATTCACACTGTAACATTTTCATACTTCATTTAATGATTCAAATAATAATGATTAAGCACTACCTATGTGCTAGATACTGATATAGAAGTGAAGAGTATAGCTAACTTGAAAGAAAATAACTAAGAATGGTTACAATGGAACCATACATTTAAAAAAAACTATCTCTGATATTGTGAGGTAGAGCAGTAACATAAGGTTATGCATCAAGAGTAAATATTTTAGAGAAGGATTTATATTCCTAGGTAAGGAATTAAAATAAGGTCAAGGCCTACTAAGTGCAGACAATTCTGCCAGCATAACCCCCAGCTTGTCGATGTGAGATTTCCTACAATATTTATGCCCACACTCCCCACCCTCAATTTGTCTAAGCTGTCCTAGACATGGGGACAGATGTTTAACCTGAACTGAAGATGAGATTACAGAGAAGAACAGAATATCAAGTTATGGATTCCCAACATTCTTAAACTTATATGTAACAAATTATTGGATAATGAGGATCTAAAGTGACATTTACCACAATTTACTGTTTATTGATGTTTTAAATTACCAAAACTCAACATATTATCATAGATTGAACATAAATTGGACCAGTAATTATTTTTTTCAGCTTTGCTTTCCAAAATCCCCTCCCCTTCTAGAGATTGGAAAAAAGACAAAGGAAATTTTTGAAGCCAGTGGCTTAAGTAAAACACAATATTCTGCCTTGGAATGGAATCTTAAGGCAAGAGTCCATAAATATGAATGAAGAATGTGCACTTGAACTTGGATAATGGTCCATTATTAGAAGCTTCTTAAATATCTGAGCAGTAGAATGAAAGAGGGCTGACAATCAGGTGTTGTCAAATCAGGCAATACCATTCAGAGCTCTAATCAAGTAAGGAAAGGAGAGTGAATCCTTCAGTCCCAGTGGCTTCTATGGTCAGAGCAGTGAATCAGACAATTCTGATCTGAAAAACAGCATCAGTGATAGGGATCATGAGTCATGTACCAAATTTAGGACCTATAATTTAAGAATTTAGTTTTATTGTTCTAGGTATCCCTCACTTACACATATATGAACACATATTCTTTTTAAAAATTACTACAGGAAAACTAATCACACCTTTAACAGACTCTTTCTAAAAGACAATGCAACCAAAATGATTTACATTCTTTTTGGGGTTCTGAGATAAGTACAAGATAAAAAGCTAACCAAGTTGAGAGGTAGCTTTTAATGGCAAATGATTTTATCTATCTGTCTTTCCACTTCTCCTTTTCCTTTCCATTCACTAAAGACAAATGTATCACCATGCTGCAACCATGAGGAGATCAGTTCAAGAAGGGACATAGGCAGAAGCAGAGAACAGCAGGTATACTAAAGAGTCTGTTCTCGTAGCTGACAAGACAGAAAATGATCCTTAGATTTGAACTACTGTCTGCCCACTTTTGGGGTCAGGAAAACTGGTCCTCATACTGAGTGGAGTCATGGGCAATGATGAGAGTTGATCCTCAACCAGAGTCTTCTTATGTTCTCTTAGCTGCTTTTTACAACCTCAACAATATTTGTACTTCATGTTCTATTCACTTCTCACATCTGACCTCAGTACTTAATTTCCAACCCAGAACCTTGTGGAGCAAAGAGCCAGGAATCAAGCAAAGGATTCTCTGGAGAACATAGGGGAAAAACAGATGACCAAATTTTAGGTAGAGTTTCCTTCATTTCTTCATTCAGCAGATACTCACGAAGAGCTTATTCTGCATAGATACTGTGACAATCTCAAGATTATGGGGCATAGGTATTGGTCCTCTGCACTCAGTCTATAGGGGTATACAGAAAAATTATTGACCAACTATATAATGTGACTATATTTATAGGTTTCCAAACCTATCTCTGTCTTAGAGTCATCCAAGGTATTTGATAAAAAGCCAGATTACTTGGTCTCATGCCAGATGTTTTGAAACAGCATCTCCAAGGGTGGGACCCAGAACTCTGTGATAAAAACAAACATAAGACTAGGAAAAGTCTAGGAGATTCTGGTAACCTGGTTACAGACCTTATTTGGGAAACAGTGGTCTAATTTATCATGATGGACAGTACATGCAACAAGAAGATGCACTTTCCCAGCCTCCTGCATCCTTAAGTGTCACTCCTTCAACATCTTTCATTCTGACTTTGTAGATTTTCACAGCTACACTTAAGGAAGTTGTTAAACTTTTATTTGTTCTTTCCATAAGTTATCCTTAATAGACTGCCTCAGAAAGATAGTTGCTTTTGTCTACATAATGTTAGTTTTTTTTTTTTTTTTTACTATGTATTACACATCTGTAGAAATGTCTTTGACTTTTATGTGCTGTAGATTTCAGCTCATGTTTTGAGCTAAATAAGAATGTGCTTTAACACCTGGTCTGTGATATCTTTTGGAATCCATTCAGAAACCTGCTATCTCCTATGCATAATTTAAAAATATAGGCACCATGTGTCATTTAATGGAGGAGAAAACACCAAATGCAAACTGACCTTGCTTGCTCTTTCATTCAAATATTCAACTAACTTAATTTTCAATAAGAATAAAATAGCATTTTTAGAGGGACAATTCCTCAGAATCAACCCCAAAGTCATGATCTCCTCCTCTGCAGTTAACTGACTTGACCAACACTTTTTAAAATAAATATGTTGTGTAAAACTGGCTGTGATTATTTCTTTCTGAAGCTCTGTTTTACTCTCAGATTGAAAGATTCAGCAGCAAAGAAGTCAATTATGTTGTTATTTTTTCTACCAAAAAGTGTTATGCATAGGAAGAGTCAAAACTGCAATTAAAAGTCTGAATACCTAGGTTTAATGCTCTCTTTTGCAATTCTTTCATTTGGGAAAAATCCATATTTACACTGAGCTCTATTTTTCCATCTGTAAAACAGACACCATTGCACTTACATGGAGTTCTGGTGGCACAGTATTTAAAACATTTGGCTGCAAAAATACCAGTTGCTCTGAGGGGGAAAGATAAGGTAGTCTGTTTCCTTAAAATGTACATACAGCCTTGGAAACCCTATGAGGCCATTGCACTCTGTTCTATAGGATCACAATGAGTAGGAATTGACTTAGTGGCAATGAATTTGTTTTGTTTTTGTTGTTGTTGTTGTTGTAGTTTTTTGGCACTCACATACTTCGTGAGGGTTCCCTAGTGCTGCCATAGCAAATTATCATAAAATTGGTGGCTCAGAAGAACAAAATTTATTGTCTCACAGTTTTGGGAGTCTGTGAGTTCAAAATCAGGGTGTCAGCTGTAATAATTTTTTGGTGATTTTGAGGGAGAATCTGTTCCATGACTTTCTCCTAGCTCCTGGTAGCTCCTTGTGTTGCTTGCCTTGTAGCTGCAGCATCATACCTCTCTCTGTCTCTGTCTCTGTCTCTGTGTATTTTCTCCTCTTCTATAAAGGCATCAGCATACAGCATTTTGAGAAGATTGTTAGATGCCATTGATGGCTCTGACTCATAGCCATCTTATACATAACAAAGTGCAAGTTTCAGATGGCTGCACCATCCTTAGTTGCTGCTATGTTGGAGCCCATATTTGCAGCCACTGTGTCAATTAATCTCATTAAGGGTCTTCCTATTTTTTGCTGACCCTCTACTTTACCAAGCATTATGTCCTTCTACAGGGAATGGTCCCTCCTAATAATATGTCTTAGTAGTGAGACAAAGTATCGCCATGTTCACTTCTAAGGAACATTCTGGCTGTACTTCCTCCAATTCATATTTGTTTGTTCTTCTGGCAACCCTCGATATATTCAATATTTTTTGCCAATAATACAACTCTTTCTTTTTTTTTTTATAGTCCAGTTTTCTCATGCATATGAAGTGACTGAAAATATGCGGGCCAGGCACACCTTAGTCATCAAAGTGACATCTTGGCTTTTTAGCACTTTAAAGACTTCCTTTGCAGCAAAATTTTCCAATGTAATATGTTGTTTAATTTCTTGGTTGCTGGTTCCATAGCCATTGATTATTGATCCAAGAAGAATGAAAGCCTTGACAACCTTAATTTCTTTGCTATTTATCATGATACTTTTTAATGATCTCATTGCAAGGATGTTTGTTTTCTTTATGTTAAGGTACATTCCATACTGAAAGCTGTGGTCTTTGATCCTCATGAATAAGTGCTTCAAGAATAAGTGCTTCAAGTCCTTTTCACTTGTGGCAAGCCAAGTTGTGTCATCTGCCTAGGCTATTAATGAGTCTCCCTCCAATCCTGATACCATGTTCTTCTTCATATAGTCCAGCTTCTCAGATTATTTGCCCAGTATACAGCAATAAATATGAAAAAAATATGGTGAAAGGATAAAACCCTGACTCACACTTTTTCCAATCTTAAACCATATAGTATCCCCTTCTTCTATTCAAACAACTGCTTCTTGATCTATGTATAAATTCCACCTAAGCACAAGTAAGCTTTGTGGACCATATGTGATTAGGATCCACTCTACTCCAGTATTACCTAACTGATAACATCTTGAAAGACTCTATTCCCAAACAGGGTCACATTCATATGTATAAGGACTAAGATTTGAACAAATCCTTTTTTCAGGGACACAAAAGAGATCATAACGTGCTTCAAAAAAGTGTTCGTGAATTAATAGGAAATTTACAATAACATTAAGTCAGCTGACTCTGACACTCTTTGACCACAACCATTACCACCATCACTATAATTTACCTGCAGCCCCTTCTTCCAAGATGAAATGACTACAGTTCAAAATACTGTAAATATCTTAAGGCAAAGTCTGTGTATTACTTCTTGTTTTTCCTTTGCATAGCACTGAGCCATTACCTACTTCACTTGTAGCATCCATTTAATAAACCCTCATTATTATTGTTTGCTTGGTGAATTCAAAGACCTTAACTTTAAAAGATGTAACTCTATAGTTTACAAACTCTATATTCATACAACCTCCTATGATCTATCATGTAGAGGAGATGTGCCAACAATAATAATTTATACTTATTGACTTTATAAAAAACATTATACCTAAAGAATAGGTACTATTAGCTTCCAATTTTATATATGAACAGATTGAAGCATATTAAAAGTGACTTTTCCAAAGTAAAACTTCAAACTCAGGGAACTGGACTCCAAGCCCCTACTCCAAATCACTCACTCACTCATTGCTGTTGAGTTGGATCTGACTCATAGCGATCCCTCCTTGGGTTTCTGAGGTGGTATCACTACAGAAGTAGATTGCCCAAACTTCCTTCCAAGGAGTGGCTAGTGGGCTGGAGTGGCTAGTGGATTTGAATCACTAAGTTTCTGGTTAGCACTCAAATACTTTGGGCACTATGGCACAAATCACTAACCTTCCTAAAAGGGTCCCGAGCCCAAATTAAATAGTGCAATTCTGAATTCATTGCTTTTATATATTGAGCTTCAAAAAAAAAAAAAAAAAACAATTCAAATAAACAAAATGTTGAATGGATAAACCAGTGATTTGGTTTATTAAGAGTAAAATAACCTATGATATGTTCATAAGAATACCTTTCTAAAGCCTTTCTCAAGGAGTGCTTGTGGTAAAATGGTTAAGCTCTTGGCTGTTAACAGAAAGGTCAGTTGTGATTTGAATCCACCTACTGACTCAATGGGAACTCTGGTGGCATAGTGCCTAAGGCATTTGACTGCTAACCAGAAGGCTGGTAGTTCAAACCCACCAACCACTCCTGGAAAGGAAGATGGGGTAATCTATTTCCGTAGCGATACTGCCTCTGAAATCCAAGGAGGGGGTCACTATGAGTCAGGTCCAACTCGACAGCACATAACAACAACAACAACAACTGACTCCACTGTAGAAAAGACCTGACAATATGATCTCTTAATGATTATAGCCTTGGACATACTCTGGGGGCAGTTCTACATTGCTCTGTAGGGTACTATGAGTCAGAATAGACTTGACAGCACACAAAAGCAAAATGGCCTTTCTTGGCTTTATGTAACGATGTATCAAAAAACTAATATTTGCATTCCAAAATAATGTCTTTTAGAAGAAAATGCAAATAAATTCCAATACTTGGATATATGATCAATTTTAGTCATCATTTATGTTAACTAAGAGTCCTTGGGTAGGGCATATGTTTAATGCATTCAGCTATTAACTAAAAGATTGGAGGTTCAAGTTCACCCAGAGGCACCTAGGAAGAAAGCCTTGATGATTTACTTCTGAAAAATCAGCCATTGAAAAGCCTATATGGTACACGGTTCTACTTTGACTCAAATGGGGTCTTCATCAAATTGGATTGTTTAACTGGTTTTCAGTGTTAACAAAGCTGTGCCAAAACAACTGGGCATGGATCGAAATGGCTTTGTTTAAGAACTGTACGTTGCTGAATGTATTGATGATGTTTTAAGCTGGATTCTCTAGAGAAGCAAAATCAGTGAAACTTTCATAAATATACAGAGAGATAGATATATATAGAGAAAGAGAGATTTATTTTAAGGAAATGGCTCATGCAGTTGTAGAGGCTGGCAAGTCCCAAGTCCTTGAGTTAGATGTCAGGTGAGAGGCTTCCTGTGACTAACATAGACATAGGGACTGACAAACCCAAGATCAGCAGGTAAGATGGCAGACTGCTGTCTCACAGGCTGTGAAGGCAACAATTCCCAGATCAGCAGGCAATATAGCAGGCTGCTGGTTCAAGTTCATAGAAATGAAGTCAGATGATGATACTAAGCAAGATGTAGGATCCAGATAGAGCAAAAAGTTTTAAATAAGTGATATATTATGTCCCCACTATATTTGTTTATTGATTGTAAAATCTAATCAAATGCAAGATATACATTATTTTATATACCACTAAAAAATAGTTCTAATACATTCCAGCAATTGCAAGATAAATTTAATTTCAGACATGTTAAAATGTGAAAATATACATATTAAAACTAATTCAATGTAATAACTTTCATTCTCTTGTGAAATTATAAGTCTTAATTTTTTTGTCTTGCAGAAAATAAAACTATTCCAAATTTTGTATATAGAGTCATGGCAAAGAATATGAAATTTACATATGAATTTTGTAGATTTAAATCTTAATTCTACCTATTGACTGTGAACCAGAAGGCTGGCAGTTCAAACCTTCCAGCCACTTGGAAGGAAGGTTGGGCAATCTACTTCCATAGAGATACCACCTTGGAAACCCAAGGAGGGGTCGCTATGAGTAGGATCTGACTTGACGGGACATAACAAAAACAACAACAACCTATTACCAAGAACTACCAGTTTCCGTTGATTAGATTCCAACTCAAAGCAACCCCATATATGTCAATTTAGAACTCTGCACCATGGATATTTAATAGCTGAATTTTAGAAAGCAGATTGTTGGGCATTTCATCCAAGACACTCCTAGGGACTGTCACCTCTGACCTTTTGGTTAGCAACTGAACATGTTTACCATTTGCAATATACAAGGACTCCCCATCTATTACAAATTGTGTAATATTACACAGCTTACTTTCCATTCTTTAGCTTTTTATCCTTTATAATAATACTATCTACCTTATGGCATGATGAAGGATAATAGACATAAAATTATTTGGCACATAATAAAATTGCTATTCTAAAAAGAAGTGTTCAAAAACAAACTCAACTCACTGCCGTTGAGTTGATTCCAACTAATAGCAACCCCTCCTTGGGTTTCCAAGGCAATATCACTACAGAATTAGATTGTCCAGCCTTTCTTCCAAGGAGTGGCTGGTGAGTTTGAACCGCCAGCGTTCTGGTTAGCAGTCAAATGCCTTTGGCACTATGCCACCAGAGCTCCCAAAACAAATGTTAGGTATTTGTATTTTGTAATCAGGCATAAAAATATAGAAGAAAGTTTTCCCCATTTTGTTCAATTAAAAAAAAAAAAAAAAAACACCACATATTCTTTGAAACTCTTCCTATCAAAGAAGCTGTTTTCTTTCTCTACCTCTTGAATATGACTTTGTGAATTTCTTTTGTTCATGGGAAATTAGCAAGCAGAAGCTTTAAATGTGCTTTTTTCCCACCATCACAGGAATGAATTGCTAGAAAATGAGAAACATGCAGGTATCAGAGCAACTAACATCAAAGTGACCATCAGACACATAAGAGACACCCTGTCACCATATCAATAGCTTACCAAATGCTGGAAATGTGTACAAGTTCATCTAAAAGTAACTAGTCCTTAACTGGCCCTTCATTTGACTGCAAGTGTACAAAAAAGTTCAGGATGGTCAGCAAAATGACTGCCAAGCTGAGCCCAGCCCAAATTGCTGACCCACAGAATAATAAACTACTAAAATTATTGTTTTAACCTACTAATTTTTGGAGTAGTTTGTTAGTCAGGAAATCTAACTAATAAAATTGTGAAGAAACAATATATTCATACGACTTTTTTACCAATATGAAAAAGTCAAGTCTTATTGTCCTTAATTGTCTTTATTGGGCTTGCTTTTCTTTTTTATTGAAATCAAACTTGTGTAAAATCCTAATTTAATTAATATTATTACACTATTTAATAAGATTTGAGAGCCTTTATAACCTTCTACTTATCTGTGTGTTAGAAACAGATTTTATTTCCTTCTGAGTTATAATTTTAACTTTTGAACGATTGGCAATATTTGTAATGGTCAATTGTATGTGTCAATTTTTTTTTGTTATCATTTTTGGTAGTTTGGCCAGAACTAGACTGGTTGCTATTCCATAATGCAATGTAATGTAATGTAATGTAATGTAATGTAATGCAGTGCAGTGCAGTGCAATGCAATGCAATGCAATGCAATGTAATCACTTGCCATGATGTGATCTAACGTAGTCAACCAAGGCATAGAGAGGAGTTTCTTGCAGGTATGGTCTGCCTCCAGAACATAAATGAATATTCTGATACAGCTTTCAGTCCCTCTTTTGATCTACACCCTTTTCATCACCTGAACTATAGATCTTGGAATATAAGCCAGCAGAAATCTCTCCGGTCTGCCTCCTGCTCTACAGATGTTGGATTTGCTAGTCCCATAATTGTGTGAACCATTCTCTTGAAGTAAATTTCTCAACCTCTTTATTTATTTACACACACATACTCTATTTTCACACAAATAACATGTCTTAATTTGTTTGCCAACTGTTTTCTTCCCTGGGAGGTATTTTCATAAATGCCCTATGCTACTTTCTTTTTTGCAATAAG
>NW_006921645.1:7484707-7495532 GCF_000298275.1 Orycteropus afer afer | reverse complement strand
TGGGCAATCCTACTTCCGTAGTGATACTGCCTCGGAAACCCAAGGAGGGGTCGCTATGAGTCGGAGCCAACTCGATGGCAAACAACAACAACAACATATAACATTTATATATATATACACACAGGTCTCACAGTTTCTCTGCCTCTGGGGAATGTAAGCTCAGGCAGTATTAAAGAGATATTTGAAATAAAGGTACATAGTAATTTTTCTACATCACTATTTTGAAATGCTATGTAAAAAAATAAAAAAAATGAATGGAAATATGCGACATTTAGGGAAGCATCATGTTGACACCTCATAACTTAAATATGTCTTTGAGGGCCTGCTGATTTGTATTTCTAAAAAGTAATAATCGATCATTTAAGCCTGACCAAAATGAAAAAAAAAAATCCATTAAAGAATCGTGACTTTAAGGAAAAATGCAAAATTCCTGATGTTGTCAAAAAGCAGCAGAACACATGTGCCATAAACACAGACCCTGGAAGAAGTGTGTTTAAAATATTAAGTGAACTCTCAGAATATACTGCCCTTGTGGCACTAACCTAAACAGCTCAATCCTTCGTTACCCTTGAGAAGTCAAATCAGTCTTTTCTTTAAGGTCCCTGAAATCAATCAAGAGCTGAAGAGTTACATATTCCCTGTTTGGGCAGGGCAACCTCAGTGAGGGTACAAGTGAGGGTTATTTTCAAGCAGAGTAATAAAACCTACTCTACAAAGTTGAGCAAAAACAGCAACAATACTATGCCTGATTTTTTGTGTGCTTGCTATTGAAGGGAATTTCCACAGTATTCATTTTAGGAAATACATCTCAGCATTTGCATCATTTCACAATGCCAAAATTTATCCCTTAAAATTGAGATCAGCTTCAAATATGTCTGCCTTGATGTAAATTTCCTTTCCTGCAAATTTTCTGCAATGTCTATTTTATTTTAAAATGTAAAGCACATATATGAAATAAGAATATTTATCAATATTATTATTAGAAGTAGTAGGGGTGGTGGTGGTGGTAGCATTATATAAAATTATTATGTGTACAGGTCTTGTTTTCACCACTAGAAGGTTGCTACGGGAGGTCCAAGGTCACATCTAATATACTTTTGGATTCCTTGCTGTCTCCCAATCCACTGCTCTTCATTTCTATGGCTGGCCCATCACGAGTGCACAGTGAAGCCCTTTCTGGCAGATAAGCTTGCTAAAAATGTTTGTACACATGTTTTTGTAGTATGTGTATTTTGCTTTTTCTTCCAACTTCATGACCCATGCAACCTTGAGTGTAATGTGGGTGCTTAATATTAAGGACTATCTTTTAGGAGCTCTGGTGGCCTAGTGTCTAAGGCATTAATTAGACTAGTAACCAGAAGGCTGGCGGTTCAAACCCACCAGCCACTCCTCGGAAGGAAGGTTGGGCAATCTACTTCCATAGTGATCCCTCCTTGGAAATCCAAGGAGGAATCACTATGAATCAGATCGGATTCAATGGCAGTGTTTAGGTTTTTTTGGTTTAGGACAACACATCCTCTGAGGATGATAATATTATTTAATTAAATTATTTTCCCCATATGTTATTTACCTTACTCTGCACATATATTTTCACATACGTATTGAATCAAAAAGAAAAACTCTTTCTGGTCCCAGAAGCCTTCAGTGGGAATTTAACAATGCTTTAATTAAAAATTAATTTCAGGAATTCTGGAAAACTGGAAGATAGAGATTAGATCCACAATATTTTTGGCAAATAGAAATTAGTAAGGAATTTTGTTTCATGCATTATGATTGCTTAATAATTAAGGAAAGCACAGATCTGTAAAACCTATAGAATTGTTTCAAGAAAAATTTCTACTAGTTTGCAAATAATTTCACTACTTGTTTGTTTTTAATTTCCCACCACTGCCAAAAAAGATGTGTCTTAATGTTTGCACCAAAAAAATAGGTTACTAATAAGACAGTTCCCTTCATAATTTATATATGTATTTGTGATATATGATTAACTATTTATACATCCATCTCCTCTACTATCTCTGAGTTATTTTAAAAGAATGTATACTTCTACCTTTTATCTTCAGTAACTGGCAGAGCATCAGTTGCACAATGTTTCAATTATCTACTGCTGCATAACAAAATACCCCAAAACTTAGTAGCATAATATAAGAAGTTTCTGACTTCTTACTATTTTGAGAATTGGCTGAACTGTCTTTCTGCATTCAGTTGAGAACTGAGCTGGGGATGGAAAGTCCAAGATGGCCTCATCTACATGTCTGTGAAGTGGCAGTGCCTGTTGGCTGGACATCACAAGTCCTCTCTTCCTCCATTTGTCTAGAACATCTACACTATGTGCAGAAGCTGAGTTTCAATAGAGGAAGTTCAAGTTACCAACACCTCTTAAAGGCTGGACAGAATTAAAACAGTGTAGCGTCTGCTTAGTTCTATCAGTCAAAGCAAGTTATAAAGTCAGGCCAGACTCATGTGGAAATAAAATAGAGTTCACCTCCAAAGAGGTAACTGGCAAATGAATTCCAGCATGAAAATAATTGTTAATGATCATCTTTGAAGTCCATCTACCATATACATAATTGAGTTGGCTCTGACTCATAATGACCGTATGTACAGCAAAACAAAACACTTCTCAGTCCTGTGCTATCCTCAAAATCCTTGCTATGTTTGAGCCCATCATTACAGCCACTGTGTCACTCCATCTCCCTGAAGGTTTTCCCCTTTTTGGCTAATCCTCTACTTTAAAACCAAAAAACAAAAAAACAAATTCACTGCCATCGAGTCGGATTCGACTCATAGTGACCCCTCTTTGGGTTTCCAAGGCAGTATCACTTCAGAAGTAGAATGCCCCATCTTCCTTCCGAGGAGTGGCTGGTGGGTTTGAACCACCAGCCTTCTAGTTAGCATGATGCCTTAGGAACTAGGCCACCAGAGCTCCCAACTATGATATCCTTCTCCAGAGACTGGTCCTTTCTTATAACATAACCAAAGTTGTTGTTGTTGTTAATGAAAGTAGGTGAGAGGAAACTTGTCCATTCTTGCTTCTGAAGTATTCTGGCTACACTTCTTCCAGGATAGATTTGTTAATTCTTCTGGCAGTCCATGGCATATTCAGTATTCTTCACAAATACCATAATTGAAAGGCATCAGTTCTTCTTTTGTCTACCTAATTCATTGTCCAGCTTTCACAGACATATTGAGGCATTTGAAAATACCATAGCTTGGGTTAGGCCCACTTTAGTCTTCAAAGTGAAATCTTTGCTCCTTGACACTTGAAAGGGGTCTTTTGCAGCAGATTTGCCCAGGGCAATAAAATGATTGATTTATTGACTACTGTTTTCCTGGGTCTTGACAGCGAATTCAAGTAAAAGGAAATCCCTGACAACCTCAATCTTTTCTCCATTTATTGTGATGTTATTTATCTGTCCAGTTGTGAGGATTTTTGTTTTCATTATGTTGAGGTGGACTCCATATTGAAGACTTTCATCTTTGATCTTCATCATAAGTATCATTCAATATTTGGCCCACAGAATCCTCTAATATTACAATTCAGGACTTGAATTTTTTCTTCAGTTCTTTTGGCTTAAGAAATACTGAGCATGTTCTTCCTTTTTGGTTTTCTAACTCTAAGTCTTTGCACAGTTCATTGTAGTACTTCATTTTGTCTTCTCGAGCTGCCCTTTGAAATCTTCTTTTCAGAGCTTTTATTTCACCATGTCTGCCATTAATTTTAGCTACTGTCCTCTCAAGAGCAAGTTTCAGAGTCTTTTTGGACATTCATTTTAATCTTTTATTCTGTTCTAGTTTTTCAATGAGTTTATGCTTTCTTCATGTATGACTTTCTTGACATCATCCCACAGCTCTTTTGGTCTTTGGTTATTGGTGTTCAATGCATCAAATCTATTCTTCATGTGGTCTCTAAATTCAAGTGGGATATAATCAAGGTTGTATTTTGGTTCTTATGTACTTGTTTTACTATTTAGCTTTAACTTCAACTTGCATAAGAGGTCTACATATATGGTCTGTTCCACAGTCAGCTCCTGGCCTTGTTTGTACTGGTAGTATTGAATTTCTCTATCGTCTCTTTCCACAAATGTAGTCTACTTGATTCTTTGTATTGCATCTGGTGATGTCCAGGTGTATAGTCATCATTTATTTTGTTGAAAAAAAATTGATTAGTAATGAGTAAGTCTTTGGTCTAGCAAAATTCATTCCTGCAATCTCCAGTATCATTTTTATCTCCAAGGCCCAAGTTTCCAACTACCAGTGCTTCTTCTTTGTTTACAACTTTCCCATTCCAGTCACCAGTAATTATCAATACTTCTTGGTTTCATGTTTCAGACTACAGAAGTGTGTAAAATTCTTCAATTTCTTCATCTTTAGCTTCATTGGTTGGTGTGTAGATTTGAATAATAGGAATATTAACTGGTCTTCCTTGTAGGTATATGGTTATTATCCTATCACTGAAGGCATTGTACTTCAGGTTAGATCTTGAAATGTTCTTTTTGACAGTGATGTGACATCATTCTTCTTCAGTTTATCATAGTGGATAGATAGTAGATCATATTAGATCATATAATTAGCTGATTCAATATGGCCAATATTAGCCCATTTCAGCTCATTAATGCCTAAGATATTGATCTTTATGCATTCCATTTCATTTTTGACAACTTCCAAATTTCCTAGATTCTTGTTTTTGCAGTCAATGCTCCAATTTTTAATGGATGTTTGCAGCTGTTTCTTCTCATTTTGAGTCATGCCCCTTCAGCAAATGAAGGTCCCAAGGCTTTACTCCATTCACATCATTGAGGATGATTCTACTTTGAGGAGGCAGCTCTTTTTCAGTCATATTTTTAGTGCCCTTCAACCTGAGGGGCTCTTCTTCTAGCATTACATCAGACAATGTTCACTGCTATTGATAAATTTTCTGGAAATATATCTGACAGTGTAGTGTTTCACTGCTATTTGTAAGGTTTTCAGTAGCCAGTTGTTTCAAAAGTGGATGGCCCTGTCCTTTCCATTCTGTTTAGTCTTGAAGCTTCACTCAAACCTGTGCACTATGGGTAACCCTGGTGGTATATGAAATACTAGTGACATAGCTTCCACCCTCTCAGCAACTCACAAACCAACACAGTATGACAAACTGACAGATGAGTGGTGGAAAACACCATATATAGTTAGTTTTTAATAAGTATTTTTATACAATGAGTAAATAATGAATAAGAAAATAAAGTTTAGATGATAATGAGAAGTGAGAAACATCAAATATTGGAAAGTGAACATATATATATTTCCCTTTCTTCCTCTTTTTTCTATTCTCATCTCTTTCTCCATATTTTCATTTATTCCAGAATTTTGAGTAGTTAATCATTATTTTTCAGAAAGGGAATGGGTGATGGGCATTCCAAACTAAGTGAACACTCAGTGGAAATACCTAGAGCTATGAAATTACATGATGGCTTTGGGGAACAGTGAGTAATTCAATGTGGGGATACTATCTTATGTACATAAAGCAGTGATGAGGGATGAAGCTGAAATTGTGTAAAGCAGAGCTTTGTGTCATAGAAAAGGAATTAGCATGTATTATTTATGCAATGGAGAATTACTGAAAGATTTGAAATAGCACAAAATCATAAAGAGGTTTTTCTCATATATCTTTACCAGATACTTCTTCACATTTGAAATGTTGCATTTACAAAACACTTTTGGCTACATCATTTCATTATAATGTGATACCTGCAGCAACAATACTTAATGGGCAATTTGTATATTAGCATTGCTTTTACAAATAAATTTTAAAAAAAGGCTTTGATAGTTTAAATGACTGCTGGTAAAAACAAATAAAATCTATGCATTTCTTAGAAAATTACTTCTAAAGAATAATATAAAATTAGACTCAAATAAAATATGGATTCAATAACAGTTAAAAGTGTTCTCTACCCAAAATCCTTACAGAAACAAGAGAAGAGAGACATAGAGTAATCCCTCACAGACAGCCAGACACTTTGGGAGAGAGATCCAATGGATCTACCAACTCAGGACCATACTCAATTGGCACAGCAAAATATGTAAAAGTCTTATTCCTCATCCTGCATTGGTCAGTAGTGACTGGGTTCTTAAAAGCTTTCAAGCAGCCATCTAAGATGCAGTTAATGGTGTCCTATCATCAGAAGCAAATCAGAGTGCAAAAAAAAAAAAAAAAAAAAAAACACAAGGGCATTTGGAAGCAATCAGCCCTAGGACACAATGGCCCTCGAGACCAGAAGAACTAGATGGTGCCCAGCCACCAATTTCAACCACTCAGGAAAGGATCAAATTTGGAGATCCTGGATAGAGTGGGAGGAAAAATGTGGAACAAAATCCAAAAACTCAATAAGGACCAGAATTACTGGTTGGATGGAGCCTGGTGAAACCCCCTATACTATGGCCCTGGGATACATTCTGGGCCTGAAATAAAGCTCACTCCCAGGGGCTGGCTCTCAGCCCAATAGTAAACAAGATGTACACACAGACCACTCAACCCAGGGTGATGCACCCATATACTCTATGGAAATGCATCCCCTGGAGGAATTGACCATGGGACACCAGAGGGACAACATTCACATGGAGGAAAAGCAGGACACACAGGATTGCATAACTATGTGGGGCACAAGGAGAAGGTTACTGGGCAGGGAATGGAGGAGACTGGGTTAGGGTTGTGGATGGGAAATGGGGAGTGAAACAAAATGTGCACATAATGTTGAATGTAAACCAAACCGTGCTCTGTAAACTTGCACCTAAACCACAATAAAAACAAAATAAAATAAAATAGTAATAATAATAGCAAATGAAGTGTTCTCTGTTTGACATATGAGTTCTCTCCTCAATGGTCCTTGGCTTTCCAATTCCATATTTCTCAGCAGTTGTTTAGTGAATGCTTCACACTTATCACTTCCTCATAGACCAAGATTAAGAGGTGCAGGAAATACTTATTTTCCCTTAGAAGTACTTCCTTAAAAGCCTTAAGCCATATTCAAATTCATAGGGAGAAGCCCTCTGTAACATAAAGGAGTGCCCAGCATTATGCTTCAGCATGTAGGGAGCCCCAGAAGCAGCAGCTGCATCTTTAGATCTGCCTTCAGTATCTAGGACAGTCTTTGAATTTTAAGTTGGAAAGCAAACTATGGATTTCTTTCTTTTTTTTTTTTTAAGGTCTTACATAAGCATTTGAAACATACTGTGCTACGAATTTCACTAGGTTGGTAGCTAAGGTTATGTGACAACTTGGCTGGGCCTGGTTTTGAGTGTCTGGGCAGTTGGATGTAGTTACCCCCCATGATGAGATTACTAATCAATGCCATAGTGGAATCTACTGGAGTAACTGAGTAACTGCCTTGGGGATGTAGTCTGCTTCTAGTATATAAGGAGAAGTTTTGAGAAAGGTCTCTGTAGCTTTTTGGCATGCTTGGACCCTGCACATAGCCAAGTCTTCAGCAGCCTGCTATACCCTGCTGATCTTGAGACCTTTTTCTTGACTTGAACTAGTGACCTGCCATGTTGTTTGATAATCTTGGGACTATGCCTTTTACTTGCCCATCAGTTTGTCAGTCTCAGCAACCAGCAGCTGCCTGAGTTAAGAATAAGTTTCCAGCTTCAGTGAGATGGGAGCAAGAGGCAGAGCTAAAGCCCAAGAGCTTGACATTTCACTAAGGCCCTAGAGCTTGGCACTTAGAATTTGAACATCTAGCCTCCTGCACTGTAAGAAAATAAATCCCTGTTTGGTTAAACCACACACTTGCAGTATTCCTGTCAGAGCCAGCACTAGAGGTAATCCAAACACTAGGTATTAAAGAAAACCTAATTTGGTTTAGATTTCTTAATAGACTGCCACTTAATGCAATAATTAGAATCACTATACTTAGAGAGCTCTGGTTGCATAGTGCCTAAGGCACTTGACTGCTAACCAGAAGGCTGACAGTTCGAACCCACCACCCGTTCCTCAGAAGGAAAGTTGGGCAATCTACTTCCCTAGTGATACCACCTCGGAAACCCAAGGAGAGGTTGTTATGAATCAGATCTGACTCAACAGCACATAAAACTAACAACATACTTAGGGAAATGGGTCACAAGGAAGATTAAGTGATGATTTTTTTTTTTTTAATTCTCTCTTCTCAACAATAATACTTTGTATATGACATATGAGGAGGTACATTCATGAGTTTTATCAAGGATTTTAGGAAAGAATAAGCTCAAGAGGTTCTTTCCTAGTATTGTCCTTGCTTTCAAGACTCTTTCATTTCCTTTTCCCTTGGTGTTCTCATTCATACTTCACACAGCTTTAGTTATTATTATTTTGATCATATGGACATACCCAGGATGCTTAGTAATTCAGTATATTCAGACAAAAATTCTTCCTGGAGATACTTCTGGGTAGTACTGGAATGCATTAATTCTAGAATTAACCTATTTCCTCTCTGCCTTTATATTATCAAGAATTCTATTGCAAATGAATTTATGATCACATTTCTAAGGATGTTCCTTGGTGGATTGATACTGTTGCTTGCAGCTGCTAGAGGTCCATAACCTGGGTATTTAGTATTACAATTACAATGCCACAGTGCTGGTTATCTACATTTGGATTTACACAAACACATCTACACATACAAAAACGAGCACACACTCACACATGACTACCAATTGGGAATTACTCATCCAAACTCCTGACTCATAGGTAAAATCACATGATGCCAGTGTGGAATGTTCATTCCCTAGTCCTCTTGTTTCCATGAAGAACAGTTTTTCCCTATACACTTGTAGTAGACTCTTGCCCAAGCCCCTCATTCACTCTATTCAGTGAGAATAGGTATAAATTCTGATTATTACTTTTGGGAGCAGTGTCTAAAATTACAAAATACAGGTGGTTTATTTTTCTTTCTGGGATACTTCTGCCTCCAGAGTGCTTGTTTTGGTCTGTCCTTGAACATGTGATATGCATAGCAGTAAACTCTTCACCTGCAGAGTAAGTTTATAATTTCCTGGCAAACCTTATGACCAGGTGGATAATTTAAGTTCAAGAATGTAATATTAACAAGTCCACTTAGTTGATAGGCATAAATACATATTGTCTAACAGAGCCTTGGACAGCACTCTATGTAATATTTTCAACTTTATCTTCCTGATTCATGGCCCTTCATTGTGATCAGAAGTAGAATGATAGGAAGGTGTACAATAGATTATTCCCTTTCAGTTCCAACAACTACAACTGATTTTTTCCTCTATAATTTATTGTTGGACTACTCTGAATATCTTTTCTGAGATTGAAATGATCTAGTTTTATTACATTATTCTCTTGCTTCATCAAGTAAGCCCCTATTAATTTCCTCCATTGAACTGAGCAGATGTACTGGAAAGAAAAGTACTCTAGCCAAGACATGCATGATGGTGCAGAACACGGCCATAACTGCTGACAAATGTAAACAAGGCTGCAGAAGCCCAGGGGCCTGCAATTTCTTTGGAATAGTCCTACCAGAGATTATTTGTTCTTGGATGGATAAATGAGAGACAGTAGAATAGGGAGATATCATTTTCCTTTTGATGTTTTTCTTTTCAAGCAAGTGAACTTCTTTTTCTGAAGACTTACTTTAGATCCAATAAATAAAACTGATAAAAATGATGTCACTATAGATAATAAAGTGAGTACAAAGGCCATTGATCACTATCTCCTCTTTCATCATGGTAGCTCCATGTTAGAACAGATAATCTCATTTTGAACAATTAAAACAGGGGAAAGATCACTGCACTGGAAGATCACTGCACTGGAAGGCAAGCACATGACACTTCATATCCATAAATACCTCATTGAATAAAGAACATTTGGGCTAGCCAATTCACTTTTTTTTTTTTTTTTTTTTTAATCTCCTGTGAAAGACAACAATACTTTGAAATTCCTTTTGGCTTATAAAATCTATTATTCTAAAATGTAGAAGATGACCTAAATTCTAAACCCCTAGAGTATCACATCTCAACATCCTCTTTTACGTTTGTACACTGCGTTGAATAGTATATCTGGTATAGAGCTGACTGTCAATGAATGCTTAATGACTGATGAGTGAATGAATGAATAAATAGAAAAAGTTGATAGCTGTTCTTAGAAGCAAGTAGTGGAGTACAAGAAACAGACATGCAGTATATAATAAAATATTTCATTTGGAATGTTTCACTGTTGATTTTTTCAAAGATCAGAAATCTATTGACCAAAAATTACCTTTTCCATCTTTGAAAGATAAACTTGCACAAAGAGAAACCCTGATTGTTGGAATATGCATCTTTCCTGCTGAAAACACCTGTTTCTGACAAATTGGCTGTTTTACTGAACCAAGACATTGGGAAGAGACTACCTACAGGCTTTCTGGAGCAAACAGAACAAGGAAATGGCATTGTTTTATTTAGGTGACAAGACAGCTTGTTCATAGGAAAACTTTTTCAATTGTCTCTAAGTTTCTGCATCCACCTACTTTTTTTTTTTTTTTTTCATTATAAAATAAATACTAAAATCTTTTTTTAAAATAAATAATGTCTATCTATCTCACCCCACCATATAGTCACTTCCAAACTCTAACTGTTAAATATTATAGATAACTCCCTGTGCATAAGGGATTTTTTAGTGTAATTCCCTTATATGTATGGTTCACAAAGTGTATGCTCAAGTGCCCTAGAGTGCTACAGCAAATTCACATGGGCATGAGAGATACTTTAAATTTTTGAAGAAACAATAACATTTGTTGTACATGACACAAACCAAACCACAAGGTATTTACAGTTTCAGTATTAGACTGTGTTCCTTTTTTTTTTTTTT
>NW_006921645.1:7475833-7484088 GCF_000298275.1 Orycteropus afer afer | reverse complement strand
TTTTTTTTTTTTTCTTTTGAGTTTTGTTCCACATTATTCTCCCACTCTATCCAGGATATACTTCATAGATCCCTCTCCTAATGGTTGACAGTGGTAGCCAGGCACCATCTAATTCTTGTCTCATAGTCATATAGGCTGAGAATCATATGGTGTACCAGTCTCTTGGGCTAATTGTTTCCATGTGTTTTGCTTTTCTTCATTCTTCTTTGCTCTGGATGAGAAGAGACCCATTGTTGCATCTAGATGGCTGCTTGCAAGCTTTTAAGATCCCAATCTCTATTCACCAATGTATGATGTGGAACAATATTGTTGTATAGCATGTTTTACCAATTGAGCTTGCTGTCCCTTGCGACCATAGTCCCAAGCCCGCAGGTCCAACTACTAGCTCCCTCTGGGTATCTGGCTCTAGCCAAGCAGTGACTACAATTATGTCCCTTGTCAACTCTACTATATACCTGGAAATTCTTACAGAACATACAAATATACTTTTACAAACATTGTCTGCCAACTCTAGACATGGTAATGACTAATTTTTGTTACTTAAGAAAGAAAGAAAATTTTTATTTGTTCTTTATTTATGTGTATTATGTTTTCAAATCCTTACTAAATGTTTAATAAATATTTACTAAGTTGTTTGGACCTTAAGGAATCTGCAGTGTTGGTGGCATCAAGAAAGCATTCCATTGGTGAAGACTCCTCACAAGACTTAAAATTTAGTAGTTAGGAACATACAGTTTATCATAAGAAGATAATACAATTTAGAAGTAGCATTAAAAAATGTATACATCAGAACCAAAACTGCACCACAGCAAAAGGGTCTAGAATGTCTGAGTTCCAAATTGTCCTCTATTTTCCCACATTGTGGATGTACTTGATGCTTCGGAGAGTATTCCACTTCAAAAGCAAGAAGTGCAATATGGACTCTACCAGAGCTTCTTATACCCTGCCAATTATACAGGCATATTTCTTGCTATGTAACCAGAGTCAATTATAGAGTCCTCCAGAGCTCTCACCAAAACCAGATATAAACCCTGAATCTTAGTGTTATCAAAAGCTACATTTCCAAGTTTGTACAAATGTACAAATGTTCTTTTAGCTGTAGTGACAATGTTGAAGTATTGATCAGTTCATTTCATGCCTTGACCAGGGGTCAGGGCCCTGAGTACATCTCTTACTTCAGGAAAACAGGTTAGGGCTATTTCTAGTCTCTCAAATGCATCCTCATTAAGGATAAAGTAGATGATCCCTTGGTAATTTCTAGGTGGTGCAAATAGTTAATATATTCAGCTGCTAAATGAAAGGTTAGAGGTTTTATTCCCCCTGTAATAATCTTGAAAGAAAAACCTGGCAATCTAGTTTTTGAAAAATCAGCCATTGAAACCTCCATGGAGCACAGTTCTACTCTGACATGCGTGGGGTTGCCATATGTTGGAGATGACTTGGCAGCAACTGTATATTTGGGAATATGCTGGATCACTGGTAGAATTCTTGCTTTCTATGTAAGAGATATGGATTTTATTACCAGCCTGTGAACCTCATACACAGCCACCACCCATTTGCTAATGGAGGATTCCATGTTGCTACAATGTTGAAGAGGCTTTAGCAGAGCTTCCAGACTAAGATGGATTTAGAAGAAACATCTGGTAATCTACTTCTGAAAATCAGCAATGAAAATCCAATGCATCACAACTGATCATGGGGATGGCTCAGGACTGGACACCATTTCATTCTGTTGTGCAAAGGGTCTCCATGAATCAGGAGCTGACTCAGTGGAAGCTAACAATAATGACACTATCAACTGGATACCATCATTGTGTCCTGAGCAGAGCATTTAAGGTTCTCTATGATACAGGTTCAAACCCACCAGCCACTCCTCGGAAGGAAGGTTGGGCAATCCTACTTCTGTAGTGATACTGCCTCGGAAACCCAAGGAGGGGTCGCTATGAGTTGGGTTTGACTCGATGGCACATAACAACAACAACAACATGATACAGTCCTACTCTCTCAATCCATGTTGTTCCTTCTACATGAAATGTCCTTTGCACTCTTCCCATCTAGACTGTTTCATAGCTTAAGTTTAGGTTTCATCTCTTCTGAGAGTTATAATAGGAATTGAGCCTAAGTAAGTTCAAGATCTGGTGATCTAGTCCCAAAATATCAGCCACTGATAATCTTATGGAACTCAGTTCTACTCTGAAACACATGTTGCCATAGTTTATAGTTGACTCAATGGCAACAGAATAAAGCAAAAACAAAATAAACTATATTTGCATATTAGGGTAATTAATACCTTGTTGTTGTTGTTGTTATGTGCTGTCGAGTTGGACCCAACTCATAGTGACCCCTCCTTGGGTTTCCGAGGCAGTATCACCATGGAAGTAGATTCCCCCATCTTCCTTCTGAGGAGTGTCTGGTGGGTTTGAACTGCCAGCCTTCTGGTTAGCAGTCAAGTGCCTTAGGCATTACTCTACCAGAGCTCCTAATTAATACCTTAATATGACCAAATTTTTATCCAGAAACAGGGGGAAATAAGGATCCTTGATGAAGCAATGGTTAAAGTACTTGGCTGCTAACTGAAAAGTTGATGGCTCAAACCTACCAGCTGTTCCAAGGGAGAAAGATCTGGCTGTCTGCTTCTGTAAAGACTTACAGCCTTGGAAACTCTATGTGGCAGTTCTACTCTGTCCTACAGGGTCGCTGAGTCAGAAATGACTCAATGGCAATGGGTTTGGTTTTTAGGTGGTTTGGTGAAAATAAAAGTTTTACTGGTTATACATTCCTGTCTCCAATAGAACTTATTGTATTGTATTGTGGCATGCCTTATTGTATGGTGCCTCACCTTTATCGTGTTGTCTGCACAAGTTACAGATGTAGAACTTCTTGTGTGTCCTTCACTTACGTGTTCTCTTACCTTTATAAAGTAAGGCTTTCTGGAAGCCCATTTGCTGATGGAGCATGACTCAGAATAGGAAGAAACAGCTACAAACATCCATTAATAATCAGAATGTGGAATGTATGAAGTATGAGTATATGAAAATTGGAAGTAATCCAAAATGAGATGGAATGCATAAAGATCAATATCCTAGGTATTAGTAAGATGACATGGGCTGTTTTGGGCCATTTTGAATCAGATAATCACACAATCTACTATCTTTCAAGATATGTCCTGAAATACAATGCTATCAGTGATAGGATAATATCCAAATCCCTACAAGGAAGACCAATCAATACTACCATTATTCAAATTTATGCACCAACCACTAAAGCCAAAGATGAGGAAATTGAAGATTTTTACCAATTTCTGTGGTCTGAAATTGACCAAACTTGTAATCAATATGTACTGATTATAATTGGGATTGGAATGCAAAAATTGGATACAAAGAATCACTTGTATTTGAAAAATATGGCCTTGGTGATAGAAATGACAGTGGAATTTTGTCTGATAGACAAATAGACTGATAGACTGGTAGAATTTGACTATATGATAGACTGATAGAATTTTGAAAGATCAATGACTTATTCATTATGAATACATTTTTTCAACAACATAAATGGCAGCTATACACATAGCCCTTGCCAGATGAACTACAAAGGATTCAGACTACCTGTGTGGAAAGAGGCGATGGAGAAGCTCAACATCTTCAGCCAGAACAGGGCCAGGAGCTGATGATAGAACAGTCCATTAATTGCTTATATGCAAGTTCAGACTGAAGCTGAAGAAAATTAAAACAAGTCCATGAGAGCCAAAATATGACCTTGAATATATCCCACCTGAATTTAAAGGCCATCTGAAAAATAGAATTGACTCATTGTACACCAATGATCAGACGAGTTGTGGGATGGCATCAAGAACAACATAAAGAAAGTGAATGACCATTAAAAAGGAAAGGAAGAAAAGACAATGACACATGTCAGAAGACTCTGAAACTTCCCCTTGAATGGAGAGTAGCTAAAGCAAATGGAAGAAATGACAAGATAAAGGAGCTGAACAGAAGATTTCAAAGAGCAAGCAGCTCTAGAAGACAAAGTCAGTTATTTATAATGAAATGTGCAAAGACCTGGAGTTAGAAAACCAGAAGAGAAGAACATGCTTGGCATTTTTCAGGCTGAAAGAACTGAATAAAAAAATTCAAGCCTTGAATTGCAATATTGGATGATTCTATGGGCTAAATATTGAATGATGCTGGAAGCATCAAAAGAAGATGGAAGAGATACCTAGAATCACTACAAACAGTAATTGGCTGATGTTCAACTATTTCAGGAGGTGGAATATGATTAAAAACCAGTGGTATGAAGGAAGAAGTCAAAGCTACACTGAAGGAATTGGCTAAAAGCAAGACTCCAGGAACTGACAGAATATCCCTTGAGATGTTTCAACAAATAAATATCACATTGAAGGCAATTACTTGTCTATTCCAAGTAATATGAAAGACAGCTACATGGCCAAATGACTGGGAGAGATCCATATTTTTACTCATTCCAAAGAATGGTGACCCAAGAAAATGTGGAATTTGTTGAACAATATCATTAATATCACACAAAAGTAAAATCTAGCTAAAGATAATTCAAAAATGATTGCAGCAGTGTATTCCAGGGAAGATCCAGAAATGAAAGCTGGATTCAGAAGAGGGCTTGGAATGAGGGATATCATTGCTGATGTCAGATGGATCTTAGCTGAAAGCAAAGAATACCAGAAAAATGTGTGTATATATATATATATATATATATATATATATATATATTTTTTTTTTTTTGCCTATGCAAAAGCATTTGCCTGTGAGGATCATAACAAATTATAGATAACATTGAGAAGAATGAGAATTCCAGAACATTTAATTGTACTCATCAAGAGTCTGTACATAAACTAGGAGGCTGCAATTGAAACAGAACAAGGGAATACTGCATGCCTTAAAATCAGGAAGGGTGTATGTCAGGGTTGTGTCCTTCCACCACACTTATTCAATCTATAAAGTTAACCAATAATCCAAGAAGCTGGACTATATGAAGAAGAACATGGCAACAGGATTGCAGGAAGGCTCGTTAAAAACATGTGATACGCAGATGACACAACCCTGCTTCCTGAAAGTGAAGATGACTTGAAGCAGTTACTTTTGAAGATTAAAGACTACAGTCAGCAGTATGGATCATACCTCAACATAAAGAAAATGAAAATCCTCACAACTCTACCAATAAGCAGCATCATGATAAATGGAGAAAACATTGAAGTTGTCAAAGATTTCTTGTTACTAGGATCCACAATTAACATCAATGGAAGCAGCATTCAAGAAATCAGATGTCCTCTTGCACTGGGCAAATCTATTGCAAAAGACCAAACAAAACCAAATCCACTGCCATCCAGTCGATTCTTACTCATAGTGACCCACATTGAGGGTCAGGAAGTAAATCTTTACCAAAGTAGATTGCCCATCTTCCTCCCAAGGAGTGGCTTGTGAGATTGAACAGCCAACCTTCTGGTTAGCAGTCAAATGTCTTAGGCAATTGTGTTAAAGAGCAAAAATGTCTCTTTGAAGACTAAGGTGTGCCTAACCCAAACAATGGTATTTTCAATAGCCTCATATGCACATGAAAGCTGGACAATGAATAAGGAAGACTGAAGAAGACTTCGTGCTTTTGAGTTGTGGTGTTGTGAAGAATACTGAAAGTACCATGGATTGCCTGAAGATTTAAGAAATCTCCCCTGGAAGAAGTATAGCCAGAATGCTCCTTGGAAGTGAGAATGGCCAGACTTTGTCTCACATTGGTCATGTTGTCAAAAGGGACCACTCCCCGGAGAAGGATAGTATGCTTGCTAAAGTTGAGTGTCAGTGAAAAAGGGCAAGGCATTCAATGAGATGTATTGACACAGTGGCTGCAATGATTGGCTCAAGCATAGCAAGAATCGTGAGGATGGGGCACTACTGGACAGGATTTTATTCTGTTGTAATCGAAACTGCTATGAGTTGGAGCTGAATTGACAGCACTTAAAACACCACTTTTCTGTCAATTTGTCATACTGTGGTGGCTTCCATGTTGCTGTGAGGCGAGACTATAGCATCGGTATTTCAAATACCAGTAGGGTCACCCATGATGAACAGGTTTCAGTGGAGCTTCCAGACTAAGAGAGACTCAGAGGAAAGAAGGAACTATCCACTTCTCAAAGGATTGACCAGTGAAAAACCTAAAAATAACAGTGAACCACTGGCTGATATATTACTGGAGAACTGGGCATTGTTTCCTTCTATTGTACATAGGGTCACTATGAGTTGGAGCCAACTCAATGGCACCTAACAGCAACAATAAGAACAACACTTCTATCACTAACTAAACCATAAGATTCTTGAAGGAGGAAACCAGGCTCATTCATCTGTTTGATATTATTCAATATAGTGAATACAGTACCAAGAAAAGGATGGTTGGTTCATTAGTACTAATTAACTAGAACTGAATTTCCTCTGAAACCTTACAGAATATTGAAAGATTGTAGTATAATTTTCTCAATGTGCAGTGAATAAGCAACTAGCAAGCTTTCTCATAAACAAAGAAGTGATGACTATCAAAGCAGAATTAATAAAAAAATGTGCTATTTCCTTCCAGGTTTTACTCATTAAGAAAATGTGGGAGGGGATGAGAACACAGGCATAAATCAAGGTTCTTAATGCTAAAGAAAGTTGCTTCTGGCTAGAATTAGAAAAGCAGCCCATGTCTTAAACTCTGTGCATGCATTTCTTTCCAAGAACACTCAAGCTTTCTGCAACTATTGAAATGTTGAAACAAGATTTAATATTAAAGAAGGGAGACTTACTTACACATTGAAGTGTTGTTTGTCTCTTTTGTGTCTGAAGTCACGATCATTTGAGCATTCTTCTTTGTCATGTTCGTATAGTGTCCCTACAGTTTATGCACATGAATAATACATTTGGGAATTGTATCTGGACACAAAAATAAATAAAATAAAAAATGACTTCCTTTCCATTGGTAGTTGTTAATAATGTATATTCTCCTTGTTGACTAAAACTTCATCCTATTGCAGGAAGAAGCTAGGAAGTATAGATCTGAATAGAGTGCGGGGGTAAAAATGTGTCTATGCCTGGGGGAATTAAGTGAGTTTTGGTATTTCCAAGAACTAAAAATATAGTTACATCCTTGTTTTGCACTAAAAATATTCCTGATTGTCATTTCTGTTACTTGAGATAGGATGTAGAGTAATCAACAGAAATGTGGGCATCAAAATTGTTGTGGTGTGAATGCTATCCAAGTGGGCTTAAGTCCTTGATGCTCCTGCTGTGAAACAAGAAAAGGAGATTTCTGCAGATGAAATGTCTTAGTTTTGTTTCTCCAGGGATTTATACATATATAAAGAGAGAGAAAAAAAAATTACTTAAAGGAATTGGCTCATGTAAGCATGTGTTGGTCAGGTAAGTCTGAAATCCATAGGGCAGAAGACAGGTTTGCTACTCTCATAAGCTTGTGTCCAAGATGTGTAGGTCAGATGATGGAAATAGTGCAAAATGAAGAGAAAGAGTTATGTCAAAATATCTATTTCTAGTTGAAAGGCAGAATACTTCTAAAGGAAGATCCCTTTTCATATGGAAGATGATATCTTACATTGTAATAGATCACATTATAGAAGTAACTAGGCTCTGGTAGCATAGTGGCTAAGACACTTGCCTGCTCACCAGAAGGCTGGCGGTTCAAACCCACCAGCCACTCCTCGGAAGGAAGGTTGGGCAATCCTACTTCCGTAGTGATACTGCCTCGGAAACCCAAGGAGGGGTCGCTATGAGTCGGGTTTGACTCGACGGCACACAACAACAACAACAACAGGCTAGTGTTTGGCCAAACTACTGGGAAACATAGCCTAGCTAAGTCAACACATAAAATTAAGCATGACAGGCAGTATAGATAATCTTCAAAGACTTCTCTGATGGTAGTCTCAAAATCCACCAAAATGTCTTTATGCTCTCAAATGTTCTACATGAGCCCTCCTGAGTTCCATTACACAGAATTGTCTTTCCATTCTTAGTACAGTTTTAATTGACAACTTATATTTTGATCTTAAGGTACTTGTTCTGGTTAGCTAGTGTCCCTTTGACAAGAATATACCACAAATGAGATGGCCTTAACAAAAAGGAGTTTATGCTCTTACGGTTTGGAGGCTTTAAGTCCAAGTTCTAAGTGCCAGACTCTAGGGGCTGGATGAAAGCCCTTCAACCTTGGGGTCCAGCTCTGCCTCCTGCTCCCGGCCCACTGGAGCT
>NW_006921645.1:7457209-7475518 GCF_000298275.1 Orycteropus afer afer | reverse complement strand
AAAAAAAAAAAAAATCTATGAAATAAATATCATTATCATCATTTTCTCATGAAGGACATGAGCCTTAATGGGTTTAAAGAATTAGTCCATAGTCATTCATGAAGTTTTGTGCCATATTTTAGTCTTAAACCCCATATCTATTAATGACAATGGTTAACCACTAATTATACTGCAACAGTCTTCACAGAAAGGGAATCTCATAGCATATGAATATGATAATTAACACATTTTACAGTGGATACGGTTTTTCTGTCTTATGCCTGTTGATTTTGCTTTAAATTTCCAAAACCCAAACTAATTTAAATTATCAATGATGGAAGATAGATTCCTTCCCAGATGTATTTGCAGCTGTCTACTGATTTCTCTAATTTACATTTTCTACATAAGTTTCAGGCTATTTCTTAAGTAAATATGTGGACTCTTTTTTCAAAGATCAGTTTGCTAGTGAAGAAGAAACATTTGAAAGTTTTCAGCTATGAAAAGCCTTTGAAAGTGGTGTGATAGTTGGAGTTGTGTGTTAACTTGGCTGAACCATGATTCTAAGTGGTTTAAGCATTTGTAATGTGGTTATTCTCTTGATAAGATCTGATGTATATGTGCTGAGCAGCCAATCAGTTGAAAAGGAGTTTCTCTAGGGGGTGTGGCCTGCTTCCTATGGAAATCCTGGGAAAATTCTGGAACCTTCTGTGGATCTGGATCCTGTTGTGCTGCCTACGACTGTCCTTGAGCACAGAATCCATCATTCTGCCTGGTGATCTTAGACTCATCATCCACCAAAGTCAACAGTCAGTATATGCCTGCCAACCTTTAGTTCGCAGCCCCTGCAGCTGCATGAGTCAGGGAAAGCCTCCAGCTTCACATTTGATCCAGAACTTGGAACTCCCCAGCCTCTGTAACTATGTGAGCCATTTTCCTAAGATAAATTTCTCTCTCTTTATATATGAGCTTTACTTGTTTTGCTTCTCTAGAGAATCCAGCCTAACACTAATGGTATAATGGAGATACACAGGAAAAAATGTATGTCCTTTGCCATGGAATTTCTTCCAACTCATAGAAACCCTAGGAGCTCTGGTGGTGGAGTGCTTAAGGCATTTGATTGCTAACCAGAAGGCTGGTGGTTCAAACCCACCAGCCACTCCTCAGAAGGAAGATTGGGCAATCTACTTCTGTAGTGGACGGGTCTGGTCTCTATGAGTCAGATCTGACTCGACAGCAGTGCGTTTTTGCGTTTTACTTCTGTAGTGACACTCAGAAACTCAAAGAGGGGTCACTATGAGTCAAAACTAACACCAGAACCAGGTGCACTGCTGTCTGCCACCTGGTTGTCCAGCAGGAACTCCTCTCAGGTCCCATGCCTGCTCCCTGCCTCGTTTTCTTTTTAAAAAATTATTCTTTTTTTCTTACACAGCCCGTCAACTACACATGGGGCACCCAGGCTGCCTGCCAGGTATAGACTTCTGCATCTGCCTCTGTCACAACCCAGCCTTGCCAGTGTAGGATGGACCGACAAATGGAGATTCAACCACTCTCTGACTTCCAGCCATGATCATCACCACCAACTGCCATTTTTTCTGCATCATTTCTGTCCTGGGCACTGTTTTGGATGTTGTGGAGGGATTCAAAAGAGATAAAAAAGCACAGTCCTTACCTTCAAGCAGCTTGTAATTTGATTTGTGAGCTGAAGCTCATTCAAATGAAGTGGTATAAGAACAGTAACAGCAATATTTCACTAGAATGACTACTAGGAAAAAAGTTTATGTACTTGTCCAAGTCAAACCTGCTGTTGAGTTTACTCATGAAATGAACAGATATGGTGATAGGAACAAAAGCATTGATATTCATATATATATATATATATAATGTATGTATGTATGTATGGAGAGGACTTGTCAATAACCAGCAGACAGACTGTGCATTCAAGCTGGATGGAGCTCTCCATGATGCCTCTCAGGACTTGGTTTATGAGATAGTTGCAAAGGATGTGGTTTCTCAGGACCTGGATGGCTATAAAGGTAATTTAGTTAATTGTTTCCTTACTTAAGAACCTGAAGAACCGCACTCAGAAGAAGAGGTGTAAGTATTCTGTGGTGAATAAAATAAAATAGAACCTTAAAAAACTATTCTTTTTTCTTCCTTTCTGTGTTTTCATTATGTCTTTTCTTCCCTTTTCTTTCTTGTTCTTGTTCTTGTTTTGTTCTTGTTCTTGTTCTCATTCTTCTTCTCCTTCTCCTTCTCCACCTCCTCCTCCTCCTTCTCCTTCTTACCTTCTTCTGGTTCACTTATTTTTTCTCTCTTATCTTCATTTCTTTTTTCATTTTTCCCATCCCTTATTTTTCTTTTTGCATTTTCTTTATTATTCTTTTTCTCTTGCTCTCTTTTCCTTTTTTCCCTCTCCCCAGATATTTGTTTTTCTTTTTCTCCTAATCTTGCTTTCATCTTTCTTTCTCTTTTCTTCTTTTTCTTTTCATTTACAACATGGATGCACACCTTTCCTGATTTTAAACCATGCAGTATCCCCTAGTTCTGTTGTCTTGTTGATTTTTTCTTCTTTTTTTTTTTTTTGGAATGCCTTTTCTCTGCAATGTTATCCATAACTTGTTATGATCCACATGGCAGAATGCCTTTCCATAGTCAGTAAAACACAGTTAAACATCTTTTTGGTATTTGCTTTCAGCCAAGATCCATCTGGCATCAGTAGTGGTATCCCTAGTTCTATGCCCTCTTCTGAATCTAGTTTGAATTTCTAACAATTCCCTGTCAATATACTGCTGCAGCAATTTTCTAATTATTCAGCAAAATTTCGCTTTTGTGTAAGATTAATGTTATGGTTGAAAATTTTCCATACTCTGTTGGATCACCTTTCTTTGGAGGCACAAATATTGATCTCTTTCAGTCAGTTGGCCAGGTATCTGTCCTCCAAATTTCCTGGTATAAATGAGTGAACACCTCCATGCTGCATTTGTTTGTTAAACACCTCAATTGGTATTTGATCAATTCCTGGAGCCTTGTTTTTCACAATTTTTTTTTTTTTTTTCTGTGGAGCTTGGATTTCTTCCTTCAGTGCCATTGGTTCTTGCTCATATGCTCCTTCCTGAAATGGTTGAATATTGATCAATCCTTTTTGCTAGAGTATCTCTTTGCATTCTTTTCTTCTTCTTTTGATGCTTTCTGTATCATTCAATATTTTACCCATAGAACCATTCAATATTGCAACTGAGGCTTGAATTTCTTCTTCAGTTCTTTCAACTTGAGAAATGCTGAGTGTGTTCTTCCATTCAGGTTTTCTAACTCCAGGTCTTTGTATATTTCATTATAATCATTGACTTTGTCTTCTTGAGCTATTCTTTGAAATCTCTGTTCAGCTCTTTTATTTCTGCATTTCTTCCACTTGCTTTAGCAGCTTTGTATTCAAGAGTAAGTTTCAGAATTTATTTTGCCATTCATTTTGGTCTTTTCATGACCTTTTTTTTTTTTTATCATCTATGATATTCTTGATGTCATTCCACAACTCATCTGGTGTTGGTCATTGGAGTTCATTGTGTCAAATCTAGTCTTCGTATGGTCTCTAAATTTAGGTGGGATATAATCAAGGTGAAAGCATCTCTCATGGAGTTATTTTAATTTCCTTCAGCATCAACTTGAACTTGTATATGAGCAACTGGTAGATTGTCACATAGTCAACTCCTAGCCTTGTTCTGACTGATGATATTGAGTTTCTCCATTGTCCGTTTACATAAATGTAGTCAATATGATTCCTGTGTATTCTTTCTGGCAAGGTACACTTATATAGATGCCATTTATGTTGTTGAAAAAAAGTGTTTGTTATGAATAAGTCATTAGTCTTCAAAAATTCTATCCTTTGGTCTCTGGCATCATTTCCTTCACCAAGGCCATCTTTGACAACTACCAATGTTTTGTTTCTGTTTCCACCTTTTGCATTCCAATCACCAATAATTGCCACAAATCTTGATTGGATATTTGGTCAATTCAAGACTGCAGAAATTGGTAAAAAGTTTCAATCTCTTCATCCTTGGCTTTAGTGATTGGTTTGTAAATTTGAATAATAGTAGTACTAACTGGTATTCCTTGTAGACATGTTTATATTTTCCTATTACTAACAACATTGTACTTCAGGATCGATCTTGAAATGTCTTTTTTGGCTATAGATATGATATCATTCCTCTTCAGTTTGACATTCATGGCATAGCAGACCACATGATTTTCTATTTCAAAGCGGTGGATACCAGTTGATTTCAGCTCACTAAATATTCCTAGTATATCAATATTTATGTGTTTCATTTTTGACAACTTCCAATTTTCCTAGACTCATATTTTGTACATGTTATGCTCTAATTATTAATGAATGTTTACAGCTGTTTCTTCTCATTTTGAGTCATATATCCCATCAGGAAATAAAGATCTCAAACTTTATTCTATCCCCATCATTAGGCTTGACTATACTTTGAGGATGCAGCTCTTTTCCAGTCATATTTTGAGTGCCTTCCAATCTGAGGGGCTCATCTTCTAGCACTATATTTGGCAATGTGTCACTGGTATTTGAAAAGTTTTCAGTAATATGCCAGACAATGGCTTACTATTATTCTTAAGGTTAAAAAAAAATCAGAAGTGAATAGCTCTATCTTTCCTCCTAGTCTGTCTTGGTCTGGAAACTGCACTGAAACATGTCCATCACCTGATTTTATTTTAAATACCTGTGGCATATCTTCCAGCATCATAGCAACATGCAAGCCACCATAGTAAGACAAATTAAGAGATAACAGATAATAATAGTAGGAGACTTTAATATATCATTTTGAATGAAGGATAGAACTAGAAAGAAATTCAACAAGGACACAGAAGAACTAAACAATATTGTCAATCAACTTGACTTTATAGAAAATCTACAGAGCACTTAACTCAACAACAGCACAATATACATTATTTTCCAGAACACATGGAATATTCTCCATAGTAAACCATATTTTAGGCCACAAAGCAAGCCTAAATAAATTCAAAACACTAAAGTACAATAAAGCTTCCCCTCAGATCATTGTGATATAAATTAGAAATAAACAATAGGAAAAAAAATCATAGAAACTGAATAATACTCTCCTTAAAAACTACTGGGTAAGAGAATAAATAGAATATGAACTTAAAAATTTTTCTTGAATCATATGAGAATGAAGATAAAGCATACCAAAATCTTTAGGACACAGACAAAAACAATGCTAAAAGTAATTTATAGAAATAAATGCACACATCAAAAAAAAAAAAAAAAAACAACATCTTAACCCAGTATCTCTAACAATTAAAATAACAGCTGCAAGAAAACTTACAATCTCTAGAAGAAAAGAAATAATAATGAGAGCAGAAATAAGTGAATGAAAAAAAAAAAAAGAAAAAAAGAATCAATAAATATAAAAATTGATTTTTTGGAACGATTAATAAAATCAGCAAACCACTGACAAATTTAACAAAGGAAAAAATGCAAATAACATGAATAAGAAATGAAATGGGCAATGTCACAACAGAACCAACCCAAATAAATAGGATAACATCAGTATATAATGAAGAAAGGTACTCCAGCCAATTTGAAAACCTGAAAAACTGTCTTCTAGAAACACACTATTTAAACTAACACACACTGAGGTAGAAAATTTAACAGAACCATAACAAAAGATGAATTGAATATGTCATAAAAAAAAAAAAAAAAAAACTACCAACAAAAAAAATCCTTGTCCAGATGGCTTCACTGAAGAATTTTACCAAACCTTTAGAGAAGAGCTGACACCAAACCTACTCAACTTATTCTAGAAAAGGATGGAATATTCTCAAATTCATTTTATGAAGCCAGCCTAACCCTGGTACCAAAAACAGACAAAGAACCACTAAAAAGGAAAATTATACACCTATATCCTTCATTAAGGAGGTCTGGTTGAATAGTGCCTAAAGTACTGACTGCTAACCAGGAGGCTGGCAGTTCATGCCCACCAGCCACTCCTCAGAAGGCAGAGTGGGCAATCTACTTCGGTAGTGACACTGCCTCAGAGACTCAAGGAGGGGTTGCTATGAGTCAGACCCAACTCAACTGCAGTGTGTTTGGTTGGGTTTTAATCCTTCATTAATATAGATGCAAAAATCTTGAACAAAATCCTAGCCAACAGAATCCAACACTATATATATATAAAATAATAATAATACATCACAATGAAGTGAGATTCACACCAGGTATTCAAAGATGGTTCACCATTAGGAAAACAATGTAATCTACCACACAAATAAAACAAAGGAAAATAACCACATGATCATATCAATTGATGCAGAAAAGACATTTGATAAAATCCAACACAAATTCCTTATAAAAACTCTTAGTAAAATAGGAATGGAGGGGAAATTCTTCAACATAATAAAAGGTATATATGTAGAACCAACAACCAACATTATTCTCACAGAGACTGACAGCATTCCCCTTGTGAATAGAAAATAGACAGGGATGCCCTCTATCATTACTAACATCCAACGTAGTATTGGAAGTCCTACTCAGTACAATAAAGCAAAAATAAACAAATAAATAAATAAATAAAAGACATCCAACATTGGCAAAAAAAGAAACAAAACTATTTCTATTTGTGCATGATAAGATACTACATATAGAAAAACCAAGAGACACAGCAAGAAAACTACTAGAACTAATTGAAACATTAAATATAGTGGTAGAACACAGGATCAACATATAAAAGTTAGTTGGATTCTTCTGCATTACAAAAGAAATCTCTGAAAAGGAAATAAAGAAAATAATACTATCTACAATAGCTACCAAATAAAATAAAATACTTATTAATAAATCTTACTAAGGACATAAAAGACCCATACACAGAAAACTACAAAACATACCTACAAGAAACTATAAGAGACCTATGTAAGTAGAACATATCATGCTTATGGATAGGAAGATTGAACACTTGAAAGTGTCAATACTACCCAAAGCAATCTATAGATTCAATACAATTCCAATCCAGATTCCATTAACATTCTTTGAGGATATGGAAAAAAAAAATCACTAATTTTATATGGAAAAGAAAGAGACCTTGGATAAGCAAAGCACTATTGAACAAGAACAAAGTAGGAGGTCTCACAATCCTTTATCTCAAAACCTACTATACAGGCACAGAGTCAAACAGCCTGGTGTTGGTACAATGACAGACACATAGACTAGTGGAATAAAATTGAGAATCCTGAAATAGATTCATCCAACTATGGATAGCTGATCTTTGACAAAGGACCAAAACCCATTAAATAGTGAAGAGGTATTCTCTTTAACAAATGGTACTGCAAATATGTAGATAAATTTGTAAAAATAAAAGAAACAAGAACCATATTTTATATCTGTGGTGTAGTAAATTACCTGGTATGGCTTTTCTAACCATAAGTCTTTGTAAACTCCATGGTGGAATTTGCTGTGAACAACTGAGGAGCTCCTGATTGTTAAAGCTATCCACCTGGGATATTTCTGTTGTGAGTGGCACAAAGCAATGTTCTGGGAAGTTCACTGTCTCTCAGGTGTTTAGAATTCTGATGTTATAATTGGTTAGTTTGGCCACTCTGCCAGGCTCAAAGGCAGCCTTCCTAGAGGCAAAAGGACTTTCTCTGACCGCTGGCTGAGAAATACTTGGTGCTAAGAAAAACGTGCTCCTGAGAGTCTCGTGTTGCTGAAAAAAAATTGTGAGACATACACTGCTGAGAGAGAGAGAGTGAGAGAGACTATTTTCTGAGAGATAATGGGCTGAGAGAGACTGAGCGTTTTTCCTGAACTTGAATTGTAGGCTGGTGCTTTCCTAATAAACCCCATAATCTGTGAGTTCTGTATGGCCACTGCAGGGAATTATTGAACCCAACAGAGAAATGATGGGTGCTGCAGGAGAAATGGTTGGTGTCAGGGCTGGAGGGAGGTGGCATGTCTGACCTTGCAGGGATAGAACTTGGGCTACTGATGGTGATTCTGTCTTCCTCTTGTGGGGTTAGAGGAGGTCAGAAGATGTGGCCTCCCTGCCCTTTCAGCAACATCATACAGGATGAAAGACATAAATGTAAAAACTAAAGCTATAAAATTCATCAAAGAAAAAATTGGAGGAAAGTTAGGGGCCTTAATTTGTGGCCTTAATAGAGTATCAAACATAACCTAAAATGTACAAAAAGAAGAAGATAAACTAGATGACTGGGACTTTCTAAAATTCAATTCTTATACATATCAAAATCCAAAACCAAATGAAACTCACTGCCATTGAGTGTATTCCAACTCACAGTGACCCCATTGGGTTTCCAAGGCTGTAAATCTTTATGAAAGCAGATTACCTCATCTGCCTTCCATGGAGCAGCTGGTGGGTTTGAATTACCAACCTTTTGTTTAGCAGCCAAATGGTTTAACCACTACACCACCGGAACTTCTTATGCACATCAAAAGGCTTCTTCAAAAGAGGAAAAAGAGAGATTAGAGATTGGGAAAAAAATATTTGTCAACAGGCTATCCAGCAAAGGATTATCTCAAAAATTTATAGAAAATTTCAACACCTCAATAACAAAAAACAATCCAATTGAAAAATTGGAGGAGGGCATGAAAAAAGACTTCAACAAAGAAAATATTCAGAGGGTCAACAAACACATGAAAAATGCTTGAGATCATTGGCCATTTTAAAGATGCAAATCAAAACAACAATGAGATATCAACTCCCCCCAGGAATAATAGCAAATTTCAACAACACAGAAAATAACAAATGCTAGCAAGAGTTTGGAAAGATTGGAACTCTTATACTCTGGAATGGATACACTGCTGGTGGGACTGTAAAATGGTAAAGACCCTGTGGAAAATGGTATGGGACTTCCTTAAAAATTCAGAAATAGAAATACCATTTGATTCAGCAATCCAGCTACTAGATATTGTTGTGAGGTGCTGTGGAGTTGGCTCTGACTCATAGAGACCCTGTGTCCAAAGAATGAAACACTGCTTGGTCTCACGCCAGTCTCACAATCCTTGCTTTACCTGAGCCCATTTTTACAACCCCTGTATCAATCCATCTCATTGAGGGCCCTCCTCGTTTTTGCTGACCCTCCACTTTACCAAACATGATATCCTTCTCTAGGGAATGGTTCCTTCTGACAACATGACCAAAGTAGATGAGATGAAGAAATCTGGCCATTCTTGCTTCCAACAAGCATTCTGGCTGCAGTTCTTCCAGGACAGACTTTTTTGTTTGTCTGGAAGTCCAAGATACCTTTAGTATTCTTCCCCAACACCATAGCACAAAAGCGTGAACTCTTTTTCAGTCTTCTTTATTCATTGTCTAGCTTTTACATGCATGTGAGGTGATTGAAAATATCATGGCTTATGTTGTTAGGTGCATCTTAGTATTCAAAGAGACAACTTCACTCTTCAGCACTTTAGAGAGATCTTTTGCAGTAGATTTTCCCAATGAAATATGACATCTGATTTCTTGACTGCTGCTTCCATGGGTATGATTGTGGAACCAAGTAATATAAAATCTTCAACAAGTTCAATATTTTTTCTGTTTATTGTGAGGCTGCTTATTGTGACAATTTTTTTTGTTTCTTTATGTTGAGGTGTAATCCTTACTGCAGACTTACTGCAGTAAGTGTTTCATGTGATCTTTGTTTTCAGCAAACAAATCTGTGTCATCTTCATACTGCAGATTGTTAATAAGTCTTCTTCCAACCCTAATGCCATGTTCTTCTTCATATAGTCCAGCTTCTTTGATTGAATAAATATGGTGAACCCTGACACACTCCCTTCCTGATTTTAAACTATTCATTGTCTTCTTGTTCTTTTTGGATGACAGCCTCCTGGAGGTCTATGTACAAGCTCCTCAAAAGCACAAAAAACATTCTGGAATTCTCATCATTTTCAACGTTATCCATAATTTGTTATGATCCATGGAGTCAAGTGATTTTGCATGTCAATAAAACATAAATAAACACCTTTCTAGTATTCTTTATTTTCAGCCTAGATCCATCTGACATCAGAAATGATATCCCTTGTTCCATGTCCTCTTCTGAATTCAGCTTGCATTTCTGGATATTCCTGGTGAATATACTGCTGTAACCATTTTTCAATTATCTTCAGTAAAGTTTTATTTGTGTGTGATATTAATGATATTTTCAATAATTTCCACATCCTTTTGGATCACCTTTTTTTGGAATGGGTACAAATATAGATCTCGTCTAGTCAGTTGGCTAGGTGGCTGTCTTCTAAATGTATTAGTGTAGAGAAATAAGTACCTCCAGTGCAGCATCCATTTGTTGAAACATCTCAATGGAATTCCGTTAATTCCTGGAGCCTTGTTTTTTGCCAATTCCTTCAGTGCAGCTTTGACTTCTTCCTTCAGTACCATTGGTTCATGATCATGTGCCACAATCTGAAATAGACAAGCATCAAGCAATTCATTTTGGTACAGTGGCTCTTCCATTTTATTTTGATGTTTCCTGCATCATTCAATATTTTTCCCAGAGAACCTTTCAATTTTGCAACTAGAAGCTTGAATTTTTTTCTTCAGTTCTTTCAGTTTGAGAAATGTTGAGCATATTCTTCCCCTTTGGTTTTCTAACTCCAGGTTTTTGCACATTTCATTATAATAAATGATTTTGCTTCTCAAGCTGGTCTGTGAAATCTTCTGTTCAGCTCTTTCATCTTGTCATTTCTTGTACTTGCTTTAACTACTCTCCATTCAACAGCAAGTTTCTGATTTTCTTCTGATATCCATTTTCATCTTTTCTTCCTTTCCTGTTTTTTTTTTTTTTAATGACCTTTTGCTTTCTTCATATATGATCCTCTTGGTATATATCCTTAAAAAATGAGAGCTGGGATACAAATAGATATATGCACACCCATGTTCATAGCAATGATATGTAAACAACCCAAGTGCCCAAGTGGATGAATGAATCACCAAGCTATTGTCCATACACACAATGAAACACTATGCAACATTAAGCAGTAATGAAGAATCTGTGAAACATCTCAGAACATGGAAAATCTTGGGGGATATTATGCTGAGTAAAATAAGTCAATCACAGAAGGATAAATATTTCAAGAGTCCACTACTATAAAAAATCAAGGAAAAGTTACATATAGAAGGAAATTTTTTGTTAGTTACTAGGGATAAGAGGAGAGAGAGGAGGATGGAAAATTTTTAATTAGACAAGAGATTCGTATTGATTTGGGTGAAGGGAAAAGCAATATACCAAAAGCAGGTGGCCAGCACAATTACACAAAGGAAAACGAAGTTATGGAGGTAAAGATCACACAGTAAATATTAGTACATGCACAATGCTGTGTTATCAGTAATAATGACATTAGCCTACTGGTAGATGCCTAGTTTACACAGGCAAGATGATCAGGCATAAGGAGGCAGATGGAAATATACTTATTACCATATAGAGAGTTGACAGATAATATTTCTATATATGCATTTGTATATGCTATAAAAATGCCCATGTATATAATAGAGTGAACAGAAGCTAAAGTTATGATAACTTCTTAGCCACAACCAAACACCTTCAGGACATGAGTTTCTGGGCCTGTGGCCTCAGGACCATGGTTGTGGGGGACATCAAGTTTAATTGGCATAACATAATACACAAAAACATTATTCTACATCCTACTTTGTTGAGTAGCAATAGTGACTGAGATCTTAAAGCTTATGGGTGGCCATCTAAAATGCCATCCTTGGTTTCTCCTTACCCAGAGCAAAGAAGAGTGAAAAAAATCAAAGAATCATAGACACAATTCCCAAGGGACTAGAGTACCTGGGAACCTCAGCCTATACAACTCTGAGACCAGAAGAACTAGATGGTGCCAGGCTACAACTGCCGACAGCCCTGAAAGGGATCAAAATTGGAGATCCTGTAAGACATTGGAGAAAAATGTGAAACACAACTCAAAATTATAAAATGACCAGGCCTATTGGTCTGATAGAGACTGGTGGAACCCCTGAAACTTTCGCTCTTAGTCACTCTTTTGGCCTTGAATTGAACTTACTCCTACGACTTAACCTTAACAAAACAATAGACAGGCCTATGTGGTGAACAGTTATACCAGGGAAATGTACTCCCTAGAACTATCAACCATGGGAGATCCAAAGGGCAGCATTTGTGCAGGAAGAAAACCTCAGAAGGCAGGGATGCTTAGGAAAGATGGATATAGGAAAAAGGTAACCACAGGAAGGAAGGAGAAGAGAGTCGTTACTTTGTGGGAGTCGGAATCAATGTCATGAAACACAATGTTTATAAAATGAATTCGGTTTGTAAACTTTCATCCAAATTACAATAAATAAAAAGTTTAAAACCAACCAACAAACAAAAGATTTAATTGTTTTTTTGAGACAGATGTTTATCTTTATTAAAACAACAACAACAAAAAATTCTTAAAAATATTTATGAGACTATGTGCCTAGTGTATTTAAAGTAATAAATACATCATTGTTAAATGACTGAACAAACAATTCCTTAAAATAAATCTATAATTTGTGATAAATTTTCAAAAAATACTTTTGTATTTTATCATATAGATAATATAAACATAGTTAAAATAAGTTTTAATTTGAAGTGTTTCAAAATATGCATTTTTGCCTTATAATCAATGTTCTAATTATTACCACAGTAGTTAATATTTGGTAATGGTCAGCATTACTATTTGGTAGTCTATTAAATCATGAAGTGATTGACTTTCTTTTCCTTTTCTACTTTCTAGGGGATTATTTCTACCAAATAAAATTGCCCTTTAGTGAACAGTATTAGTTTAATTTACTGTGAGCTTCCTTGGGGATGATCAGCCTCTGTGAATAGTGCATTAATCTAGTACAGAATCATTAGTGGCTTGTGAGGATTAATTCTATTTTAAGAACCTTTACGAACCTTGAGTGTACACATGCTCCATAATAACTTTTTTCCAATTTCTCAAATGTCACATCTTTAATTTGGTTATTCACATTATTTCTTCAGAGTAGTTGATTCAAAAAGCTGGTATACATTCTTTACATAATATTTTTAACCATTCTTCTATTTCTGAGAGTGAAAAATGGATGATAGAAATGTCATTGGTGTTTAAAGCACATACATCATAGATAGAACCAAACTTTCAAGCTTACTTCCTACTGCAGTAAACAAAGAGCACTGTGCTTCTCTAATTAACTTCTATACCTTCTATATGGTCAACAGAATTTAGCTTTAAATTTGAAATTAAGATTTCTAAAATGACTATCTCCTTACCTGGGCTTTCTGACAAGTTAATCAGTTGCTGAACTGAAGCCATCACACTCACTTGCAGAAAGTACCTACTAATTCAGGTCAATTAATCCCTAGTGGAATGAAATGGCAGCAGATATGGAGAAATCACTACTATCCAATTCATTATTGGTCCTAAGTCTTTAAGAAACCAGTAAGCTTTCTTCCTGCTATTTACAGTTGACTATACTAATGTTTTATGGTTTTCTATTTAGCATGATGTATTATAAGATTTTGAGTGAAATATTTACATTGTGTAATGATAGCAATCAGGATTTCTTTGTCCTTTTTGTACAGAGCTATTCAACAGCAAATGTGGCATGCCTATCTGTGTCAGCCAGATACTTTAAATAAAGAAAAGAGAAGCCAAGGTCTAATAAGTAGAATACTTTGGATTAATTTCATCAATCTGGGGGAATATGGAACCTAAGTCTGTAAAGTTTAACACCTGAAGTAAATCTCTTAATAAAATGGCTTTTCTATTGATGGTTGTGACAGTAGTGTCATCTTTTGGCATAATAGACTTTTTATCCAGGAAGATCTTTAAATTGAATGTAAGCATAGAGCAAAGCTTGAGCTCATTATCATTTGTTGCATCTAAGTTCTTGCAGGTAGTGGTTACTATTGTTTACTTGCATACCACCACAGCTCTAAACACTTAATTGGGTAGCATGCCATTTGGAAATAGGAAAGCTTACTTTATAAACACCCACTGGTAAATGTGTTCTGGCCAAAGACCAGCATAGGCCAATATTCGTTAATGAGCCATTTATTTTTCTTTTAAAATTATTTGTATGTCCATGTCAATATTCTTTGTAGATGGTTGCAGCTTTCATTGTGGCAGGCATCCACAATTTGAGAGAAATGGACAAACCAAAGTGTCAGTGTAGCTGAGGTCAATAATTCACTTTTTCACATATACTGTTATTCAGTAAAGGAACTCTAGTAGCATAGTGCCTAAGGCACTTGACTGCTAACCAGAAGGCTGGTGGTTCAAACCCACTCCTCGGAAGGAAGATGGGGCAATCTACTTCTGTAGTGATACTGCCTCAGAAACCCAAGGAAGGGTCGCTATGACTCGGGTCCAACTCGATGGCAAATAACAACAACAACAACACTATTCAATAGTTTTGATTAAACATATTTCATGTGGTTAATGCTGTGGGTAACAGAAGTTTAAATGACAGAATTATGCAAGATTTAAGGCCATAATTCAATGAATTGTGATGATTTATTTAATGCTAAGGGGGGGCGGTGAATCAAGAATTTAAGCTCCATTAAAATTAGCACCATCTTGTAACCCATGTGCTTCCCTTGGTAGTGTAGGATCATGCATACTTCAGATACATGGCAAAATGAACAAGGATAATGGTGATGTTAGGGTGGTGGGTTTAGGATTTCCTATTCTGAGATCCCGTATTTTCCATAGTGATGTATAAGGGGGCCATGGATGACTTCAGGATAATATTTCCTCTGCTTTGAATGATAAAAGATTTTTTTTAACAATTTATAATTTGAGGTAAAGAAGTCAGTAAGTAGAAATTTTTGGAGTAAGCCATAAGAGTGATGTAACTATATAGTACTAATTTCTAAGCTTTGCTTTTCATTGCTGTAAAAGGACACTTAGAAAGTTAACAAACATCATGCAGATTCTTTACATAATTCACTTTAAAAAAAGAAAAAAAAACATGTCTGTTAAAAAAAAAAAAAAAAAGCCATCTGATTAATATGGGATTAATTACCTGGGCTTTGTACCCTAGCCCACTTTGTAACTCAGATAATCCATATTCAATCTCTTAATGAACTTCTGAATGGCACAATGTTCCCTTTATGTACATGAACCAGAAACACTGACATCAAGTCAATTCTAACTCATATTGACCCTAAAGAACAGAGCAGAAGTACCCATAGGTTTTCCAAGGCTATAAATCTTTACAGATGTAGATTGCTTCATCTTCCTCTCATGGAGTGGCTGGTGAGTTATACCCGTTACCATTTGGTTAGCAGCTGAATGACTTAACCACTCAACACCAGAGCCCCATAATTATATGAAAGTTAATTGAAAACAAAAGTAATACAACACTACAGTAAATACCCAAATATCATTGAAAGATAATTCAACAAATAGTCAGTATTTATTAAATGTATATATACCCATTCCTCACTTGGCCTAACTTCATCTCACCTACTTTGGTCATGCTGTCAGAAGGAACCATTCCCTGGAGAAAGCTATCATGCTTGGTAAAGTGGAGAGTCTGCAAAAAAGGGGAAAACTCTCAAGGAGATGGATTGACACAGTGGCTGAAATGATGGGCTCAGGTATAGCAAGGATTGCTAGACTGGTGCAGGACTAAGCACTTTTTCAATTTGTTGTTCATAGGGTTGCTATGGGTCAGGGCCAACTCAATAGCATATAACAGCAACAACATTATGTTTATATGCTTGTATGTTCTTGTCTCTTTTTAGACCTTTGGATATCATATATTCTATCTTTGTAGACCCAATCCCTTACATAAAACCCACAGCCACCGAGTCAATTCTGATTCATAGCAACCCCCATTGGGTCTAAGGCTGTAAGTCCGTATGGACATAGACTGCCTAATCTTTCTTCTGCAGAGCAGTTGGTGGGTTCAAACCACTGGTTATCTGGTTAGCAGCCCAATGTCTTAACCACAGTGCCACCAGACCTTCTTCAACCCCTTATATAAGATAAAGACTGTGAATAATAACAATTTCTTTGATAAATAATTTATTAATTGGATATAAATTGCATTTTTTTTCCAAACTTACTTTATTTTGTTGACTATTATTATAAAGGGAAAAAACACACAAACAAAAATACTTCATTATTTTTAATAGTAGCTGGACCAAAATTACACAATTTTATTATTATTATTGTTTATTAACATTGAAATGAGAAAATACTGAATTCAACTAAATATCTACGTACCACAAACCAAACCAAATTCACTGTCGTTTAGTTGGATCTGACTCATAGCAACCCCTCCTTGGATTTCTGAGGCAGTCTCACTACAGAAGTAGATTGCCCAATCTTCCTTCTGAGGAGTGGCTTTTGGGTTTGAACTGCCATTCTTCTGGTTAGCAGTCAAATGCCTTAGGACTACACCACCAGAGCACCTAATATCTATGTAGGGATGCAGACAAAACTCATATGTTTGACGAAAAGCCATGCTGAGATGTCAAAGAGTTAATGTGCTTTAGTCATGTTGTCAGAAGGGACCTGGAGAAAGATATCATGGTTGGTAAAGTGGAGGGTCTGCGAAAAAGAGGAAGACCTTCAATGAGATGGATTGACACAGTTGCTACAATGATTGACTCAGGTATAGAAAGGATGGTGGGGCTGGCACAGGACCGGGCAGAGTTTTGTTCTGCTGTATATAGCATTGCTATGAGTCAGAGATGATTCAACAGAACCTAACAACAACAATGAGGATGGGCCTTATTTGACCAATTAAAGGCCTTAAGAGCAAACACTACAGTTTCCTTGAGACAAGAAATTATTCTGGGTAAAGTTTGTAATAAAAATATGCTGCAGAAATTCCAGCCTGCCACCTGATCTATGAATTTTGGGCATGTCACCCTTAATCTCTTGAGTCAGTTCCTTCGAATCAATATCTCTCCCTCTACATATATATATATATATATATATATATATATATATATATATCTTTATCTATCTATCTGTCTATCTATCTATCCTATTTGCTTTGTTTCTCTGGAGAATCCTAACTTATTCAACCTTGCTGAATAAGTGAATGGCCTTCTATACTTTGAGTATTATTTATTATTAGAGATATCACCTTTATAAATATAGTATATATTTGTCTTACTCTGACTCCTACTTGAGAGGTATTCTTGTTAATTCAGTAGTCTTTACTGAATTCTAGGAGACTTGCTAGCTCAGTTATTGCCAGGTCTTAATTAGAGCATGTTTTGAATTATTGGTGATCTATTGATGTACCAAAGCCAAAGCCAAAGATGAGGCAATTGAAGATTTTTATCAACATCTGCAGTCTGAAACTGATCGAACATGCAATCAGGAGCAGTCAACCTCAAGGACTCAGGTAAGGGTGGCATGAGAGGTTTCCAACAGGGAGACAAACATGTCTGTAGGTTTGTCCTACCATAGTGACATGTTGATGTGAGTTTTCAGGGTGATCCATTGGTGTTTCAAACCCAGTGGGATGCACATTGTGCACAGGTATCAGCCAAGCTTACAGACTAAGACAGACTATAAAGAAGGAAGAGGCCATCCACTTCTCAAAGAATTGGCCAGGGAAAACCTTATGAATAGCAAAGAAACATTGTCTGATGCATTACTGCACAACTTTATGAATAGTCCAGTTAGGTTAGGAGGCTCTCAAAATGGGACTGGGAAAGAGCTACAACATCACACTAAACCCAGCCTTACTCATATGGATAAGGTAAAGCTTTTGAGATCTCCATTTGCTTATGTGGCACCACTCATAATGAGGAGAAACAGCTGCAGACATCCATTAGTCATCTGAACATGCAGTGTATGAAGTATGAATCTGGGAAAATTGGAAGTTGTCAAAAATTAAATGGAACACATAAAGATTGATATCCTTGGCATTATTGAACTGAAATGGACTGGTTTTCGCCATTTTGAATCAGACAACCATATAATCTACTATGCTGGGAATGATAGTTAGAAGAGGAATGGCATGGCATTCATCATCACAAAGGATGTTTCAACATCTGTCCTGAAGTACAATGCTGTCAGTGATAAGATAATATCCATACAACTACAAGGAAGACCCATTAATATGACTATTATTCAAATTTATGCCCCAAACACCAAAGCCAAAGATGAGGAAATTGAAGAATTTTTATCAAATTCTACAGTCTGAAATTGACTGAACATGCAATCAGGATGTGTTAATTATCACTGGTGATTGGAATGCAAAGCTTGGAAACAAAGAAGAATCACCAGTAGTTGGAAAATTTGGCCTTGTTGACAGAAATAATGCTGGAACT
>NW_006921645.1:7415054-7455218 GCF_000298275.1 Orycteropus afer afer | reverse complement strand
TTGAAGAGCTTACTGATGAAGTTTGAAGAATACAGTCTGCAGTAGGGTTATATCTCAATATAAAGAAAACAAAAATCCTCCCAACTGGACCAATGAACAGCATCACAATAAACAGAGAGAAGATTGAGATTGTCAAAGAATTCATGTTGCTTGGCTCTGCAATCGATGCCAATGGAAGCAGCAGTCAGGACATTAGAAGACATATAGCACTGGGAAAGGTCAACAGTGAAGGAATTGTTTCAAGTGCTGAGGAGCAAGGATGTCTCCTTAAGGACTAAGGTGCACCTGACACAAGCCATGATATTTCCAATCACTTCGTATGCATGTGAGAGGTGGACAATGAATAAGGAATACCGAAGAAGAGTTGATGCTTTTGAGTTGTGGTGCTGAAAGTACCATGGACTGCTAAAAGAACTAACAGATCTGTCCTGGAGGAAGTACACCCAAAATGCTCCTTGGAAGTGAGAATGGCCAGACCTCATCTCACCTACTTTGGTTATGTTGTCAGAAGGGACCATTTCCTGGAGAAGGATGTCATGCTTGGTAGGAAGGAGGGTTGATGAACGAGGGGAAGGTCTTCAACAAGATGGATTGACACGGTGGCTGCTATGATGGGCTCAAGTATAGCAGGGATCATGGAGCTGGCGTGGGATCGGGCAGTGTTTCGTTATGCTGTGCATGGGGTCGCTATGAGTCGGAAACAACTCGATGGCACCTAACAACAACAACAACATTGATGTATGGTTAAAAGGGAAGGATCCTGAAAAGTGTCATTGGGGCAGATAGTCTAGGACTTCTTTGGACCCAACAAAAATAGGGAATACAGAACTCTTTTCTGAGTTTACTTTTTTAAAAAAAGTTTACTTTTTTAAAAAAAGTTTACTTTTTTAAAAAAAGTTTACTTTTTTAAAAAAAAAGTTTACTTTTTTAAAAAAAGTTTACTTTTTTAAAAAAAGTTTACTTTTTTAAAAAAAGTTTACTTTTTTAAAGGTTTACTTTTTTCAATGAAGTTAGGAGGAAACACTTATTCCCCACTTTTCTTATCAATATTTGGAAACACTTCAGCTAGACTAACACTTCTGGCTTTCTCTCCACCCTTGATTCCTGCAAGAAGAGAAATAAGTTATCTACCTTATGGTTTGAGAGAAGTTTAGCATGTTCAGTTTATCCTATTCTTTTTCCTTTTTGATCTCCTTGCTACAGAGGATCTATTGTTATCTGCTCCTTTCCTCCTGAGAAGGAGCGTGCTTCACAAGAAAGGAATAGATTGTCCAACTATGGATATAACTGGATATTATGTCTACACAATTTCATATAACGAAAGTAAAGAATTATTATTATTTTTTTTTTACCACATAACAAAGTCACCTACTCCATGCTACTCTCGGTTGTAAGATCCCTGGGTAAAAATCAGTGCTTGGTTGGTATACAAAAAGTGGTAGTTTAAGTATATCCAGTGGTGTTGTGGAAGATCTGGACATGGCAATCAGTTTCCATAAAGATTACAACCAACCCTATTCCATAGTCAGTGGAGTCCCTCCAAATGAACACCTCAACAAATAAATGGCACAACTGTTATTGGTTGTAAAGTTATCACTTTGTTATATTTTGTCTACCTTTTATCATCTTTTGTATTCATTTCTCATTGGTTTCCATTCTGGATGTGGAAGCAAGTTATGTTCTTTATTCAGTAATTAAAACAACATCTTGTACTTGCAACTTGAAATACAACAAAGATTGGCATTTGGAATTAGGTAGGCAAAATCAGCAGAGATTGAAACTTCAAGTGAAGGCTTTGTTGGTGGTGTCAGGACTTAGACTTAATTATTGAGGACTACATGATGCTGACCTTGAAAAATATAGGTAGTTCATATTGTGGTAGGTGTTTACAGGTTTGCTATTGCAACTCACCAACTTGACTGAAGTGGGACATGCAGACTTTAGCATTCCAGTCACTGTAGATAATCTTGCCTTGAAAACAGTGAGTGTTGCCTTTACCTAAGCACACATGACAGAAACAAGGGTATTTTAGACATAAAGGAGTTTTCCTTTAGAAAAATTTGGGATTTCTTCACAAACAGTTAACAGAGATCTAAATACAATAATGCTACTATGTCTCGGAGACAACAGACTATCACAGTCCACATAAAGGAGCAAGATAAAGTGGTAGACACAAGGGAGCAGGATACAGATCCAGAACACATCCCTGAGAAAGAAGCAGCATTGGAACTCTCTGATAAGAAATTCAAAAGAATTATATTTAGGTATCTAAAAAGGGTTGAGAGACAGACCAAGGAAAACACAGAAAAAAAACCTAGAAGAATTTTGGAAGAAAATACAAGAACAAAATGACAAAATAAATGAAAAAATTAGAAATGATTCTCAATCTACAGATAGAAATCCAGAAGATTAATACTAAATTGTCAGAAATAGATAATACATTGAAAGGGCAAAGGAATAGAATTGATGCAATGGAAGAGAGAATTAATGAGATTGAAGACCAGTACTAGAATACTTCTTTGGAAAGGCATCAATCAGAAAAAAAAGATCAAAACAAAATGAGGAAAGACTAAGGTTCCTATAGGATACCATCAAAAGGAATAACCTACGTATCATTGAAATTCCAGAATAGCAAGAGAAAAATAAAACCTCTGAGACAATTGTCCAAGATTTGTTAGAGGAGAACTTCCCTGATATAATGAAAGATGAGAATATATCCATTCAGGAAGTCCAACAACCCCCAAACAAGATAGACCCCAAAAGAAAATCACCAAGACATATCATCATCAAACTCATCAAAACCAAAAACAACGAAAGAATCCTGAAGCAGCATGGGAAAAACAAAAAGTTACCTACAAAGGACAACCAGAAAGAGTAAGCTCTGATTTCTCAGCTGAAACCATGCAAGCAAGAAAGCAATGGGATGATATATATAACACCATGAAAGAGAAAAATTTTCAACCAAGAATTATATACCAGCAAAATTGTCCCTCAAATATGGTGGTGAAATTAGGAAATTTCCCAATAAACAGAAACTAAGGGAACAACAACAACAGAACAACCTTACTATGAGACCAGAAGAATTAGATGGTGCCTGGCTACCACTGTCATCCACTTGGAAGGGGATCTATGTAGGAGATCCTTGATAGAGAGGGAGAACAATGTGGAACAAATCTCAAAATCATTGGGGCAAAAAAACAAAAAAAGGTGGGGACCAGTTTTGCTGGTCCAATAAAGCCTGGTGGAACCACTGAGACTATGACCCCTAGCACCCTTTGGGTCTGGAATTGAACTCACACTTGTGGTTTCCCACCAAACAAAAGGCAGGCATATGAGTTGAACATTTACCTCAAGTAGATACACTCCTTGGAGAGAACAATCATAGGAGAAAGAAGGGTTGCTTATGCACAGGGAGACAGCTCAGGGGGTAGGAGTCCATGGAGGGATGGACACTGGGAAGAGGTAACTGTGGGGAGGAGGTGGGAGGAGAGCTGTTGCACTGTGGTAAACTGTGGTCAATGTCATGAGACAAAGTGTATGTGAACTGCTGTATGGAAAGTAAATTTGCTCTGTAAATCTTCACCCAAATCACAATAAAATAAAAATAATAATAATTTTTTTTAAAAAAGGCCAACCTTACAAGAGATACTAAAGGGATTCCTTCGAACAGAGAACCAAAAATAGCAAATAACAACCGACCATTAATGCACAAGATGACATAACCCAGAAACCACAGCTATGGACATGTTGTTGTTCTTGTTATGTGCTGTCAAGTTGGCCTCGACTCATAGCGACCCCTCCCTGAGTTTCGGAGGTGGTATCACTATGAAAGCAGATTATCCCATCTTCCTTCTGAGGAGTGGCTGGTGGGTTTGAACTGCCAACCTTCTGGTTAGCAGTCAAGTGCCTTAAGCACTAAGCTACCAGAGCTCCCTATATAAAGCAAAATAAGCTTACAAGATTGTAAACAGGGAACCAGAGACATCAATTGGCAAGTGAGGACAACTACAAAATGAAAAGAGGGAAAATGCTATGTAGTTACAGAACTTCTAAATGGTAAGGAAGTCAAAAGAGTTTCAAGATAGAATGGACTGTTCTAACCTTGGGGAGAAAATTATAAATCACAGGGTAACCTCAGAGAAAAATTATAAACCTTCACATCACAATAGAAAAAGTTGGGATTTCAGATACTGAGACTGCTATCTGCCATGCAAGGTAGAGAGGACTTAGATGGGAGCTTATAATCACCAATTGTTATATCAAGATTAGGTGTCCAGCATCTTATACCCATATACTTTTTCTTTTATTTTCAAAATTTTAATGGCTAAGGAGAGGATACTGGGAGCTCTAAACTACATTTTTTGAGGCTTACTCTCTTTACCCTACCAACATGTCAAGATGGCTCTGAATTACTTCATTAAACTATGGCTATGGCCTTGGGTTTCAGAGACTGAAAATTGCTTTTATGCACAAAAATATGCATACATAATAGTTGACTTTACTGACACACAAATAAAATTACTAGGTAGACCTATTTATAGGACCTCTGGTGGCATAATGCCTAAGGCACTTGGCTGCTAACCTGAAGGCTGGGAGTTGAAACCCACTTCTCAGAAGGAAGGTTGGTCAATCTGCTTCCATAGTGATACCACCTCAGAAACTGAAGGAGCGGTCACTATGAGTTGGAGACAACTCAATGGCACATAACAACAACAATAACAACAATAACAGACCTATTTATAAGAAGGAAGCCCTAGTGGCACAGTGGTTAAAACACCAGCTGCTACCCAAAAGATTGGCTGTTTGAATATACCAGTCATTCCATGAAAGAAAGATGTGGCAGTCTGCTTCTGTAAAGATTACATCTATGTAAACCATATGGGGACAGTTATAATGTATGTTATAGGCTCGCTATGAGTCAGAATCTACTTGACAGGATTGACTTGGTTTGGATTTATAGACAATATATAGTTTTGTTGTGATGTGGGGAAACAAAAAATCATTGAAACAATCAAAACCCAAGAATAAAAAGCTATTTGAAAGACCTGTGCCCAGTACATGTCTTTCATGGAATCTGATTTGCTTAGGGTGTGAAGAAAAAAAAATTAAGTGGTTTTAAAATTACAATTCTGTCAGAGAAGTAAATAAAACAAAAGAAAAAAAGACAACCTGATTAAGTTTGGACAATTTCTCTAGGAAGAAGACTGAGATCTTAGGGGCCTGAGAGACAGATATGAAAAGGAAAAGGTAATTTTGATGGCCAGGAATGACAGAAAAGAAAAGGTTTCTAAACCTTTATGAGGATATCAGATGAGATGGAGATGTTTTAACTGATACTAGGTGAGAAATGGAGTTCTGATAACATAGTGTCTAAGGCACTTGACTGCTAACTAGAAGGCTGGTGGTTCAAACCCACCAGCCACTCCTCGGAAGGAAGGTTGAGAAATCTACTTCCATAGTGATACTGCCTTGGAAACCCAAGGAGGGGTTGCTATGAGTCAGGGCTGACTCAATGGCACATAACAACAACAAAGGTAAGAAGTGGTGACTGAAGTTCAATGAAATTTAATAGGAAGATAGGCAATATTTCACCACACTGGACTGAATCTCCCTAAGGAAGTCAGGACTCGGAAAAATACTGAAAGATATACATTTGAGGCCCCAGATAGAGAGGCCTCATCAAGCACAAACACAGAAAAATAAAAAAACTCATGAATGCAGTGTGTTAGACTGGATTCTCTAGAGAAACAAAATACCAGCAAAGCTTATATATATATATAGAGAGAGAGAGAGAGAGAGAAAGAGAAAGAGAGAGAGAGAGAGAGAGAGAAATTTATCTTAGGAAAATTGCTCACAAATATATAGAAGCCGGCAAGTCCAAAGTCCCTGGAGGAAACATCAGGCTGGAGGCAGCCTTAGCTTCAACAACAGCAGGGGACCGAGAAATTCAAGGCTGGCAGGCAGTACACTGATTGTTGACTCCAACGAAAGACGAATCCAAGATCTCCAGGCAGAGCAGTGGGCTGCTCACTCATGGAAGGTTGTAGTCAGCACACCAGGGTCCCAATCCACCAAAGAATGTCTCTCTTCCCAGGATGTCCCTGGATATCCTGGAAGCAGGCCACACCCCTAGGGAAACTCCCCTTGGGCAGATTGGCCACTCAGAACACAGTCATCTGATCCCATCATGGGAACAACCACACAGAACTGGGGTCCAGCCAAGTTGACACACAGCTCCAACTATCACATGCAAGGACAGCTATACCAGGTTGTCATGGTAAATCTGTTTGTGTTTGAGAAAGGGAACAACATAAAATACACAAAAACATGTTGGATGAATTTTAAGGAGACAGTTCATATAAGTGGGTATGCAAGTATTTGTATTGTTCTAATGGAAAACTCTTGAGAAATTTGAGGAATTTGGACTCTAAGGGAAGACAAAGGCAAAGTGAGACATAGTAAAGGGAAACTAAATGTGGGTTAGGTGTCAAACAGATGGGAGAACCTTCTGATTGTGAACATATTACTTTCTCTGGAAAGCAAAAGTGTTCAAGTTTGTATGAATATTTTAAGATTTGTTTTAGCAGACTCAGAATTCATTTGTCTCTTACCTCTCATTATGTAAAAACTCACAAGATAATGCCTGGAGAATTATGCTAGGAAGACAAATGTTTAGATAGCAAAGTAAAGAAAAAAAGAAATGGAAAGAAGGTCAGCAGATTGAAGAAAAAACTACCCCAGTCTTGCCCATATTACAGAATAACTTAACAAATAGTTGAGTTTTCCTGAAAGACAGAGGGATAAAGCACAAGGAAGTGCCTAAATATAGATTAACAAAAGTTTTAACGTAAGCATACATAAGACCTACAATACTAAAAGATGACAAAAGAACCTACTTCAAGGAACACATGGCAAAATATTTGTCTTCATTATCTCCCTAGGAGGATAGGGTCAGAAAAGACTATGTCAAAGATGCTTTCCTTGGACCAAAAGTGAGGGCTGGAGGGAATTCCTCTTTGAAAAAGATTTCAAACCCTTAAAAAATTTGCTAGTAAGAGTCAGTGGTGGTGGTCAGTAGACTTAAAGTTCTTTCTCATGAGCGACAAAGCTCATTCTCCATTCAGCTCTGAACCCATAAACACAGGACTCAAAGGAAAATTGGCAATTAAGCGGCTATGAAAATTCTGGGTAGAAAGGGAAAAAAAAAAAAAAAAAACACCTTTAATAAGTTGTGGTGGCTGGGCTCATCACAATTTTATATATCAAAACTTAGGTAACAAGGCAGAAATGTCTCCATTGCACCAGTCTGAGAGAGGAAGCACTATCTCCCAGTCCAATATGAAAAATGTATAGTGCCACCATTAATGTCTGGAAGGGATGTTTGTCTATGTGTGCTGTGACAATCTTACATTTTTTGCATTCTTTAATGTGAGGCCTATATAAAATATTTGGTGTTGTTGAACCAGTTCCACTTACGCTTTCCTGAAGGAACAATACTCTTTCTAATGGAAGACATCCCAGGCTACACCAGTTGAAGGAAGCTTGCCTTAACAAGATAATTTTCCTTAGCTACAGAATTGCTTTAGAATCAATTAAATTAATGCATTGTTTCGGCTCATTACAGAACCTTCTGGAGAAAAAAATACAACTACCCACCAGTAGTTCTAAGATATACAAAATTGGAGGGCATGTTATTCTGGAAGCATTTCATGAAGACGGAAGGAAAAGTGTAGCTCCGTTCCTGCTTGACTATAGATTTAAAGTTTAAAAATAACAGGTTACGAGACTAGAAAATAAAAAAAAAAAAAAAAAACTGTCATCTAGTCAATTCCAACTCATAACAAACCTTTCAGACAGAGTAGAACTTCCCCATAGAGTTTCCAAGGCTATAAATCTTTATGGACACAGACTGCCTCATCTTTCTTCTGTGGAGTAGCTGGTGAGTTTGAACCACAGACCTTTTGGTTAGCAGTCAAATGCCTTGACCACTATGCCACCAGGGCTACTTGAGACTAGAAATCTGAGCAAAATTAGAAGGGCAGTTACTGCCCACTTTTCTTTTCAACCTAAGCTAAACTACTGGCCTTGCAGGAGGAGGTCTAAATTACCCAATTGATGACTTCAAGAGAAGTAGTTGAATTTCTGGTGATTTGCTTTCTTAAAGCTCACTCCCTTTCTCTCCTCTTTCAGATAGGCCTACCTGGAGAAAGAGAGAGAATGTGGTGAAGTATTTTTTCCCTGTAGTGCTACAAGATTTCCAGTTTTGTCCGAAAGGAAAGAGCAAATCTATCTAATATAAAGGCAATGAAAGTTAGCAAACTCTTTTATTGGCAGATCTAAAGCCACATTCTCCAGCTGGATTTACCATAAATGCAGCCAATATTTTTGTCTCTACTTTCAGTTTTATATATTTCACAACTTGTTCCAATCTGAGGGAGTAAATTACTAGTAGCCCCTTAAAACCTCAGTAGTAGGCTATGAGAAGAGTAAAGTTAGGCATATAGCAATCAATATTTATAATAGCTATCTCAGATATGAAAATAAACATATTAGGGGTGTTTATTTTATCCTTAAGGAGTCTAGGTGGCACAATGGTTAAGTGCTCAACTACTAACCAAAAAGTTGACAGTTCAAGTCTACACAGTGGTTCTGCAAGAGAAATGCAAAGCAACCCAACCACTGCCAACAAGTCTATTTCAACCCTACAGGATGAAGTAGAATTTTAGGGTTTACAAGGCTGCAAATCTTTATGGATACAGACTGCCTCACCTTTCTCCCTTGGAGTGGCTGCTGGATTCAAACTGTCAACCTTTTGGTTAGCAGCCAAATGCTTTAATCACTATACCACCAGAGCTCCTCTGTAGGAGAAAAAAAAAAAAAACCTGGTGATTTGCTCCCATAAAATTTAGAGTCTAGGAAAATCTACAAGGAAGTTCTACCTTGTTATGTTAGGTCATTATGGATGAGAATACATCTGAAGACACCTAACAACAATGGCATTATATAATTGGAGTCCAAAGATGGTACAAAAGGGTAACATACTTACTATTAAAATTTTGTCTGTTCCAGCACACCCAGAGGTACCTCAGAAGTAAGTTCTGGTTAGCTACTTCCAAAATATTAGCTATTGAAAACCACATGGAGCACAGTTTTACTCTGGCACCCAATGGGTCTCTATGAATTAGAATTAACTTGACAGCAACTTCATTTTTAATCACACAGTTAGAAATTCTGACTCATTTACAATAGTTATAAAAAATTCTTCAGTAATTAATTAATTGATTGATTAAAGCTCTGCACTGAGCTTTCAATGACTCAATTCAACTTTGATTGAAATTAAATTTATCCAGGAACTTCTCCTTGAAATGAGTCATTGAGGACTTTCACTGTAAGATGTCTCCCTCTGGGAAGAATATATTAGTTCCCTTTCACATTGATGGCAGATTGGGCATTGTGACTTGCTTTGGCCTAATATTAGCAGAAGTGAAATATGACACATTTGAGGAGAAGCTCTGAGAGCCATCCCATAATTCCACCATTTCTACTATTCCTTTGCCATGAGAATGGCATGGCACAGATGCAGCTGCTACTTTAGCCTGGATCCTACACAATCTTCAACAGATATGTAAGGAAGATGAGGAATAAACCTCTTCATCCTGTGCTACTAAGCTTTGGGACCTGTATATTACCAAAACATAACCTAGCACAGGATGACTAATAGAGATTCAACAGTAGTCATCCATGCCCAGATCTCCTGTCTTTTGTCATTCATGTCTAAGCTCTTTATCATTATTTTCCCTTTTGAAAAAATATTATGCCTTGTCATTTGTTCCTCCCCATTTTCCTCCTCATTTTAATCTCTAATTTATTGTTTGTTTGCTTATTTGTATAACTTTCTCAACTCACTGTTATACCAGAGATCCAGTCTCATTCAGAAATTAAATATATATATATATATATATATATATATATATATATTCCCCAAAAATAATTGCCTCAGCTGGGTTTTGTGCAGTTTATTTCTAACTTGTCTTATTTTTTAAAATGGCCATGAGAAACTTTTGACATTGAGAGTTTTGGAAAATCTTGCTTACAAACATTCTTTGGTCTCTAAGCATTGTCATACCACAGAAGAGCAGGGGGACAAGGATAAGATTTATATAGCTGACAGAGATTTCTCTGCAGTGTGTGCACTACATTTATATTTTCAGCTTAAATCATTGAGTGATTATTTTCTGAAAGAATTTCGTCTTTATTGGGGGAGGCTGAAAATCATGTCTACTCTGTGATTTATTAAGTGAATAAGTAAGTGAAAATGAACAGACTGGTACTGATTTTTACCATAGGCAGCAAATTATGAATAATGATTCTTCCATGCTTGAACTCCCTTGCAGTGATTCTGCAAATAATTCTAGTATTCTAGGGTTATTTCAGCCAAATGGATTTGCATAGGCAGGAGAAGCTGAAAGACAGCAGGTTAGGCTTGAAGCACCATGTCAGAGGGCATGCTTAAATTTTATTAAAAATATGGGCTTGCATGCCATTAAGAACCCTGTGTTCATCACTGTCACAAGCTAGCATATCCATAAGTGAAGTGAAGACCAGAAAATATTTAGAATCATGTAGTAAATAATCAAATATGTATGTTCAAAGATTTTTTATTTGTATCTCAAAACAGTAAAGTGCTCATAATAAAACTGAAGAAGGTTAAGAAATCTTTGAAATTCATCACTCCATCACTCTTCACCTTTATAGATGTTCTTGACTGTAATTCCTTGAGAATAAAACAGTATGGTCATTGTTTTTTCCAAGGTAGCATTTCTAATATTTTAGATTTAACCATATGATATTTTTTTTTGTCTAGGTCAAAAGCAATCAAAAGTTGGCAGGTTCTTATTATTCATACAAATAAGTTAAAATCTGTACTCCAACCACAATCCATAACCAAGGTCTATTTCTAAATGTGCATATCAAAGTCAATGTGCAGAAACATGCATTGATATATTTATAATCATAAATAGGATTTTTGTTTTATTTTCACTATATCAGAAGTATTTTTATATCATAAATACTTTGGTTCCTAAATACTGGTCCCTTACATTAAGATGTTTTGTTTGTTAGTATGCTATCATCTATTAAAATGTTTTTATATAATATATATGGTTTTTGTCCCTAATTTGGGTTTGTTTGTTTTTGTTGTTGTTGGTGGTGGTGGTCTACTGAATTTTGTTTGCTTTTGCTTTAATAAGTTATAGTAAAATGCCCTCCACATGTGTACCATGTAAGCATTTAATGTCTATTGTACAGTTTCTTTATTAAAAATCCCTCATTGACTTCTTTACATCATGTTATATTGCTTTCCCAAAATGCTAATTTGAAATAATATTACAATTAATTTATCAATTATCTATAACTGTGTCTGCATTAAATAATTACATTATCTTATTTTCATATAATAATATGCAACATTAATGTGAAGACTCCTGGTACCACACTGCTTAAGTGCTTAGCTGCTAAGAAAAAGGTCAATGGTTCAAAACCACCAGCCACTCTGTGGCAGAAAAATGAGGCAGTATGCTTTTGTAAAGATTTACAGCCTTGGAAACCCTGTGGGGCAGTTCTATTCTGTCCTCTAAGGTCACTATGAGTTGGAATCAACTTGAGGACAATGTACTTTTTAGTATCAATTTGAATATACTACATTAGTAGTGACATCAATTTTTTATATATTATATGTACATATTACAGGTGAATTATTTGTTAATAATTTTGATTCATTCATTGTATTGCAGTCTTTACTTTTTTCCTTTAATATATATTTGTGTATTAAAATTAATTAAATTATATATATATATATATATATATATATATATATATAGGAGCTCTGGTAGCATAGTGGCTAAGACACTTGCCTGCTAACCAGACGGCTGGCAGTTCAAACCCACCAGCCACTCCTCGGAAGGAAGGTTGGGCAATCTACTTCCGTAGTGATACTGCCTCGGAAACCCAAGGAGGGGTCGTTATGAGTCGGGGCCGACTCGACGGCACATAACAACAACAACAATATATATATATATATATATATATATATATTGTTGTTGTTGTTGTTGTTGTTATGTGCCATTGAGTAGGACCTGACTCATAGTGACCCCTCCTTGGGTTTCCGAGGCAGTATCACTACGGAAGTAGGATTGCCCAACCTTCCTTTCAAGGAGTGGCTGGTGGGTTTGAACCACCAGCCTTTTGGTTAGCAGTCAAGTGCCTTAGGCACTATGCCACCAGAGCTCCCCATATATATTATTAATATAATATTATGACATTTTAATAAAAATATTACACTGCCAGTATTTTTACCTTAATTTTATTTATATGAAGTTTTAGATTAATGTATACATGTTCTAGAGTATTTTTAAATAGTTCATATACACCAAAGATGGGAGAACTATATCAACACAGATTTTATATGGATTTCATTTATTTTCTTTTTGGTTTACTTATTTTTTAGTCATTTTACTTTTATGTTTAACTTTTTAATATACCTGGAATGTTATATAGATCTGTTGTGGTTTTTAAAAGAATTGCCATCCTTTTATTTCTAGTTACTTTAAAAATTGTTTTCAGGTATAAATTGCATCCATTATACAGAATATATTATATTCCATTGATGAGGATTTGTACTGGAGTCCTTGGATGATGCAAAGGCTTAATGCACTTGGCTACTAATCAAACGGTGAGAGGCCTAAGTCCATTCAGAAACATCTTGGAAGAAAGGCCTAGGAATCCATTTCCAAAAATTCAGAAAACCCTATGGAGCAGTTCTACTCTGACATGCATGAGGTTGCTACAAGTCACAGTGGACTTGATAGTACTTGTGTTTGTACCAGAACTCTACAGCTTTATGAAGCATTATTTGCTAATATATTTGAATAACCCCTTGTTGCTGTTTTCCTTCAGAATGCTTTTTATAAACCTCACCAATTATTTCTCCACATTTATGTACTAAATTTTCTTGACCAGATTTGCTGAGGCTTGGATACATTGTTCTCATGGTATTGACGTCAAGTCTTCTTAAAGCCAATCTCAGGGATCTATTTTCTGAAATGGTACAGTGTTTAGGAATCCCTTTACCTGCCATGGAATGTTCAGGGACATTTAATTGTAATTTACAAAAATAGTTTGCATCAACCCAAGTAATTTTATCAGTAAGACCTAAACACCAGTTAAACATTTTAGTACAAACACATGCAAGTATTGCTTGATAAACGTGGCAGCGGGGGTGGTGGTGGTAGCAGTGGAAGGCAACTTCCTAAGGAGAAAAAAGGTGTCCTAAAGAGTACATCATTGGGTAGAAGGAGGAAATCCTCCTCCCAGAGTAATTTAAATGCAACTGATGAGCCTCAAAGAGAGCTCAGAAAAAGTATGAGAATGTGTATGACATCTTCATGTGCCAAAAACCCTCATCCTCTGTATGACTACTCTTTGATTTTGTATTTTTGAAAGGAAAGGTTTATTATAGAGAAGAAGAAGGAAAAAGTCATATTCTGCTCTATGAGCCTCTTCTAAAAGATCCTGTCACAAGAATAAATGGACAGCATTACCTAGTAGAAAAGAATTAATAGTAGATATCTGAGACTGCCAAGATGCCAACATATTAGAAAAGAGATGCCTCACCACAGAGTGCTGCAGAGGTTAAGAGCAGAGTAGGGTCTCTGTGTCTGTGCTATTGTTGCTAGGTGCCATAGAAATGGTTTCAACTTCTATGCCCAACAGAATGAAAATACTGCCTGAATGAAAACTCTTCCTGAACTTGCATCTTCACCACAATTATTACCATGCTTGAGTCCATCGTTTGCAGCCACTGTGTAAGTCTATCTTGTTGAGGGTCTTCCCCTTTTTCTCTGAGTCTCTACTTTATCCAACCCAATATTTTTCTCCAGGGACTGGCTGCTTTTGACAACATGATCAAAACATGGGAGACAAAGTCTTGCCATTTTCACTTCTAGGAACATTCAAACTGCACTTCTTTCAAGTCAGATTTGTTCATTCTTCTAGTCATCCATGGTACATATTACATTCTTTGCCAACACCACAATTAAAATGCATCTATTTTATATCTGTACTCCTAGCCAAACATGTTGGTCCTTAAATTGAATGGGACAATCAGGAACAATATGATCAAGAGTGCATGATAGCAAGAGAATTTGTGGTCAAGGAGAGTTTAGAAGTATTACAGTGTTACTCTTATTAGAGTAAAAGGCCTAACATGAGCTGGATAGAAACAAAAATAGAGGAGAGAAAAGAGTCAGCAGGTGCCATAAAGGCATGATATAACACTTACCAAGATTTATGCTTTTATCCAAGCCCTTCAAAATCTCATTGAGGAAAGTCTATGGGGAGACAAGAAGGGGTGGCTGAAGCTCTGGCCTTTCCAGAATTATCTTGGTATCATAAGCTGTCCATATATATAATATAGTCATATTCTAAAATATGGTTATGTTAGGGCATTTTGTTGTTGTTTGTTGTAATGTGCTGTCAAGTCGGCCCCGACTCATAGCAACCCCTCTTTGGGTTTCTGAGGCAGTATCACTATGGAAGTAGATTGCCCCATCTTCCTTCTGAGGAGTGGCTAGGGGGTTTGAACCACCAGCCTTCTGGTTAGCAGTCAAGTGCCTTAGGCACTATGCTACCAGACCTCCCGTTATCCCATTATGGCATTTAGATCAGTGTGTGTGTGTGTGTGTATGTCTCTCTCTCTCTCTCTCTCTCTCTCTATATATATATATATATATATATATATATATTGTTTTACCTTCTCACCTGAGATATTAAAAGTTTAATTTATTCAAATCTTTAAAATACCTTAAAAACTTAGTATTTTTCTCTTTTTCTAATAATTTAAAATTTTATGTTCAAATATACCACATATGTAGAAAGTTTATAAAATGCATCCATAATGTTTCAAAAATAATAAGATGAACACTCAAATAGTCAAAACCCTGTTTAAGAAGCAGAAAATTTCTAGGAGTTTAGAGACGGTCAGAATGTGTTTAGTTGATTCCACACAACTCTCTCTCCCCTTGGTAAATACTAGCCTGAATTCTATATTCTTCAGACTCATGCTGTTATATAAAAGCAGTTTTACCATCCATTCATGTATACTCCAACAATACATGGAATGGACACTTTTTGAATTTGCCTTTTTGATGTAATATTATCCTTTAATTATTCATTTACATAAGTGCAAGCCATTGTAGTTCACGTTTTTACTACTGTAGTATTGTCATTTTTTTTTCCATTTTTGTGACTAATGTTTTTTTACCTATTTCTGTTTTTTGCCTTTGTGAGCAATGTTGATAGGAACAGTTTTGTACATGTCACATACAGCCCATAGATATGAGTAAAGTTAGAGTGTGTACTTAGGAATGCAATGACTATGCAGGTGATAGACAATTTTCCAAAGTGGCTGTGCCAATCTACAATGTGTAGTAATAAGTAGATAAGTTTGCTTTGCTCTACATGCTCTCCAACATCTGATAGTGTTTGTTGGTTTAAAATTTGTCCATTGAATGGTTGTGAAAAGTACCTAATTTTGGATTTAATTTGAATAATTAGTGCTGTCAATGAGCTACAGATTGCTTCCTTATGATTATGAGCCACATTTTTTTTTCCTCTTCTCTTTATGCATTTTGCTCATGTTTTTGTGAAGAGGTCTTATTTGTTTTGTATAGCTTTGAGGGAACCTCCTTAATATAAGGGACTTCTGGTGGTGTAATGCCTAAGGCATTAGACTACTAACCAGAAGGATAGCAGTTCAAATCCACCAACCACTCCTTGGACTGGGTAATCTACTTCCATAAAAATACTGCTTTGGAAACTCAAGGAGAGGTCATTATGAGCCAGAATCAACTCAACAGCAGTGAGTTTTTTTGTTGTTTGTTTTCTTAATGTAAAGATCTAGTAATTTATTTACTATATAAGACACAGACATCTTTCTCAATATAAAGTTGCTTTTTCATTCTTGTGGTAACAGAACATCACCAATTTGTCATATTTTACTTTGTTGTTGTTGTTATGTGCCCTTGAGTCGGTCCCAACTCATAGCAACCCCTCCTTGGGTTCCGGAGGCAGTATCACTATGGAAGTAGATTGCCCCATCTTCCCATCTTCCTTCAGAGGAGTGGCTATTAGCGATTGCATTTTTTGCATCTTGTTTAAGAATTGTCCATCTCTTCCAATAAATGGTAGAGTAGGCAGAGAAGCTACACAGACTCTCTTCAACAAAGAAAAGAGAAACCAACTGACACAGGTACAGAAGATAATCCTGGAGCCCTGAGTTTGAACAGAATGATACAGAAGTGGATTAAACAGCAACTAGGTGAAGAACCTGAATGAAAACAGTTAATAGAGACAAATGGAACTGTAGACTGTCAGCAACCCTGACAACATGGAAAATGTGAATATTTTCAAGTGGTGGTAGGATCTGAGAATTAATCTAAAAATTGACTCTATTTGCCAAAGATTGCATTGACTACTGTACTGGTGGATAATTACTAAAAAGGGAAACAGTAAAGAAGGAGACAAACCAAACTGAGCTGTGGATTTTGGCTGTCTAGAGGCTGTTCCATCTTGAATATTTACAAGTGGTGGCTACTTTGGATATTTAAATTAATAGCATTTTCATTCAGATTCCTGGGACCTAAGAATAGGTTCCACTTGCCACGAACAGCACAGACATACTGGGCGCTGATTACTGGAAAGGAGACAGGTAGTGAGTGTATAAGTGCTGTCAATGAGCAAATAGAGGAGAATAGTACTCTGCTTACTCAGATACATCCAAACAAAACAAAGGAAAATTTTAGGAGAATCACTCCAACATAAAATCACCAGTTAAACATAAATACAACAATTTCTTGGAGACAACAGACCATCACAGTCCACACAAAGAAGCAAGATAAAGAAGTGGAAACAAGGGATAAGGATACAGAGCCAGAATACATCCTTTAGGAAGAAACAGTTTTGGAACTCCCTGATAAAGAATTCAAAAGCATTATTATTATGTACTTTCAATGGTCTGAGAGATAGATCAAGGAAAATACAGACAAAACCCTAGAACAATTGAAGAAGGCAACACAATAACAAAATGACAAAATAAATGAAAAATTAGAAATGATACAAAGTCTACAGAGAGAAATTCAGATGATTAACACTAAATTTTCAAAAATAAAGATCTATTGAACAAGAGGACATAACAACAAGAAATATCTATGGACCCAATGAAAGAACCCCAAAATACATAAACCAGATTTTATCAAAATTCAAAAGACAAATAGATGACTCCACAGTCATAGTGGGAGACTTTAATACAACACTTTAAATGAAAGCTAGAACAGGAAAGAAACTCAACAAAGATGCAAAAGAATGAAACATACAATCCACCAATTTGACCTTATAGATATCTACAGAGCACTTCACCCAACAACAGCACAATATGCATTCTTTCCAGTGCACATGGAACATTATCCATGATAGAACATACATCAGGCCATAAAATGAGCCTTAATAACTTTAAAAACATTGGAATACTGCAAAGCATCTTCTCAGATCATAATGGTATAAAATTAGAAATCAACAATAGGAAAAATCACAGAAAAAGAGTAAACACATGAAAACTGAATAACATCTTCCTTAAATATCACTAGGAGCTCTGATGGCATAGTGTCTAAGGCATTTGACTGCTAACTAGAAGGCTGGTGGTTCAAATCCACCAGCCATTCCTCAGAAGGAAGTTTGGCGAATCTACTTCCAGAGTGATACTGCCTAGAAAACCCAAGGAACAGTGGCTATGAGTCAGATATGACTCGACAGCAAGTTTGGTTTTGGTTTGGTTAAAAATAACTGGGTAATAGAAGAAATAAAAAATGAAATTAAAAAATTCCTTGAATCAAATGAGAATGAAAACACTACATACCAAAATCTTTCTGACACAGTAACAGCAGTGATCAGAAGCTAATTTATAGCAACAAATGCACACAGCAAAAAAGGAGAAAGAGCCAAAATCAACATCTTAACCCACTATTCTCAATAATAGAAAAAGAGCAGCAAAAAAAAAAAAAAAAGACTACAGTTACCAGAAGAAAGGATATAATAAAGATTTGAGCAGAAATCAGTGAAACAGAAAATAGAAAGACAATAGAAAAAAATCACTCAGACCACAAGTTGATGCTTTGAAAAGATTAATAAAATTGACAAACAACTGGCAAATTTAACAAAGGAAAAGAGGGAGAGAATACAAATAACATGAATAAGAAATGAACTGGGTAACATCACAACAGAGCCAACTGAAATAAAAAGGATAATATCAGGACACTATGAAGAACTGTACTCCAGCAAATTTGAAAATCTAAAAGAAATGGACAGCTTTCTAGAAACACACTACTTACCTAAACTAACACAGACTGAGGGGGAAAAGTTGAACAGATCCATAATAAAAAAAGAAATTGAACAGGTCATAAAAAGTTACCAACAAAGAAGCCCTGGCCCTGGTGGTTTCACTGAAGATTTCTACCAATTATTCTGAAAGAACTGACACAAACCTACTCAAACTATTCCAGAACATAAGAAAGGATGGAATTCTCCCAAATTCATTTGATGAAACAACCATAACCTTTACACCAAACCAGGCAAAGATATCATTTAAAAGGAAAAGTGTAGACCAATACCCCTCATGAATACAGAGGAAAAAATCTTCAACAAAATCCTAGCCATATATTTCAACAACATAACAAATAATAATAATAATACATTATGACCAAGTGGGGTTCATACCAGGTATGCAAGGATGGTTCAACATTAGAAAAACAATCAAGATCATCCATCACATAAATAAAACAAAGGAAAAGAAGGACATGACCATATCAATCAATGCAGAAAAGGCATTTCATAAAATTCAACACCCATTCCTCATCAAAACTTTCAGAAAAATAGAAATAGAAAGAATATTCCTAGACATAATAAAAGGTATATATGTAAAACCAACAGCCAAAATTATTTTCAGTAGAGAGAGATTGAAATCATTCCCCTTGTGAACAGGAACTAGACAAGGATGCCCTCTATCACCAGTTCTATTCAACATTGTATTGGAAGTCCTAGCCAGGGCAATAAGGCAAGAAAGAGAAATAAAAGGCATCCAAATTAGTAAGGAAGAAGTCAAACTATCTCTGATGTCTATTGATATGATCCTATGCATAGAAAACTGAAGAAACTCAGTAAAAAAAAAAAAAAACTACTTGAACAAGTTGAGAGAGCTAGCATAATGGCAGGATACAAAATAAACATGACAAAAATAAGCTGGATTCCTCTACACTAGCAAAGAAATTGCTGAAAAGGAAATAAGGATATTGATACTACTTACAATAACCAACAAAAAAATATAATACTTGGGGATAAGTCTTACCAGGGACACAAAAGACCTGAACAAAGAAAACTACAAAACACTACTTCGAGAAATCATAAGAGATATACATAAATGGAAGAACATACCATGTTCCTGGATAGTAAGATTGAACATTGTGAAAATGTCAATACTACCCAAAGCAATCTATACATTCAGTGCAATCCAAATCCCAATCCCATCAACATTCTTTAAGTATATGGAAAAACCACTCACTAATTTTATATGGAAAGGAAAGAGACCTCAAATAAACAATGCACTAATGAAGGAGAAGGACAAAGTAGGAGGTCTCCACTCCCAGATCTCAAAACCTACTATTCAGCCACAGTAGTCAAAACTGCCTGGTACTGGCAGAACAACAGACACCAAGACCAGTGGAATAGGATTGAAAACCCACAAACATATCCATCAACCTATGGTCAGCTGATTTTTGACAAAGGCTGAAATCCATTAAATGGGAAAGAAATTTTCTGTTTACCAAATGGTGCTGGCAAAACTGGATATCCATTTGCAGAAAAATGAAAAAAGATCAATATTCACAGCATACACAAAAACTAACTCCAGAAGAATAAAATAATTAAATGGAAACCTAAAACTATACAGTTCCTCAAGGAAAAAACAGGGATAAATTTAGTGGCCTTAATTTATAACTAGAGAGCTCTGGTGTTATTGTTGTTAGGTGCCATGGAGTTGTTTCCAACTCATAGCAACCCTATGCACAGCAAAACGAAACACCTCCTGATCTTGTGCCAGCTCCATGATCCTTGCTATACTTGAGCCCATAGTCGCAGCCATCATGTCAATCCATATAGTTGAAGGCCTTCCCCTCTTTAGTTGAACTTACCAAGCATGACTTCCTTCTCCAGGGAATGTTTCCATCTGACAATATGACCAAAATAGGTGAGACGAAGTCTGGCCATTCTAGCTTCCAAGGAACATTCCAGTTGCACTTCCTCCAGGACAGACCTGTTAGTTCTTTTAGCAGTCCATAGTACTTTCAGTATTCCTCACCAGCACCACAACTAAAAAGCATCAACTCTTCTTCGGTCTTCTTTATTCATTGTCCAGCTCTTACATGCATATGAGGCAATTGAAAATATCATGGCTTGTGTCAAGTGCACCTTAGTCCTCAAGGAGACACCTTTGTTCCTCAGCACTTGAAAGAGGTCCTTTTCAGCTGACTCACCCAGTGTTATATGTCCTCTGATGTTTTGACTGCTGCTTCCATTGGTGTTGATTGCAGAACAAAGTAATGTGAATTCTTTGACAACCTCAATCTTTTCTCCATTTATTGTGATGCTGTTTATAAGTCCAGTTGTAAGGATTTTTGTTTTCTTTATATTGAGATGTAATCCATACTGCAGACTGTATTCTTCAATTTTCATCAGTAAGTGCTTCAAGTCATCCTCACCTTCAGCAATGTGTCGACAGCATATCACAGGTTGTTAATGATTCTTTCTCCAATGTTCGTGACACAGTTTTCTTCATATAGTCCAGCTTCTTGGATTATTTGCTCAGCATATAGATTGAATAAGAATGGGGAAAGGATGCAACCCTGACACACTCCCTTCTTGATTTTAAACCATGCAGTGCCCCTTGTTTTGTTAGAATGACAGCCACCTTGTCAATGTGCAGATTCCTCATGAGTACAATTAAGTGTTCTGGAATTCCCATTCTTCTCAATATTATCCACAATTTGTTTGGATCCACACAATCAAATGCCTTTGCATAGTCAATAAAACACAAGTAAACATCTTTCTGGTATTCTTTCATTTGAGCCAAGATCCATCTGGCAACAGCAATGATATCCCTTGTTCCACGTCTTCTTCTGAATCCAGCTTGCACCATTGGAAGTTCTCTGCCAATATACTTCTGCAACCATTTTTGAATTATCTTCAGTAAGATCTTATTTGCATGTGATATTAAATATATTGTTTGATAATTTCCATATTCTTCAGGATCATCTTTCTTTGGAATGGGTACAAATATGGATCTCTTCCAGTCAGTTGGCTTGGTAGCTGTTTTCCAAATCTCTTGACATAACAGAGTGAGTGCCTCCAGTGGGGCATCCATTTGTTGAAATATCTCAATGGGTATTTTGTCAATTCCTGGACCATTGTTCTTTGCCAATTCCTTCATTGCAGCTTCGACTTCCTCCTTCAGTGCCATTGTTTCTAAATCATATGCCACCTCCTGAAATAGATGAAGATCGACCAGTTCTTTTTGGTACAGTGACTCTGTGTATTCCTTCAATCTCCGTTTGTTGTTCCCTGCATCATTCAATAATTTATCCATAGAATCTTTCAATATTGCAACTCAAGGCTTAAATTTTTTCCTCAGTTCTTTCACCTTGAGAAATTCTGAGCATGTTCTTTTCTTTTGGTTTTCAAACTCCATTTCAGTCTTTGCACATTCCATTATAATAATTTGCTTTCTCTGCTCGAGCTGCTCTTTGAAATCTTCTGTTCAGCTCTTTTATCTTGTCATTTTTTTTCCATTTGCTTTAGCTACTCTCCACTCAAGGGCAAGTTTCAGATTCTCTTCTGTCATCCATTTTAGTCTTCTCTTCTTTTCTTTTTAGTGACCTCTTTCTTTCTTCATGGATGATGTTCTTGATGTCATCATTCTTCTGGTTTTCAGTTATTGGTGTTCAATGCATCAAATCTATTCTTTAGATAGTCTCTAAATTCAGGAGTGATATATTCAAGATAATATTTTGGCTCTTGTGGACTTGTTTTAACTGTCTTTAACTTCAAGTTGAACTTGCATATGAGCACTTGATGATCTGTTCCACAATCACCTCCTGGCCTTGTTTTGGTTGAACATATTGAGCTTTTCCATTGCCTCTTGCCACAGATGTAGTCAATCTGATTCCTGTGTATTCCTTCTGTTAAAGTCCATGTGTACAGCCATGATTTGTGTGGTTGAAAAAAGATATTTGCAATGAATAAGTTATTGACCTTACAAAATTCTACCATGCAAGTTCCAGCACTATTTCTGTCACCAAGGCCAAATTTTCCAACCACTAGTGATTCTTCTTTGATTCCAACATTTGTATTCCAGTCACCAGAGATAATTAGCACATCCTGATTGCATGTTCAGTCAATTTCAGACTGTAGAAGTTGATACAAAACTTCAATTTCATCATTTTTAGCTTTGGTGGTTGGTGCATAAATTGGAATAATAGTCATTAACTTGTTTTCCTTGTAGACATGTGGATATTATCCTGCTATGGACAGCATTGTACTTCAGGACTTCTCTTGAAACATCCTTTGTCATGATGATTACTAAACCATTCCTTTTCAATTTGTCATTCTCGGCATAGTAGATCTTATGGTTGTCTGATTCAAAATGGCCAAAACCAGTCCATTTCAGCTCACTAATGCCTCGGATATCAATCTTTATGCATTCCATTTCAATTTGTCAACTTCCAATAATCCTATATTCATACTTCATACATTCCATTTTCTAATTATTAATGGATATTTGAGCTGTTTCTCTTCAATTCGGGTTGTGCCATGTCAGCAAATAAAGGTCTCAAAAGCTTTACTTTATCCTTATCAGTAAAGCTGGTTTTACTCTGATGATGCAGCTCCTTCCCAGGTGTATTTTGAGATCCTTCTAACCTAGGTGACTCATCCTCCTCCCCTGTATTGGACAATGTTTCCAGACTATTCATAAAGTTGCTCAGTAATGTATCAGACCATGTTTCTCTGCTATTCATAAGGTTTTCCCTGGCCAATTCTATGAGAAGTGAATGACCTCTTCCTTCTTCCTAGTCTGTCTCAGTCTGCAAGCCTTGCTGAAACTTGTGCACCATGTGAACCCCACTGGTTTTGAAACACCAGTGGCACAGCCTCAAGACTCACAGAAGCAGGTCACCATAGTAGGACAAACTGGCAGACAAGTTTGTCTCCCTTAGCTGTTTGAAAACTGTCCAATCTCCCCTCACCTGAATCCCTGCTGCTGCCTCCTCGCATTGCCCCAGTCTCCCTGGCCTTTTTGTCTTCTTTCCCTCACTTTCCTTCCTTGCCACTTTGGGGCATGGCCTGGTTTCCCTCCCCTTACCTGGACCCCTGAAGCTGACTCCTCACTCTGTCCCAGTCCCCCTGGCTCTGGTGGCATAGTGCTTAAGGCATTTGACTGCTAACCAGAACGCTGGCAGTTCAAACCCACTAGCCACTCCTCAGAAGGAAGGTTGGGCAATCTACTTCCATAGTGATACCGCCTCGGAAACCCAAGGAAGGGTCACTCTGAGTTGGATCCGACTCAATGGCAATGAGTTTGGTTTTTAGTTTGTAATTTATGATACAAATAGACTGTCAAGCATAAGCCAAAATCCACAAACGGTAGAAGATAAATTAGATAATTGGGACCTTCTAAAAAATAAATTTTTATGTGATTCAAAGACTTCTCCAAAAGAGAACAAAAGAGAACCTACAGATTAGGAAATGATATATGGCAATGACATATCTGAGAAAGAATTTACCTCTAAAATTTACAGAAAACTCCAACACCTCAACAACAAGAAGACAAACAATCCAACTGAAAAGTAGGCAGAAGACATCAATAGACACTTTGCCAAAGAGCATATCCAAGCCGCCAACACATGAAGAAGTGTTAACTATCATTAGCCATTATAGAGATGTAAATCAAAACAGCAAGATACCATCTCACCCCAGCACTACTAGCAAAGTTCAACAAGATAAAAAATAACAAACACTGGTGAGATTGGGGCGAGACTGGGACTCTCATACACTGCTGGTAGGACTTTAAAATTATATAACTACCATCAAGCAGTGTGGCTATTCCTTAAAAAGTTGGAATTAGCAATACCATTTGACCCAGCAATCTTATTATCAGGTATATATCGTAAAGAAGTGATAGTCAGAATAAGAACAGATATATGCATACTCATGTTCGTTGCAGCACAATCTAGATGCCCATCAACAGAAGAATGGATAAGCAAACTATGGTACATAGACACAAGGGGATACTATACAACACTAAAGAATAATGTAGAATGTACAAAATACCACATAATGTGGATGAACTTGGGGGCCATTGTTGTTGTTAGGTGCTGTCAAGTTGTCTCTGTCTCATAGCAACCTCATGTACAGCAGAGCAAAACACTGGCTGGTCCTGTGCCAGCCCATGATTTTTGCTATACCTGAGCCCATCGTTGCAGCCACTGTGTCAATCCATCACTTTGAGGGACTTCCCCTTTTTTGTTGTCCCTCCACTTTGCCAAGCATGATATCCTTTTCCAGGGAATGGTCCCTTCTGATAACATGCCCAAAGTAGGTGAGATGAAGTTTGGCCTTTCTCACTTCCAAGGAACATTCTGGCTGCACTTCTTCCAAGATAGATTTGTTAGTTCTTTTAGCAGTCCATGGTACTTTCAGCATTCTTTGCCAACACCACTACTCAAAAGCATCAAATCTTCTTCAGTCTTCCCTTTTCATTGTCCAGCTCTCACATGCATATGAGGTGATTGAAAATACCATGGCTTGGGTCAAACACACTTTAGTCTTCAAGGAAACATCTTTGGTCTTCAGCACTTGAAGGAGGTCCTTCGCTGCAGATTTGCCCAATGCTATATGACGTCTAATATCTTGACTTCTGCTTCCAATGGTGTTGATTGTAGAACCAAATGTTATGAAGTCTTTGACAACTTCAATCTTTTCTCCATTTATCACAATACTGCTTATTGGTCCCATTGTGAGGATTTTTGTTTTCTTTATATTGAGGTTTAATCCTTACAGCAGATTGTAGTCTTCAATCTTCATCAGTAAGTGTTTCAAGACATCTTCACTTTCAGTGAGTAATGATGTGTCGTCTGCATAACATAGGTTGTTAATGAGTCTTCCTCCAATTCTGATGCCATGTTCTTCATATAGTCCAGCTTCTCGGATTATTTATTCAGCATACAGATTGAATAAGTATGGTGAACGAATACAACCCTTATGCACTTCCTTCTTGAATTTAAGCCATGCAGTGTTCCCTTATTCTGTTTAAATGACAGCCTCCTGGTCTAGGTACAAGTTCCTCATGAGCACACTTAAGTGGTCTAGAATTCCCATTCTTCTCAACGTTATCCATAATTTGTTATGATCCACACAATTGAATGTTTTTATGATCAGTGAAATAAGTCAATCACACAATTACTCTATGTTTCACGTGTTCCATATGTTAGTCTCACCAGACTGCTGTCGAGTCGGATCTGACTCATAGCAACCCCTCCTTGGGTTTCCGAGGTGTTAATCACTACAGAAGGAGACTGCTTAACTTTCACAGAAGGGCAAATATTGTATTAGTTCTTTATCGTAAAAAGTGAAGGAAAGGTTCATATATGGAAGGAAACTTTCTTCGTTGGTTACTGGGAGGTAGGGGAGTAGAGGGGAAGGAACACAGAAAAATAAAAAAATGAGTAATAAAAATAATTAAAAAAAAGAATTGTTGGTCTCTCATGAGGTCTTGAAAACATTTGTCTTTGTTGTTTTCTAAAAGTTTTGTGTCACTGATTTTTACATTTAAGTTTTTAATCCACTCAAAATTAGTTTTGTAGAGTGTGAGGGAGGAATATTATATTATTGTGCATGGATAATCAGTTATTCCAGCACAATTATATAGTCTGTCATTTCTCCACTGATCGAGAGTTTCAATTCTGTTGTTAATCATGTTTGCAGATATGCATAAATTCTAATCATTATATAATCAGCCTTGCTATCTTACCTTATAGGCAAGTCATTAATCTTATTTATTTATTTATCTATTTATTTATTTTAGGAGTGCTTTGATATTTATCACATTGTATGTTTTAAAATTTATCTTGGAATTAGTTTGTCATTTCCATGCATTATTCTGTACATATTTTACTTGGAATTGCATTGAAGCTAAAAGTAAATATAAGGAACATTTACAACCTTGTGGTATTCACTCTTCTTATGCTATAACACAGTGGATCTTAATTTACCTTATTCAATATCTTTAACAAATTGCCCCTTTAAACCCCAGATCATCCTCTCTTCAGTTTCCTCATGATTTTCTTTCCAATCCAAAAGTAACCAAAAAAAAAAAAAAAAAAAAAAAAAAAAAAATTCTAGTTTGGACTATTATTAAACTTTATATTGTAATCATGCCATACACTTTTTTTTTTTTTTTGTGAGAGTTCTGACTTCTTTGTTCAAAGTATGCTGAAGAGTTTATTATTCAAAAGTATATATGGTCTATAGTATTTCATTGGAGTACTATATTCACCTATATTGATGGACGTTAAGCTTATTTCTAGGTTCTGGCTAATATAGTTATACATAATTTTGATGCTTATAGATATGGATTTATGTGGAGTATATACCTAGAAGTAAAAGTGATGTATCATAGGCTATGTCTATTCTTAGCTTTAGTGGACATTGCCAGTTAATCAAAATGGTCAAAGAATTTATCCTGCAATCTACTTGCATAGTGATACTGCCTTGGAAACCCAAAGAGGGGTTGCTATGAGTTGGATCCTACTCCATGGCAGTGAGGACTTTTTTGTTTATTTTTTTTTAATGCAATATATAAAAAGTTTAGTTGCTCCTCACTCTTTCTACATTTTAGTAGTATTGATAGGCTTTTTATTTTTGTGGCAAGTGTGTAGTTGTATACCATTATGATTTTAATCGGTATTTATGTGATGTCTAATGAGGTTAAACAGCTATCCACGTCCATTGGTCATTTAAATATCTTTTGTTGTGAAGATCTTAGTTATGTGTTTTTACCTTTTTCTTTTTTTTAGAGGATGGATTGTTAGTAATTTTCTTATCAATATGCAAGATTCTCATAGTCTTGATACGAGTCTTCTATCATATGTGATGTTACTATTGTCTTTCATTTTTGCCTTGCCTTTTCACATAGTTAGTGATGTCTTTTGATTAGTAGAAGCTCTGAATTATAATGTAATTTCTTCACATATTGCCCTTTACCACCATCTTCTTTTGGAACTTATATATTAAACATTACTTAAACCTTCTTGCTCTATGTTCCATGTGTTCTGTATGTTAGTCTCACCAGACTGCATTATGTATAATTTCACCAGTTGTGTTTTCCAGATTGTTGATTCTCTCTTCAGCTGTGTCTAATATACTGTTTAGTCCTTATAGTAAGTCTGTAATGTCTAGATGTTCTATTTCTAGAACTATTACTCTTCTTAAATCAATTTAATAATTCTTTATGGGTTATTTTTCCTAGCTCATAATAAAATGTTTAAAAAAAGTTTTAAAATATGTTTATAACATATATTCTGTGTGGTGGTTTTAATATCTGAACCATGTTGAACTAATATTAACATCTCTTTTATATTCTATCATCTTTCTTTCTTAACGTTTAGACAAATAACTGATTTTTCCCCCTAAAACTTGGAGAAATTAATTAAACTTGCACTCCTCCAGAGAGAATTTATTTTTATTTTTGCATGTCACTTTGTTGTTGTTGTTGTTGTTATGTGCCGTCGAGTCAAACCCGACTCATAGCGACCCCTCCTTGGATTTCTGAGGCAGTATCACTAGGGAAGTAGGATTGCCCAACCTTCCTTCTGAGGAGTGGCTGGTGGGTTTGAACTGCCAGCCATCTGGTTAGCAGGCAAGTGTATTAGCCACTATACTACCAGAGCTCGCACATGTCACTTTGCACAATATCATTTAGAGAGTCATTCTAAAGAAATTATGCATTATACATACAGATAGTTTGGATTATACATCAATTTATGTTATGACTTCTCAGTAAAGATTTTTTTCCATGCCACAAAACTAAAGATTTTATCCCATGCATTTTTATTTTGTGGCAAGTGTGTAGTTGTATATCATTAAAACCTAGGCATAAGAATGTTTTTACTGTTTCCCCTTGTAGGTATAGTTTTTGTTTACGTTTTTAGAGATGGTGTACATTACGAATCCAGGTTTATGTAAGGTTTTCCCAACTGCCTTTCGATAGCCCTAGACCTTATCTTCCTTCTCAAAAATTTGTGCAGCTGGGAAGTTCAAAGCTTAAGACTTTCAGAGACTCAGAAAGTCTCAGAATAAAAGTTTTTGGAGTACCACTAACTCCAATGTTACATACAAAAGTTTGTTTTAGACTTAGGCTTCTGTCTATGTCTTCCATTTGTGACTGGTCAGCAATGTGTTTTTCATGATTTATTTTCTGTTTCAATGAAACTTTTGTTTACTGTAATAAGAAAGGTCTTTCAGAGTATCTAATCTGCTAGATCTAGAAATCTAACTTTCTGAATAAAAAAGGTGTGAATATTAGAAAAAGTTTACTTTATGCTTTGTTGTGAAAATAAATGGAATCTTTCATTTTAATCTTACCTTATGCTAATAATAGGAGCTCTGGTGGCATAGTGCCTAAGCCATCTGACTGCTAACCAGAGGATGGCGGTTCAAACCCATCAGCCACTCATTGGAAGGAAGGTTGGGCAATCTACTTCCGTAGTGATACTGCCTTGGAAACCCAAGGAGGGGTCACTGTGGGTTGGAGCCAACTCAATGACAGTGTGTTTGGTTTGTTTGGTTTTATGCTAGTAATTGGGAAAGTTACTGATATGTTTTTAATTATCTTGTATTCAACTCAATAATATCAAGTATAGTGCTTTTAAATATATTTATTTAAAAATTTTGGGAATATAGTTGATACTCATAAATATTAATATATTTTCTAATTTCCATTTTTTCCATGTAATGTGATAATTTCATAAAATTTAAAATAATTTAATATCTTCATTTTTGACCATTGACTTAAATGTTGACTATTATTTAGTTACTTCTGACCATTAAAAAAATTGACAAATCTTATTTATATTTTTTATTCATATATTTATTTAATTAGAATCTTCATTTAATTTTATCAAATGTAATTTTGCATTATTGAGATGGATACATACTTATTCTGCCTGTTTTCTTCCTTTCATTGTTCCTATTTGTAAAGAGATTCCTAGAGTACAAACACACAATTATGGTTTGTAAAAGTAAAGCAGGTGAGCCACTGAAAACTTGCCAATGGCCAATGTTGCAATAATTTGAGAAAGAAAATATATAAACTAGTATTATAGTATAAAATGAATATCCATGAGCCCATACTAACATAAATATTGAATTAATTAATAAATGGTAGGAAAGAGACAGCTGTCTTATACAAAAGAACCCTAGATAAATTCTGAAGATACTCCATTGTCAAGGAGGGGGCACATAACTCTCCACTCCTGATGTGTGAGCTATACACAGTGACGCCTTTCCAAGAAGTACAATATGGGAGAGAGAAAGAGGGAGAAAGAGTAACTTTGCAGTAAAGGAACCTGACAAACTCTTCTTCAGCCAGGTGGTCAAGGTCAACATCAAGATTCAAGAATCATGCTGATAGTCTGTATCCTTGATATGATTTGATGAAAATGAAATCTTAACCTTTGTGATCTTTCTCCCTAAAACTTATAACCCCAGTCTGATGATGATAAAAACATCAGAGAAATTCCAGTAGAAGAGCATTCTACAATATACTTGACCAGCACTTCCTAAAACTGTCAAGATCACCAAAAAAAGGAATGTCTGACCGACTGTCATAGCTAAGAGGCAGCAAAGGAAACAGAACAAATAAATGCAATTATGTATCCTGGCGGAAATCCTGAAATACGATATTGTTGTTGTTAGATTCTGTTCAGTAGACTCCAGCTCATAGTGACCCTGTGTACAACAGAAAGAAACACTGCCTGGTAGTGTGCCATCCTCACAGTCCTTGCTATATCTGAGCCCATTGTTGCAGCCACTGTGTCAACCCACCTTGTTGAGTGTCTTTCCTTTTTTCACTGACCCTCTCTTTACCCAACATGATATCCTTCTCCAGGGAATGGTCTCTTTTGACCACGTGGCCAAAGTAGGAGAGATGAAGTCTGTCCATTCTCACTTTCAAGGGGCATTCTGGCTACACTTCTACAGAGACATTAGGACATTAGTAATATGGAAATATAGATAAAGTATGGACTTTAGTTAATAATGTGTCAATACCAGTTCATTGATTGTAACAACTGTGGCATGCTATTGTAAATATTAACAATAGGGGAAACTATGTACAAGGGTATGTGGGAGCTCTGTACTCTCTGCTCACTGTTTCTGTAAATCTAAATTTGTTCTAAAAATAAACTATATTAGTAAAATAAAAATATGTAGGTAAAATGTGTAGGGTTCTTTTTAGAAATGTTGGTGTCAATTTAATTCAGAGTATCTCTTGGTTCCTCAGATACATTATCATTCTATATGTCTTACATTATGAATACAGGAATATCTCTAAGTTATAAATGATTACCTGCAAGTCACTCTTGAACCACTTCATTAAAATGGGTGGGAATTGTCCAATTTGTAGTACAAGTGAACATCTTTAAAAAAAGGAGTAGGTAATTGAAATAATAATTATTCACCACAATTTATTATAGCCTGTGATGGGAGTGAGTACTCCAAAGTAGCAGAAACATGAACTTTTATAAATATTGCATGATAATTAATCAAAATGAAATACTTTGCTCCAAGACATAAACTTTAGGTCATTAGAAAATTAATTGAATTTAAAGTAGCATTTTTGTAGATTTGGATAACTATTCATTAATACCAAAGGACATTTACAATTGTACAACTTTCAGAACACTTACTAGAAATGCAGACTCATAGAGTTGGAAGGAAGATCATGTGGTTCAAGTCTCTCATTTACTTGATTAAAGAGAAAGATCAAATGACCTGGTCAAGATCATTGCCACAGAACTTAGATTTTATTTTAGTTTTATTGAAACTTAAAATTTAAAGCCAAAGCTTTGGATTTGGATTCTGAATGTGGTCCTCATGGTCATGGGCCTGGTGAAACAGGTTCTTTAATTTTTTTTTTTTTTTTCCTAATTATCAATTTCCTTTGCAACGATGTGAGGATAAAAATTAAAAATAAGGAAATGATGGTGATGATAATGATGGTGATGATGATGATGATGATTCTCTAGGTATTTATTTTATAATGCTGTTTAGGATCAAATGAAAATTGTCATGGAAGGAAATTTAAAGCTTTAAAGCAAAATACAATAGTTGTTAATAATGTTGTTTTACAGTAATTAAATCTTGTGCATTATCTACCACCTTTGACTGGTTTAATGAATAATTAGAAATTAGGCTGGGAATCCCGATCTTATAAAATTTTATTTTTTTGAAAAAATATATAAACCTATATTTGGATAGATTACACATTTTCATCAATTTCTGTGCCTGACTTTTTTTTTTTTTTTTTTTTTGCTTGCTGCTCCCTACATACTTTAATTAGATTTATTAGGATTTATAGTACTGTCAGAAGGAAAGAGTGTTTGTCTGCAGCATTAGACTTTTCTGATCCTTTTTTCATTATTATTGCAATTCTGTCTTCCAAGAGTTTCTGCAAGGGTGATTTTTGTGATTTTCCTTCTACCTCCTTTTCAGTCCTTCCTTCCTTCCAGGCCTTAGGAAATGATATCACACTGCATTCTATATTTGCGATCTTTATCGTCTCATCTCACATAATTTTCATGGGTAACTTCATTTAATTTCCATGACTCCAAGTTATATATACACCAATGAGTCTCAAGTTTGTATTTACAATCCAGATCACTCTCTTGAGTTTTAGATTCATAAAGCTAACTACATACAGGTATTTCCTTAGGCACTATGCCACCAGAGCTCTGAATACTTATTAGACACACTGAATTCAAAATATCCAAAGTTAAAATCCTAGTCTCAAACTCCATCTAATTCATTTCCATAACTTCATTCCCAACTTTCAACTCATACCAATCTGTTGCTTAAGCCAAAAATCTGGAAGCTATCCAAAGATAATTTCTCCCATTATATTCTCATATATAATTGTGTAACATTTACCACTGAATTTATTTCCTAAGTATGTATTAAACCTATCATCTGCTCTGCAACTCCATTTTTCTCCGGTTTAGCTAAGGTGCTAAGGTTCCAATGATCTCTCTCTCTCTCTCTTTATTTCTCTCTCTCCTTCTCTCTCTCTCTTTCTCTCTCTGTACTTTACAATAGCCTCTCAACTCAGGTGACTCTAACTCACATAAATGGTTACCATCAAGTTGATTCTCAGTCATGATAACCTTATGTCTTGCAGAGTAAAACTGTTTCATAGGAGTTTATTGGCTATAATCTTTCACAAATAGATCACTAAATCTTTCTTTGGTGATGACATTGAGTTTGAGCCACAAATCTTCAGTTTTTGAAGATTAGTAGTAGTTGAGCTCAATAGTAGTTGAGCACAAACCATTTGTGCTACCCAGGGACCTCTGACTCAGATAACTCTCCTATATAATTTACACTCTGTTCTGTATTTCTGAATCACACACTATGTCATGTGACTTCTCTTCTTAAAATATTTCAGTGACTCTGTCGATGACATACATACCGAATTCTGTAGAAATAATGCAAGAAATCAATCTTTTCAACCTCATGTTCCTCCAGCCCTCCACATCCTGTTCTTAATTTCCTAACAGAAAATATCTTTTAATAGATTTTCAATTTATCTAAGATATGTTGCCTGTAATTACTTTGTATAATATGTTCAAGATCCAACTCAAAATGTACTGTGGTGACTCCTTCAGAAAAAATGTAGCAGTTCATATTTCCTTAATAGTTTGTATGTTACAATAATGAAATGAGTTTTTGCAGACACATTTCTACCACTGTCTAACAACACATAGGAAAGATAATCTATAACACAGAATGGCCATCCACCCGTGAGAATTACTTAACCAAAATAATTTAAAAGTGTAAACTATAGAAGATTTTCTTTGGTGTGTATGTCATGAATAGTTCTATGGTAATTAATAAGTATCAAAGCCTGCTGAATTTGTTATTATTATTTATTTATATTAGAGTGTAAGCAAGTGTCACTGCTTGTCAGAACAAAATTAAGTGTGATATCATTTAATTTTAGATCTAAATTCTTGGGCCAAACACCCTTCAATGAATGAACTGTTTCTTTTTTTTAAATTTAATAGTTGAAACACTCTTTTCTGAAAACATTTATTTAAGTGTAGACTTCACATTTCTTCAATGATGTCTTCTGAGGCAAACTTCTGGTCACTGGTGTTACTCCACAAGAAAGTTGTTGTTAAGGTCTAATAATGAACTCTGTGTAAACACATTCAGCATCTGGCAGACATTCCAAGGTGAAAACCAAGCAGATGGCTAATTTAATATAATCTAAGTGACTTTGGATCAGATAAAGCAATTGAATTAACAGCACTTTAACTTCACATACATCAGTTACCAGCTATTCCTACCATTTCATTCCAATCAGCACTTCTTCAGGATAAAAATCAATGCTAATTGAAAGCTCATATGGTAATGTTTATATCTGTAAAATGTATGGTTAAGTAGCATATTACAAACATGTGGGCATGAATATTAGGATTGGGAAATAGGTTTAATATAGAATAAACCACAATGCCCTTAGAGTTGTTTTACGATTTTAAATCACAAAATGCATTCCATCCATTGTACCTACTATTGTTGTTGTTGTTGTTGTTATGTGCCGTTGAGTAGGACCCAACTCATAGCGACCCCTCCTTGAGTTTCCCAGGCAGTATCACTATGGAAGTAGATTGCCCCATCTTCCTTCCGAGGGCTACATTAATCTCAATTTCATTCAGCTTCTTTCCATTAGATGCACAGAAATTTATGCTTTATACATAATGACTTTCAACTTGCTATTATATGGAGAAGGTGTGTGTGTGTGTGTGTGTGTGTGTGTGTGAAGAGAAGAGGAAGAGAGAAAGGAAGAGACTGAACTGATTATTGCATTCATATTCGAGAGTTCTTAAGGTTTTATTTTTCAATGCTTTCTGTACTTGAGAAATATATTTTAACCTCATTTTGTATAGAGAGATTCATGTTACATGAAGTCGCAAATAATTAGTCTCAAATCTTTTACCAAATAAGTAGCAGAAGTGAGCCCAGAATTGGTGACTCAGTATAGTGGAAGAACATGGATATTGTAGCAGGAAAGAATAAGGTTCAAAGTCTGGCTCAGTAGCTTACTGATTGTGTAACATTATAGGATTATTTTAATTTCTCTATGCCTCAGATTTATCATCATTCAAATGAAGATGGTAAAAACCAACATTATGGATATTGAGAGGACTATATGAAACAATGCCTATAATCAAGGAAACAAAGAACAGGAGGCACTCAATGAATATAAATCATTATTAGCAATATTTTTACACCATCCTCACCTTTAGCATGGTAGCCATCATTCTGTCATTGGTTAGTCAAGAAGCATTTATTTACACTGGGTGTTGAGCCATGCTGGACACTAATGATAGAAAGACAATAAAAAAGGGAGAATAATAGAATGATATAGACAAGGACATGAACCTAAAGCAAGACTGCCTGGGTAAAAATGATAGTGTCACCACTTACTCATTCTGTTCTTTTAGGCAAGGCATCTAAATGTCTTCTCTTTCAGGTATTTTCCATATGTAGGATGGAAATAACATCAGTACTTACCTCTTAAGGTTGTTTTGTAAACTTTAAAGATGTTAATATATGTCAAGAGCTTTGAAAAGGGTTTGGCATACAGTAAGCATCATGGAAGTGTTGGGTAAACACTAGAATAGGAGCTCTGGTAGCGTAGTGCCTCAGGCATTTGGCTGCTAACCAGAAGTCTGGTGGTTCAAACTCACCAGCCACTCCTCAGAAGGAAGGTTGGGCAATGCTACTTCTGTAGTGATAGCGCCTCGTAAACCCAAGGAGGGGTGCTATGAGTCGAGTCCCGACTCCATGGCACATAACAACAACAACATAATCTGCATGAGAAAAGAGGTATTTTAACTATTTTGTTTACTACTATATTTCCCTTACTTTTCACAGTTGCTGGTATAAACACCTAAATGTTTGCCTTGAAGTAATTCACAGTCCAGTAAAGACATTTATAATCATATGGATGAAAAGTATTTTTTTGGTGGTTGTTAAATACAGTAGTCCTTATACATGGTTCTTCCCTTCTGATAAAGACTTGTGAGAATCAAGCAAACATTAATGAAATAAGTGTTATGACTTCATAAATAAATATTGTGCTGGATGTATAGATCTCCTTTAATACATGGATAACTCAGTGAAAAAATGAAACAGAGTCTATTGAAACTAATTGACATAATCCTCTTTCCTGACATTGTAGCCGTAGGTGATGCCACATATCAAGCACGTTTCAAATGAGTACAACTGGGATTAAAAAAAAAAAAAAAAAAAAACTTCCCTACTGGGCAAACCCTTTCAGTTCAGCACATCTCCTATCACTTGCCTCACATCTAATAAACAAAATGACAAATTTTAAGAAGAGATAGGAGAAGAGGTCCTAGAAATAAGACCTTAATTTTTTTTTTTTTTTTAATTTGCAGGTGATTTTATCACCTCCTTGTGGGACCTTGGCATTGACTTAACTGGTTATTTTTTGTTTATGGTTCCTTAATATTTTGCAACATACAGTTCTCAAATCCTTACCATTAGGAGTTTTCCAAGACAAGGATATGAGGATGTGTAAATTAGTAAAATAGCCTGATATCAGTTTGACCATGTACACACATGCACACACATATGTGTGTGTGCATGTGTGCAGTGTGTGTGAACAATATTATCTAAATATGCTTCAACCACAGGGAGAGACAGTCAAACACAATGGAAATTGGATGTCACATATATCCCACTAGCATGTAATTTCTGAGTATAAACCCTTTCAAGTATGTCCCTGGATATCCTAGCTCAACAGTCTCTACTTTCAAATGGCATGATATTATACCTCCTTTTCTTGTGTCTCTCTTGGACTACCCAAGGGAGTACTGGGGGATTATTTTGTTATATATTCCAAGTTATGATGTATGCTTTGTTGTCTCTGCTCTTACCGTTTTCTTCTCCCAAATGTACATACTCTAACTGCAAGTGTCTGTCAGCTGTGGTCCACCACACTTTCTAGCCACCTCAGGCCACCCAAGTGGAGTGTTCTATTCCTAACTTCTGAGTCTCTTGAATTATGTGCTCAAATACTCTGTATGTCTTTCTTCCTAAGTGTGGATCTCAAGCAGAGTGCACTCTTCCTCTAGATGATGCAGATTTGTGTGTTTAATAATATCACTCTCTCTTTCCCAAACTTCTGACACTTATTCTCTCAAGCACTTCTTGTCTTTAAAGTATGGATTCTATTAATTGTTTTAACTTTTTTCCTATACTCTTCCAGTCTCTAGTTAAAAACAGTGTTCAATTTTTCCCCCACAGTAATTATAGGTCTCATAAAAATCAGAATGTGACAGGACATCTGTGTCACTGTCTCAGGATATTACCATGGTCATTGACTGAGACAGAAATGATTCCAAGAGGCCACTGGCTAACTCCACAGGTCAGCTACAGAGGCATCTATTGCAATCATAAAAAAGAAGAATGCAGTATGCCATTATATACTCAAATGACCAATAGAAAAAATGTTTAAAGAGAACCAAATTGGAAAGAAGATGTAAGCAAAGAATTTGAACTAGCCATATCAAGATCTTTCCTTGAAGTCAAATGCCCAGGATAATTCATTCCAAATCCATTGGAGCCGTTTCTTTTATAATCATCCCTAAAATAAAAATGTCACTTTGAAAATTAAGGTGCACTTGACCCAAGTAATGATATTTTCATTTGTTTCATATGTATTTGAAAGCTGGACAATGAATAAGGAAGACCAAAGAAGAATTAATGCATTTGAATTGTGGTGTTGGTGAAAAATACTTAAAGTACCATGGACTGCCAGAAGAATGAACAAATCTGTCTTAGAAGTATAGCAGGAATGCTACTTAGAAGCAAGAATGGCCAGACTTCATCTTATGTACTCAATCATGTTGTCAGAAGGCACCAATCCCTGAAAAAGGATATCATTCTTGGCAAAGTACAGAGTGTCAGTGAAGAAGAGGAATATCCTCAATAAGTTGGATTGGTACAGTGGCTGCAACAACAGGCCCAAACCTAGCAACAATTGTGAGGATGATATGGAAGAAGACAGTGTTTTGTTCTGTTGTACATAATGTTGCTATGAGTAGGAATTGACTCAATGGCATGTAAGAACAAACACCATAAAAATTCATTAATATAATGTATGGGCAAATCAGTAAGAAAAAAGTTCAAGAAGACAATGTGGTGAGTTACTTTAGCAACTGAGTCTAGAATTTTGGATCCTATTTAAAATAGGCCAACAACTTCCCATGATTTCACTTTTTTTGTTGTTGATGTTGTTATGTGCCGTTGAGTCAGACCCGACTCATAGTGACCCCTCCTTGGGTTTCCCAGGCAGTATCACTACTGCAGTAGATTGCCCCATCTTCCTTCCGAGGAGTGGCTGGTGGGTTTGAACCACCAGCCTTCTGGTTAGCAGTCAAGTGCCTTAGGCGCTACACTACTTCACTTTGTTGTTGTGTGCTGTCGAGTCGGACCCGACTCATAGCGACCCCTCCTTGGGTTTCTGAGGCAGTATCACTACGGAAGTAGATTGCCCCATCTTCCTTCACTTTAGCATATATTAAAAGCCCTATCACTACCTGGTTCTTATCTACCTTTCTAAGTTAATCTTCTACAGTGTTCTTACCACCTCTCTCAACTCCAGTCACGCCTACCTTCATTAAATTTCTAAAACATGCAATGCTCCTTCCAATCCCACAGTCTTAATACATATTTACTCCCCTTTAGAGCTTAGCTCCATGTTTGTTTCCTTGGGCAAAACCTCCAAAACCCACTAGCTACATCATATCCCCAAATTAAATGTTTCTTTTTTAAAATCATAGAATTACCTCATCTGTTGTATTTGTCAATTTTTCCATTTCATATTTATCTTGTGGTTATTTGCTCTTATGTCCATCTGTTGACTGTAAGATTCATAAGAGCAAGAACTCCAACTGTTTTTGTTAATGATTTGTGCCTTTAGAACTGAGTAACTGGCACGCATAGTGGCTAAAGCACTTGACTGCTAACCGGAAGGCTGGCGGTTCAAACCCACCAGCCACTCCTCGGAAGGAAGGTTGGGCAATCCTACTTCCGTAGTGATACTGCCTCAGAAACCCAAGGAGGGGTCGCTATGAGTTGGGGCCGACTCGACGGCACACAACAACAACAACAACAACTGGCACATAATGCACCTTCAATTAATATTTGTTGAATAAATTAATGATTTGAGCTTTTTATTTTTCCTACCTGTCTAATTTTTTTTTTTTTTTTTTAATTTTTTCTTTTCTCTCTGTGACCAGTCACTATCATGTCTTGGCATATATCCGTTCTTTCATGATTCTTTTACTCAGACATTTATTTGATCATTAGTCAGAGCACCACTAGTCTGAGAAGTTATGGTTTTGGATTCCCTACTTGAAAAGCAGAAGTGATCTTGAACAAATTAAGGGAGTAAGGGGTTAGAAAGAAGGTTTAAAGAGGAACCACAGTACGTAGTTTGGAGTCTGCTTTCAAGGAAGAATGGATTTTAGTATTCAGAATGGAATAAACTTGTTCTTGGCCCAAAAATTAAGGAGGTCTTGTGGTGTAATGGTTATGGTATTTAGCTGCTAACCAAAAGGTTGGTGGTTCAAACCTACCACCTGTTCCATGTTTACAGAGGTAATCTGCTTCCATAAAGACTTATAGCTTTGTAAAACCAATGTGGGTCACTATGAGTTGGTATCAACTTGAGAGCAATGAGTTTGATTTGGTTTAGGTCTAAAACTTATAGTGCCTGCTACCACAACTCTGTTTTGTCTACCTAGTGCCACTCTGACAGAAATATATACCACCAATGGAAGGCTTTAATAAACAGGAGTTTATTCTCTTACAATTTTGGAGGCTAGAAGTCCATTTTCAAAGTGCCAGGCTCTAGGGTCTGGGTGAAAGCCCCTAGACCTTGGGCTTCAGCTCTGCCTTTTGCTTCTGGCCCACTGAAGCTAGGGCATCTCTTCACTCAGACAGCTACTGGCTGCTGAGATTGACAAACCCAAGGTTGACAAGTAAAAAGGCACAGTCTCTGATATTACCAAACCACATGGCAGGCCATTGATTCAAGTCCATTAATAGTCCCAGGATCAGCAGAACATGGTATTCTGTTGCATGACAACTCAGCTACATGCAGGGTCTATGTGTGCCAAAAAGCTGGAGACCTTCCTCAAAGCTGCTTCTTAACACTGGAAGCAGACTACATCCCTACAGCAGCTGTTCCAGAAGATTCTACCATGGAGTTAATTACCAATCTCACCATGGGTAATAACTACATTCAGCTGCCCAGCCACTCAACCAGACCCAGCCAAGTTGACATACAATCTTAAATACCACACTGTTCTAAACAGGCCTGAATATTAAATTCCTCAAATACACTAACAAAGCACTTTTAAAAGAATTCTAACTAGGTCAGCAATACATTTACCATACATCACACAAATAATTCTAATGTAATTCATAAATATCTTTGTTGTTGTTGTTGTTAAGTACCGTTGAGTCGTTTCCGACTCATAGCGACCCCATGCACAGGAGAACGAAACACTGCCCAATCCCACGCCAGCCCCACAATCCCTGCTATACTAGATCCCATCATCCCAGCCACCATATCAATCCATCTCGTTGAAGGCCTCCCCCTCTTTCGTCGACCCTCCACCCCACCAAGCATGA
>NW_006921645.1:7413289-7414954 GCF_000298275.1 Orycteropus afer afer | reverse complement strand
TACCTTGCGCCCGGAGACCAGGTCCCTCTCGGGAGGGTAACAAGGGAAAGTGTTCAGTGCAGATCAGTGAGTAAGCACCAGCCCGCCAGTGCTTACCTTGCTCCCGGAGACCTGGTCCCTCTCGGGAGGGTAACAAGGGAGCCGTCTGAGCACTAGTGACTGGGTTTTACCCCTTTCTCCTGCTCTTACGACCTGCTACTCTGTGCTATGCCCGTGCTTACCTTGCTCCCGGAGACCAGGTCCATAAATATCTAGGCTTATGGAAATTGATTTGTTTGTAAATATTGGAGTATGAGCAATTCTCACTGACAGTCAAAGCAGAATTAAAGTTGAGAGAGAATTATATCAACAAAAATAATAGAGATCCATAGATTATAGAGTGAGAGGTGTTAAGTAGTTGTTTTTTTTTTTTTTTTTTTTTTTTTTTTTATCCCACACAATTACAGACATTCTTTCTTCCTTTGAAATAATGTTACTGGTGGCACTTTGGTGAGTTTTTCTCAATATATGATTCTATTGCCTGCTTGACCTTATTTGAAAAGACTTTTCCTAATGCATCCTCTCAGCTTCTCTTTCAAATCACAGTTCTTTGCCTTTGCCTCGCTCTCTTGACTGCCTTGATTAACTTTTCCTGAACTTATCATTATGATATCTTCAGGAGCTCAATAACTTTAACACAGAATCACCAAAAAAAAAAAAAAAAAAAAAAATTCACTGAAGTGTCAACACTGGTTATCTTAGAGTAGTAACATCACACACATATGTAACTTCAAAAATTTCTACAATTTGTATGTACTATTTTTATAGTATTTCATTAATTATCTACCCAATAAAGTCATACATCATTTAATGTCTATTTGTGCAACATCTGATTGCATATGGTTGCGGTCCCATAATGTTATCATAGAGTTAAAAAATTCCAGTTGGATACAAATAAGATGTACAGAATATAACAGCTTCCTGCACAAAATGCAAATATCTCATATCTATTGTATAGAAAACAATTGCACTGACAGGTGTATAATGGTATATATATATATATATATATATATATATATATAATCAATAATGCATATGTCTTTCTAGTTATAATAAAACGTTTTTATTCATTTATGTATGTCATGTACTGTATTTTCTGATAAAAGGTTTACCATACAACAGTATATGCTTTGACTCATATGCAACAGCATTCAAACTTATATATCATGCATCTCTTGAGTGTTGTAGCATTATAACTATGTTTAATTTTCTTTACAAATTATATTACCATGAAGTTCATCATGGCTCCCAAATACATTGCTAGTGCTAGTGCTAGTGCCAGTGCTAGTGATAGAGGCAGCAAGAGGTAAAGGAACGTATCAGTTTGGAAGTGAAACAAAATGTTATTAAACCACATGAAGGTAGAAAATCAGTGAATGCTTGTTGTTGTTGTTGTTAAGTGCCGTCGAGTCATTTCCGACTCATAGAGACCCAATGCACAGCAGAACAAAACACTGCCCGATCCGGCGCCAGCCCCACAATCCATGCTATACTCGAGCCCATCATTGCAGCCACTATATCAATCCATCTCCCTGAAGGCCTCCCCCTCTTTCGTCGACCCTCCACCCTACCAAGCATGACATCCTTCTCCAGGGAATGGTTTCTTCTTACAACATGACCAAAATA
>NW_006921645.1:7387152-7410229 GCF_000298275.1 Orycteropus afer afer | reverse complement strand
CTACTATGCCGGGAATGACAGTTTGGAAAGGAATGGCGTGGCATTCATCATCACAAAGGAGGTTTCAAGATCTGTCCTGAAGTACAATGCAGTGAATGCTATTACTTGCTATTTAGGTATGTCACACTAGACAATCAAAAAGATCCTCAAAAACAAAGGAAAAACTCTCTAAGCTGTTAGAGGATTGGTCCACTAAAAGTGACAAGACTAACAAAAATGTAAGAGGGATCTATATTAGACATGGAGAAATTACTAATGATGTGAATTGAGGACTAAAGAAAAGTGAATCACTCTCAGCACATTGACAATCACTAAGCTTGTTCAAGATGCTCAAAGAAAAAGCAATACCAGACTATGACATGGTGTTTGCTCAATGTCAAAATCATGTAATTCCATATTTCACACATGACTGTATTTACTACGTGCCTACTCTGTACCCTTAATGGAATCCTTGGGTGGCACTAACAGTTAAGAGATCAACTATTAGCTGAAGGTTGGCAGTTCAAACCCACCCAGAAATGCCTCAGAAGAAAGACACTTGCTTCCCAAAAGTCACAGCCATGAAACCCCTAGAGCTTTTCTACTCTGCACACATGGACCTGTCATGAGTCAGAATTAACTTGACGACAACTAACAACAATAGCAAGTGTACCTAGCAAGTATTTTACATGCTAGTGTTACAGAGGAAACATTGATATCAATGAATGGCGAGGGTTTAATTTGGGAAGATATCAATAAAAGCCATGCTGATATCTACCATTACATTCTACACAGTATCTTCCAGAATGATCAGAAGAAGAGGGTGTTTGGGAGAGGACTCTGACTTGCAAGTAGAGAAAACAAAGAAAAAAGCTGAGAGGAGAGGAAGTTCTATTTTATTTATTTATTTATTTATTTTTTTTGTCAATATAAAGTTCTAAGTTTATATTTTAGAGTCAAGTTAAAATTATTTCCTGAAGGTGAACTAATTTTCTCTTCCACGTTTTTGGAGCTTCCCTTTGGGCAAGGAATATAGTGACCTAATTCTCTGAAAGATTTTGTAATCTGTAGGGATGAAAACTAAAAGAGATGTGTGTGCAGGAAAAAAGAAAAAAAAAAGCACAGTAAATTACCAAGATTTTGCCTAAGAGGGAAAAAAAAATCCTCTTAACTCAGTGTACTCAGTATGTTGATTGCATGTCAAAATATTTGTTGTGAAGTTGCTGGTGTTAAAGTGATTTGATAAAAATATTTGCATTTACTATCCAAAATTGGTCAAATATCTAATAGAGAAAAGATGACTACTTTTCAATACTTGATTAAATTTAATATTTATTTGATGTCAACTCTACACTCATCAATAGACAAAATGTCTATCCTATCCATAAAAAATAATGCATTTAAAAAATATGTTACAGATAGCTAAGGTTTAACATATAGATGTCAGGTGCCACTCTCATGGCTTGCCCTAAGCACCTGTCACTTCAAGAAGAATTGAGTAGAGACCTGGATTCCCAGCCCAAAGCTTAAGTAGGAACATACGGAAGTAAGAGGGCTGTCAGGGGTGATTCTCTTGCGGACCCTACCCTTCATGGACAGGTTTGTGCTCTGAGCTGCCTGACTCAATAGGAGCTTAGATGTGGTCTGTGCCTTTCCCAAGCCCGTTCCTATGACTTTTTGGCTTATCATGGTCCTTGGCAGGACACTCTCCCCTCCCCATAAACACAGGCAGTTTAGGAGCTCCTGGAATAAACTTTCATGGCTCTTCCAGGATGTGAGGCACATCTTTGAAGCTCTGTGTCTGCTATTGCTTGGCTATAGTCAGTGACTGTGGCTTATGTTCAAGCCCTGACCCATCAAGGATGGGCCACAAAGAGAAACTGAAGAGTAGATGTAAGGAAAATACTTATTATGTGTGTTTCAACATTTTTCTCTTCTACTACTGACATTTTCTTGACACATCAAACATAACAGAATTCACTGAGTGTCAGAGAAGTTAGCAAACAGACAACTATCTTGAGCTTACATCTCTCCTCGGTTTTGGTTTCTAGCAGAGCAGGTGTTTTAGCAGCTGTCCAAACCCATATTAAACACATTCTACTCTCTTTGCTAGGAAAGCAGGCCACCAGCTAAGGAAGACTTCTGCATTTTCTCATCTACAAGCAGAGTGATCATTGTAAAATGTGAATTTCATTAAGGCAATCCTTATTGTTCTCCTTAAAATCTTTCAATGATTTTTTTCCATTCCACTTTAAGATAAAATTTCTAAGAAGACCAGGAATTTTTTAACTTTCCAATCTCATCTTGTACCCTGTGCCTCTTACTTTCTTAAATTTTTTCCTCTGTGCCTTCAAGTGTCACTTGTACCTGAAGAGAACTCTCTCTGCTCTCTGCACCATTCTACTTCACCTACCATCTAACTGAACTTCCTGTATCGGTTTATCATTCTTTTTTTGTGAGAAACTTTTCCTCTTTCTAAGACCAGGTTAAGTCAACATACTAACTTCTGGCACAACTCCCATCACCCACAATTCCCCCAACAAACCTTGTTCAATATTGATCTTTCTTACTGGATTATAAACTCAATGAAGATAAGGGCTCTTTCTTTCTGTCTACATGTTTGACAAGAAATAATTATGAATCAAATGAATCACTGACCTAGTCTTTCTTTCTCTTATGTCTTCACTTAGCTTTCTGAGAAGAAAGCAAACACAAACTACTTTAATCTGTGTCCTATATTACAGGGAGAATTTCTTATTATGGGACTAATGCTTCTGTTTGTATTCCAGACTTAACAATGTGACTTTAATATCATATTTATCTTATTCTTTTCTTAGAAAAAAATTCATCTCCAAATCATGAAGTCAGAGGGGAAGTACAGTTCAGGAAATAGAGTTCTGTTTCATGTCATCTTCTCTATAAAGCTACACTTCTATTTAAATGAAAAAAAAAAAAAAAAAACTATATATCTATCTAGATAGATAGATAATAAGTCAATCTTCTGCTCTCTCTGGGCATAATTTCTGAGGGTAGGAAAAGATAAAAATGTGTGTAAAGAACATCTGTTCATGGAGTTCAGATGCCCATTGGCTTGAGGGGGCCCTAAAATGTCTCTGCTTCTAGTAATATCCAGGTCAGAAGCAGAACCTTTGGGACTGATACACTCTCTTTTCTTACTTAATTTTGGACCTTGAATCTTTGATGAAGGCCACACTACCCACTAATACCAGACTAAAAAGGAAACTAAAATTCACAAATGTCTGCAGGAAGATCTAGGAATCTGCACTTTCACATGACACAAGTGTAATGAGAAAAGCATTGTATCAGCAATCTACGGTTGAGTGTTTCAAAACCCTCCAAAATTCTCTCCATTTGATCAATCAGAAATATAATTGACACTGCCGTGTTCAAGGATTTCTCCAAGTAATATGGAACAAGATGAACTATTCAGTTACTGTTTACAAAAGTAGTACAGTACCCACTTTGTTTCAATAAGGTTTAGTCTTGTCTTAAAGAAGTTTCTTTTGACATTTTTGAAGCTCTTTTTAGTTGAGTAGCTTATTATTATTATTATTATTATTATTACTATTATTATTATTGTCTGGCATTCTACCCATTTTACAGATAGGAAAACCAAAGTAAGTTCATGTCATTTCATGGCATGAACATAAGGTACAATGGTATGAAAAATAAAACCCAACACACATACTTATATCATTTTCATACAAAACATGACATAATTACACTGATTAATATTTCCACTGTATTTATTAAAATGATATTGGGCAGCATGGCAGGAGACATAAAAATTTCTAAAACAGGTAGAGTAATTTTAAAACATAGCAAGCTTGGGTTATTATGTGGAAAAGCACGTACAATATGACTCAGTGAACTCTGGGTCATTGCAGAGTTACAGGGCAGCACAGAGTTGTGTATTTATCATAATGACCCAGAGTCATCTAATCAACTTAAGTTATTTTTATATACTTTGGATAAAGAGTCAGAAAATTGTGCCATGCATTTTTAAAACTTTTGAGCTTAAAATTAAGAAATACAAAATGTATTATGAATATTGTGTGCAGTCAAAAAACCACGCAGTTGTAAATGGTGCATTCAGGCTGTTTTGATTCAGAAATCTTACATCAGGTGTTGCCCTCCAGGGGGTGTGCACAGTAACCTATAAATGCTTGTCAGAGTCTATTATAATTGGTCATACATCTGTTTTCTCAATTAGATGCTCAGCTCAAGAAGGGAAGAATTGGATTTTTCTCTGTACAAGACAGTACCTAACACATAGTAGGCATTACTTGAGCATCTCTTGGAGGAAGAAAGCCCGCTCAAAAGAGCCTGTATTATTTGCACTGGCTGCCTGAGTAAAGGCTAAAAAATAAAAATCCTGATTACTGATATTTTAAATCTGATCAGGGATAAAAATTCTATTTTTTTCCTCTACCAAATTAAAACATGTTTATAGCCAACTCATTTTACAGGAGAAGAATTAAAAATTATTCAAAATCTTTTTTATTTTAAGAAAAATGATACAAAATGTGGAAAGGACTGCAGAAGAGTCTTTCAGAATCCTGATGGACATTTTTTAATACAGCCACCAAGGGGTTATCTGATTCTCTGAAGTTATTATATTCCCTTTCTTGACTTGGCTATTTACTATTATTTAGGATATTTTACAACTTTGTAAGGGCACATGTTAACCTGAAAACAACTAAGAGAAATGTTGATAATCCTCCTCCAATAACAATGGAAATACATTGTGTCTGCAAGATGCAAATAATCCCTGACTGAAGATCATAGTTATATCATCCTGTATGGACATTAACTAGTTTTGTACCTAAATTATCAATTTCATTCATTTTTTTTTCTTTCCAACATTATAAGAATTTCTATCTCTCTGTTTTTCTGTGAACAATATTTACTATCCTGACAATTCATCATTAAAAGCTAATAGAATATATTTTATATGTGCTTACTTTATATTTGTATGAGATTTGTTGTTATAGCTTTTGAAAAATTACACTTTGAAATAGTAGAACTATTTGTTCAGTCTATATAATCACATGTAAAAAGTATTACAAAACACAAAAATAGCAATCTATATACTTCAAAGATATATTTTTATGTTATACTTTAGTTTGTTTGAAACTTCTATAAGAAACCAAGTGTGTATCTATATGTGTATATACGTATGTGTGTGTGTAGGGATTAATTTGAAAATTGCAGGTTGAATTTTGCATGTACTTTTTTTTTTTTTTTTAAAGATAAACAAGATGGGGTGAGTGATGCAAATACATTTTGACAATGAGGATTCCAGTGGGAAAATACTGTATTTGTCAACACGTAGTACATGAAACAAAAATACCAGAAGGTGTGGAAACATGCCAGTATGGGAGGAGCAGGCACACATTGAGGTGTTGGATCAGAATCTGACATTGTTGAGACATTCTACTTCCAGTGTCACTGGAGAATAGAAAAAATAACACCAATATGATGTTATAGTTATTTCTCCATGAAATATTGATATAAGCATCACCGTAAAATGCACTTTCAAATTAACAATTCTCATTGAGAAGAAATGACACAATTAAATTTGATTCAATGCAAATACACACACACACACACACACATACACACTTATATATGGGAGCTCTGGTAGTACAGTGCCTAAGGCATTTGACTGCTAACCATATGGCTGGAGGCTCAAACCCATCAGCCATTCCTCAGAAGGAAGGTTGAACAATCTACTTCTGTACTGATATTGCCTTGGAAACCCAAGGTGGGGTCGCTGTGAGTCAGGCCCTACTCCATGGCAGTGTGTTTGGTATTATGTATATGTGTGTGTGTGTGTGTGTGTGTATGAATTCTCCTATATATTATATTAAACTTTCACAAAAGACATAGATAAAACTAGGTAAGACTTGGATGTTTTTCTCAAATACATTGATTTTATTGGGAATTCAAGGCTTAGAAATGTGGAAAATGAGAGGAGGAATTAAATAATGAAATTAGTGGTTCTAGGGAAAACCAACTGTTTAAAATAATGACATCTTAGACAATAAAGATAATTATGGCATCCCTAAAACTTTTTGATATTTGTCCTCAATCCTTAGCTTCAAAAAATTCTTTAATCAGAAAATATACATGAATAGATAGACTAATACTAGTTTATTAGGAAACAAGACTATTTCAAGTGAATCCCTCTTGACCTGGACTACCAAGATCTTCTATTCTACAGCCCTCAATCATATGTATACTACTTAGCTTAGATCTGCCTGTAGGAAATTCTTGCTGTCTAGATGCCAGGCTACTACTCATCTGTTTGTCATACTGTGATGGCTAGCTGTGAGACTGGAGGTTACTCCACTGGTATATCAAATACCAGTAGGGTCACCCATGTTGGACAGGTTTCAGTATAGCTTCCAGACTAAGACAGACTTGGAAGGAGGAAGAGGCCATCCACTTCTCAAACAATTGGCCAGTGAAAACCTTATGAATAGCAGTGAAACACTGTCTGATATGTTACTGCAAAACTTTAGCTATGAAACAATGTTCACTATAGTGATGGAAGATGAGCCCCTCAGGTCTGAAGAAACTCAAAATATGATTGGGGAAGAGCTGCTTCTTCAGAGTAGAGCAGACCTTAATGATGTGGATGTAGTAAAACTGTCAGGACCTCCATTTGCTAATGTGACATGACTCAAAATGAGAAGAAACAGCTGCAAACATCCATTAATAACCAGAATATGGAATGCACAAAGTATAAATCTAAGAAAATGGGAAATTGTCAAAAAATGAAATGGAATGGGTAAAGATTGATATCTTAGGCATTAGTGAGCTGAAATAGACAATCATATGATCTACTATGCCAGGAATGACAAATTAAAGAGGAATGACATGGCATTAATCGTTACAAAGAATATTTCAGGAACTATTTTAAAGTATAATGCTGTCCACGATAAGATAATATCCATACACCTATAAGGAAGACCAGTTAATACTAGTATTTTTCAAAGTTGTGCATGAACCACCAAAGACAAAGATGAGGAAATTGAAGATTTTTACTAACTTCTGCAGAATGAAAATTGACCAAACATATAATCAAGGTGTGTTGATTATCACTGGTGATTGGAATGCAAAAGTTGGAAACAAAGAAGAGTCACTGGTAGTTGGAAAATATGGCCTTGGTGATAGAAATAATGCTGGAGATTGTATGATAGAATTTTGCAAGAACATCAACTTATTCATTGCAAATACCTTTTTTCAACAACACAAAGGGCAGTTATACACATGGACTTCACCAAATGATGTACACAGGAATGAGATTGACTATATCTGTGGCAAGAGGCAATGGATAAATTCAATATCTTCAGCCAGAACAAGGCCAGGAGCTAATTGTGGAACAGACCATCAACTGCTCATATGCAAGTTCAACTTGAAGCTTAAGACAATCAAAACAAGTCCATGAAAGCCAAAATATGAACTTGATTATATCCCTCCTGAATTAAGAGACAATCTAAAGAATAGATTTGATACATTGTACACCAATGATCAAAAACCAGATGAATTGTGGGACGACATCAAGAACATCATCCATGAAGAAAGCAAAAAGTTATTAAAAAGACTAGAAAGTAAGAAAAAAAAAATGAATGTCAGAAGAGACTCTGAAACTTGTACTTGAATGGAGAGTTGTTGTTATTGTTGTTAGGTGCTGTTGAGTCATCTCTGATTCATAGCGACCCTGTGTACAGCAGAACGAAACACTTCCAAGTCCTGTAACAAGCCCATGATTCTTGCTATACTTGATCCCACCATTGCAGTCATTGTGTCAATCCACCTTGTTGAAGGCCTTCCCCTTTTTCATTAACCCTCCTCTTTACCAAGCATGATATCCTTCTCCAAGGAATGGTCCCTTCTTACAACATAGCCAAAGTAGCTAAAGCTACTTGAATGGAGAGTAGCTAAAGCAAATGGAAAAAATGACTAGATAAAAGAGCTGCATAGGAGATTTCAAAGAGCAACTCAGAAAGATAAAGTCAATTATTACAATGAAATCTGCAAAGATCTGGAGTTAGAAAACCAAAAGGGAAGAGCACACTCGGCATTTTTTAAGCTGAAAGAACTGAAGAAAAAATTTAAGCCTCGAGTTGCAATATTGAAAGATTCTACGTGTGCAAAATATTGAATGATGCAGGAAACATGAAAAGAGGATGGAAGGAATACACAGAGTCACTGAACCAAAAAAACTGGTTGATGTTCATTCATTTCAGCAGTTGATATATGATCAAAATCAATGGTATTGAAGGAAGAAGTCCAAGCTGCACTGAAGGAATTGGTGAAGAACAAGGCTCCAGGAGTTGACGGAATACCCACTGAGTTGCAACAAATGGATGGCATCCTGGAGGCACTCACTCATCTTTGCCAAGAAATCTGGAAGTTAGCTACCTGGCTAATGACTGGAAAAGATCTATATTTGTACCCATTACAAAGAGAAGTGATCCCACAGAATGTGGACATTATAGAACAAAATCATTAATATCACATGCAACTAAAATCTTATTGAAGATAATTCAAAAATGGCTGCAGCAGTATATTTGCAGAGGAATTCCAGAAATGCAAGCTGGATTCAGAAGAGGATGTGAAATGAGGGATGTCATTGTTGATGTCAGATGGATCTTGTCTGAAAGCAGACAATTCCAGAAAGATGTTTACTTGTGTTTTGTTGACTATGCAAAAGCATTTCACTATGTGGATCACAACAAATTATGGATAACATTGAGAAGAATGGGAATTCCAGAACACTTAATTGTGCTCATGAGGAACCTATACATAGACCAGGAGGCTGTCATTCATACAAAACAAGTGGATTGCATGGTTTAAAATCAGGAAGGGAGTGGGTCAGGGTTGTATCGTTTTACCATACTTACTCAATCTGTATATTGAGCACATAATCCAAGAAGCTGGACTATATGAAGAAGAACTTGTCATCAGGATTGGAGGAAGACTCATTAACAACCTATGTTATGCAGAAGACACAACTTTGCTCACTGAAAGTGAGGATGACTTGAAATATTTACTGAGGAAGATTGAAAACTACAGTCTGCAGTATGGATTACATCTCAACATAAAGAAAACAAAAATCCTCATAACTGGACCAATAAGCAGCACTACAATAAGTGGAGAAACAATAGAAGTTGTCAAGGACTTCATATTACTTGGTTCTACAATCAACACCAATGGAAGTAGCAGTCAAGAAATCAGATGTCATATTGCACTGGGAAAATCTTTTGCAAAAACTTCTTTAAAGTGCTGAAGAGCAAAGATGTCTCTTTGAAGACTAAGGTGTGCCTAACCTCTTCCCCCCCCAAAAAAAAAAAAATCACTGCTGTCAAATGGATTTGACTCATAGGGGCCCCTCCTTGGCTTTCCAAAGTATTTTCAATAGCCTCATATGCATGTGAAAGCTGGACAATGAATCAGGAAGACCAAAGAAGAGTTGATGCTTTTGAGTTTTAGTGTTGTGGAAGAATACAGAGAGTACCATGGACTGCCAGAAGAACAAACAAATCTGTCCTGGAAGAAGTACAACAGGAATGCTCCTTGGAAATGAGAATGACCAGACTTCACCTCATCTATCTTGGTCAGGTTGTCAGAAGAGACCTTTCCCTAGAGAAGGATATCATGCTTGGGAACGCGGAGGGTCGGTGAGAAAGGGGAAGTCTCTCAATGAGACGGATTGACACAGTGGCTGCAACAATAGGCTCAGGTATAGCAAAGATTGTGAAGCTGGCACAGGACTGGGCTGTGTTTCATTCTGTTGTACATAAAGCCTCTATGAGTCCGAGGTGACTCAAAGGCACCTAACAATTACAACAATAGATGTCTCAGGTAGGAAAAAGAGACAGCCCATTCTTCAGGTCATCTCTACTCCTCTTTTCCTCTCAGCACTCTGGAGAAAAAAGATGATTCTTGAAAAACTGACTTTTGTTGCTTTTTTCTATCTCTGAACTTGTTGTTTTGTTTTTTCTTCCTTGTTGTATAAATACTTGTAGAACAAAATTGAGGTGGAGATGTTGAAAAAAGGAAATAGAATCTCTTCCAACTTCATTAATAAGACTTGTAACGTGCTTTCTAAAAATTGTTTTTCATTTGTATACTTTCAGTGTCTATATACAACTATATTTTAGAGAATTTTATCTGTTATATAGGTAGTATTCTTTATTCTTTTTGTTCATTTAATGTTTTATGATATTCTTCTTGTAAATATATGTTTGCAATTATCTCATAATGTTACATAAGATTTAAGACGATTTATGTTACTTACATACTTCTCTCATTTTAGGCATTTATTAAAACAATGGTATTTGCTAATTTAAATATTTCTGCTTTAAATATCTTTGTGAATGTAACTCTGTTTTCATTGTATGTATGACTTCTTGTTGTTGTTATGTGCCGTGGAGTTGGACCCGACTCATAGTGACCCCTCCTTGGGTTTCCGAGGCAGTATCACTACAGAAGTAGATTGTCCCATCTTCCTTCCGAGGAGTGGCTGGTGGGTTTGAACAGCGAGCCTTCTGGTTATCAGTCAAGTGCCTTAGCCACTATGCTACCAGAGCTCCTGTATGTATGACTAGAAGCCTTTAATTCCAACATAAATGTTTTAAAACATCTTACCTATTCTAAAATTAAGATATATTTTATAACCTTTATTGATATTTAACATAGTTGTTAAATATTATTAAAAATCTGTATTAAAATAATGGTGTGTTTCAGAATCATTATTTGTTTATAATCTAGAAAATTAACTAGTTCCTTCTCCTAACTTCCTAAAATTGGTGAAAATAATTATATAGAAATTTTTAAATGCAATATCAACTGTAATCTAGCTGTAGTATCAACTTCTAAAACTGAGTACAAAAGGAAAACAAAACAAAAGTAAAAAAAAAAAAAAAGAAAATCCTTTCCAATGTCTAGGAGTGTGTAGATACACATGTAAACATGCATGCATACACATTTAGCAAAAAATAAAATATCTGTCAACTACCAAATGTATAAATATTATGCCACTTACAACAGTAATATAAAAGTGGAAATTAATAATTGAAATACAAACAAAAGAAAGCAGCCAAAAATTTCAAGTAATTATAAAATGCATTTTAAAGTATTTAACATTAAGGTGGACTAATCAAGAACAAAAATCATAATATTACAAATAAATAATAGCTGGAAATATTAAGTGAATAAAAATAGAAATACAAATATAGAACGAATTGCACACCAACACACATATATGTGCACAACTTTACACTAAATATAGATGAAATATATGGATCACTAGAGAAACATAAGTCAGCAAAACAGACTCCAGAAATGATACAATATTCTGATAACCATAGGTAGAAGAAAAAAGTATCAAAGACTCATGTGTCCTTAAAGGTGAAGGATTTGGCTACTTTTCCCAAAAAATTATTTTAAATCTTTAACTGACAAACAAGTTTGTACTATGTAAACTGATCATGGCAATGAAAGGAAATATATTTTTGTGTGTGTGAAAGCATATCAGCATGTACTAATGAACTATAGGCCAATTTACTTAAGGATGGTAATACAAATTCCAAATAAATATTAACCAACAAAATTATGAATAAATTTAAAATGCCTTGCTTCTCCATTCAGTAAATATAGTTTGAGTACCTATTATGAAAGTTACTGTTCTAACTCCTAAAGATATAGATGTGAACACAACAGATAATAGGTAATGACTTCATTTGGGAAGTTAACATTCACTATGGAGAAACAGAAAGTAGCCAAATAAATAAATGTATAAATCATTTAATGATTTTGATATCAGCTCTGGTATGACTATAAAGAAAGATGTGGTAAGGAGTATTTGGGGAAGGCACTTCAGATAAAGTGCCAGTGGATGTCTCTGTCAGGATACAGCATTTTTCTTGGACAGATTTATTCTACAATAAAGCTCTTTGATACATTCAACTTTCATGTTTCTTAAAAATGTCTTTCAAAAATAATAAATCAATAGATAATTTCCTTGACTTTCTCTGTCTTTCTCTCACTACCCCTATAAAAACAACATTTTTCCCTCATTAATGAAACAATAATGAATGGTAAGCCAGGAAAAAAAAAAAAAAGACATATTATTAACAATATTATTTAATTTTTTTTCTGTTGTTGTGGTTGTTATGCGCTGTCGAGTCAGACCTTGGGTTTTCGAGGCAGTATCACTATGGAAGTACATTGTCCCATCTTCCTTCCTAGGAGTGGCTGGTGGGTTTGAACCACCAGCCTTCTGGTTAGCAGTCAAGTGCTTAGGCACTATGCTACCAGAGCTCACTATTAGATAAAACACCAATATTAGGTACACAAATACTTCTAGCAAGGCAAAAATTGTGATAATTTCATATTACATAGTATATTAGTCTATGTAAAGAAACCCAAAGAGAATTAACTAAGAAAAATGCTTGTTGTTGTTTTGTTATGTGCCATCGAGTTGGCCCCAACTCATAGCGACCCCTCCTTGGGTTTCTGAGGTGGTATCACTACAGAAGTAGATTGCCCAACCTCCTTCTGAGGAGTGGCTGGTGGGTTTGAACTGCCAGGCTTCTGGTTAGCAGTCAAGTGCCCTAGGCACTATGCTACCAGAACTCCTAAAAAAAGGCTAGGAAGAGTGTATGGGGAAATACATGATAAATAAAGTCAATATAAAAAGTCAATAATTTACCTATAATTATAAAATAAATCAAATTAAACAGTGTAATAGTGAGGAAAAAAAAATCTCTTCAGAGTAAAATAAAATAAATCTTCCAGGAATAAATTCATAAAAAAATAAATGGGTTGGAGATAATCAAGAAAGTAAATATATTAATTCCTTTCATATATTATTAAATTCAATGAGATCCAATGAAAGTGCTAACACTTCATTTTTAATTTAACAACATGATAAAGAAAGTTCCTCTGGGAGAATAAGTGGTTATAGCAAAAATTCTGAAATGTATTACAAAGGTTACCGTGGCTATATGATACATCTTAATTCCTCGCAGCGTTAGTCTCACACTGTTTTATGTGCTTTCCAGATTTGCCCAGGGTTGCCTCACACACTTATTCTCCACATGATATTCAATATCATGTTGTTGGCATTAGAGCAGGGATACTCTAAATACTGGTATAGAAATGAGTGTCCATGTGTATATAGTCTAAAGAAATGGAATATATGATAAAGATTACACCAGGTAGTGAGAAAACATGTTAATTCTATGCATAGTATAACTAACTAAATATTCTTAAAATCTTAAAAGAACACTAGATCATCATAATCAAAGAAGTTCACAATAGATAAAATGTTTAAACATAAAGAAAGGAAATTACAAAAAAACAAGAAGAAAATAAAGAAGTATCCAGAGCTTTCTAACCATGCCAGAAATTAAAAAAAAAGAAAACATAAAATGTTTCATTTTATTAAAATAAATAAATATTAAAATGGCCTAAGATAGCCTAAACAAGGATAAAAGGCCCATAGTAAACTGATTTAAAAAAATTGTAATTCATATGATAGAAAAAGAGCTCTGGTAGCATAGTGCCTAAGGCACTTGACTGCTAACCAGAAGGCTGGAGGTTCAAACTCACCAGCACTCCTTGGAAGGAGGTTTGGCAATCTACTTCTGTAGTGATACTGCCTCGGAAAACCCAAGGAGAGGGTCACTATGAGTCAAGGCTGACTCGACGACACATGACAACAACAACAACATGATAGAAAAGGACTATTTTTAAACTAGACAAATTGTTGTAGTAATGCTCTGTCAAAGCACTTCAAAGAAATACAAGTGGCCAACAACTAGATAAAAAACACATGACTTCAGTCATGATTAAACACATTACAAGTGAAATATAAATTTTACCTGTCAGCTTGTCCCTCCCTTTTTCACCTACTAAAAATAAATAAATAAATAAAAGATTAGATTATTCATCTCTCAATATATAGGGGAATAAGAAATATCACACACTGTTGGTGTGTTTTGGTACAGAAAAAGGTTAACATAGCAGGTCTGGGATTGCTGCTGTTAGACAGGCCAGCTTGCAAGTTTGATATTTGGGAATTTGGGTTTTAGGAGGGAAACACTACTTCCTAACTGATGAAACCACACTGTACCTAGACTCTTTTCACAATAATGTGCTGTTTATCGAATGCCTGTGTTCCTTCTTTGACTCTGGAATTTTTGTACATACCAGGTAGACGGTGCCTATATGACCAAAGTCCAATAAAAATCATGGGCACTATGTCTCTAGTGAGCTTCCCAAGGGAGAAACATTGCACAAATGTCATTGCATTTTTGCTGTTGGGTGCAGAGTTTGTTCTGTTGTACCCTCATAGGAGGAAAAGAGTATAGGAAAGCCTGCATATGGATTCCTCCAGACTCTGCTTGTTTCTTTTTCTCTTATGACTCATGTATATGCTCACCATGTCACTATAATAAATTCTACCCATGAGTATAACCATACACTAAGTCCTGGAAGTCCTTCTAGTGCATTTCTGAAATTGGTCTTCAGTTTTTTACATAAGCCAACTGTTTTGGTTACCTAGTGCCACTGTAACAGACATACCCTGAATGGGTGGCTTTAACAAACAGGAGTTTATTCTCTTACAGTTTAGAAGGCTAGAAGTTTAAGTCCAAAGGGCCAGCTCTAGGAGCTGGGTGAAAGCTCCTCAACCTGAGGCTTCAGCTCTGCCTCTTGATCCTGGCCCACTGAAGCTGGAGACTTCTCAACTCAGGTAGCTGCTGGCCGCTAAGACTGACAAACACAAGGTCCACAAATAAAATGGTATAGTCCCAAGATTACCAAACAACATGGCAGGACACTAATTCTAATCCACAGAAATAGGGCAGGCTTCTGAATGAAGACTCAGCTACATACAGGGTCCAAGCATGCCACAAAGCTCCAGAGACCTTTCTCAAAGCTTCTTATTATATACTAGAAGCAGACCACATTCCTAATGCAGCTATTCAACTGCTCCAGTAGATTCAACCATGGAGTTGATTACCAGTCTTATCATGGGGAATGACTACATTCAGCTGTCCAGCCACTCAAAACCAGGCCCAGACAAGTTTACACACAACTTAACTACCACAGCAAACTTGATGGAGAAAATTTAGCAAGTACTGGCAAATATTCACACTTTGGACAATTCCTTTCAAATACACAACTTGTATTAACGACTCTTCGAGTGAATACATAGGGGAAATTTTAAAACTTAGCATTTAGCTGTAAGACGCTTTGGTGGCTCAGTGTCTAAGGCTTTTGACTACTAACCAGAAGGTTCAAATCCACTATCCACTTTGCAGAAGGAAGATGGGCAATCTATCTCTGTAAAGATTTACTGCCTTGGAAAACCAACGGGGGTTGTTTTGAGTTGAAATTGACTTGATGGTTGTGAGTTTGATTTAGTTTTATTTAGCAATGGGCCTGGTTGCATAAAATGTGATAACCTTAAAACCATAACTTGTATAATAATAAAATCCTTAAAAATAATGATATTGACTTATCTATTCTGATGTGCAAATATATCAAGGTTGATTATATGTGATTCCTTCTGTGTCTGCATGTGTGTGTCAAAAGTTTTGGTAAATGTCTTTCTTATCGGAAATTAAATTATGTAATGTTTCCATAAATCTATTGGTGTAGATATATTTATTTACATGATTCTATTGAGATATGTCTAAAGATGTTTCTAAAATGATTATCTGTGAGTATCACAACTGGGTCATATAGAAACAAGGAGAAGGGCATAGAAATGGAGGGAATATTTTACCTTGTTATATTTTATAGTTATGTATCTTATATGTGTTCATTTATCTTTTTGTGTACCTACATCTACATAATGATTGAGATATTTCAACAAACAGATGCCCCATTGGAGGCACTCACTTAGTTATGCCAAGAGATTTGGAAGACAGCTACCTGGCCAACTGACTGGAAGAGATCCATATTTGTGCCCATTCCAAAGAAAGGTGATCCCACAGAATGTGGAAATTCTAGAACAATATCATTAATATCACATGCAAGTAAGATCTTACTGAAGATAATTCAGAAACGTTTGCAGCAGTATATTGATAGAGGACTTCCAGAGGTTCAAGCCGGATTCAGAAGAGGACGTGGAACAAGGGATATCATAGCTGTTGTCAGATGGATCTTGGCTCAAGGCAAAGAATACCAGAAAGATGTTTACTTGTGTTTTATTGACTATGCAAAGGCATTTGATTGTGTGGATCATGACAAATGATGGATGACATTGAGAAGAATGGGAATTCCCGAGCACTTGATTGTACTCATGAGGAATCTGTACCTTGACCAGGAGGCTGTTGTTCGTACAGAACAAGGGGACACTACATGGTTTAAAATCAAGAAGGGAGTGTGTCAGGGTTGTATTCTTTCTCCACACTTATTCAGTCTATATGCTGAGCAAATAATCCAAGAAGCTGGACTATATGAAGAAAAACGTGGTATCAGGATTGGAGGAAGAATCATTACCAACCTGAGATATGCAGATGATACAACTTTGCTTGCTGAAAGTGAGGATGACTTAAGGCACCTACTGATGAAGGTTGAAGAGTACAGTCTGCAGTATGGATTATATTTCAATATAAAGAAAACAAAAATCCTCACAACTGGACCGAAAACAAAAATCCTCACAACTGGACCAATGAGCAGTATCACAATAAATGGAGAGAAGATTGAGGTTGTCAAAGAATTCACATTGCTTGGTTCTACAATCGATGCCAATGGGAGCAGCAGTCAGGACATTAGATGACATGTATCATTGGGAAAGTCAACTGGGAAGGAACTGTATCAAGTGCTGAGGAGCAAGATATCTCCTTGAGGACTAAGGTGCGCCTGACACAAGCCATGATATTTCCAATTGCCTCATATGCATGTGAGAGCTGGACAATGAATAAGGAAGACCGAAGAAGAGTTGATGCTTTTGAGTTGTACTGCTGGCGAAGAATGCTGAAAGTACCGTGGACTGTTAAAGAACTAACAGATCTGTCCTGGAGGAAGTGCAGCCAGAATGCTCCTTGGAAGCAAGAATGGCCAGACTTTGTCTCACCTATTTTGGTCATGTTGTCAGAAGGGACCATTCCCTGGGGAAAGATGTCATGCTTGGTGGGGTGGAGGGTTGACGAAAGATGGGGAGGCCTTCAAAGAGATGGATTGACACGGTGGCTGCGATGATGGGCTCAAGTATAGCAGGGATTGTGGGGCTGGCGCTGGATCGGGCAGTGTTTCGTTCTGCTGTGCATGGGGTCGCTATGAATCGGAAACGACTCGACGGCACTTAACAATAACAACAACATCTATATTGGTATTAGCATTATATGTGTTTACACAATTTGGTAAATTATTCTCACTCCTAAAATTTTGTTGTAAAGAGAGAGATATAAATAAAAATTTGAGTGACATGTTATTTATAATTGCTATTATTTGAATGTAACAACATAATTAAACATTATTGGAATGGTTGTGGTTACATAAGTTACAATACCTCTATGTGATTAAATATTTTTGCTAATAATAAAAATCATATTTTGAAGAATATTTAATGGGGTGGATAAATGCTGATGATATTATGGTTGTCAGTGTTTTTGTGTACTGTCAATTTAAACTCACAGTGACCCTCTATGACAGCCTAAACCTGCCCTCTATCATTTCCTAGGCTGAATCTCTATGTGAACAGATCTCTAAGTCTTTTCTCCAACAGAGCAGCAGGTGGATTTGAACTGCAGATCTTTTGGTTAGAAGCAACACACATATCTATTGTGCCACCAGGGCTCCTTAACCCCACTAGTTGCCGGAAAGTCTATTCTGACTCATAGAGATTGATGTGTCATAGAGTAAACATTCTTCATAGGGTTTTCTTGGCTAGTCAAGCATATCACCATTCATTTCTTCTTCAGAGCCACTGAGTAGGTTTGAACCTCCAATTATTAGGTTAGTAGACAAGTGCAAACAGTTTGTGCCACCCGGAGACCTTACTAAAAATATTACCTATATTTTTCTTAGCATATTGATTATATATTTTCTATTTTATTTCAGCTATAGTAATTTTTTGGGGGGGTGAGCTCTGGTGGTGTAGTGATAAGGCACTTGACTGCTAACTGGAAGGTCAGCGGTTCAAGCCCACCAGCCACTACATGGGAGGAAGGTGGGTCAATCTACTTCTGGAAAGATTTATAGCCTCAGAAATCCAAATGGGGATCACTATGAGTTTGAAATGACTAGATGAAAATGAGTGGGTTTTTTTAATAGTAATTTTTATATAAGTGCTTCTAAAGGTGTTAATATCTATTTTAAATTAAATTTAAAAATATGCGGACACAATTTGTATATTTTCATTAATGATTCCAATTCTAATTAAAAACTTTAAAAATTAGTATATTTTGAATGTTATACAAATTGTGTGATTTATTTAGGTGTTTACATATACTTCTTCCAAACAATATATTGCATTGGGCAAATCTGATGCAAAAGACTCCCTTAATATGTTAAAAGGCAAAGGTGTCACTTTGAGCACTAAGGTGCACATGATCCAAATCATGGTATTTTCAATAGCTTCTTATGTATATGAAAACTGAACAACAGATAAGAAAAACTAAATAAGTGATACATTTGAATTACAGTGTTAATGAAGAATATTAACTATGTACCATTGTGATGGTTACTGGGGTGTGACAACTTCGCTGGTTCATAATTCTCAGTGGTTTAGCAGTTATGATGTAGTCATCCCCTTGATGAGATGTAATACAATGTAATGTCACCAATTATGAGACCTGTAATGAGCAGCTAATCAGTTGAAAGGGAGTTTCTTCAGGGATATGGCCTGCTTCCAATATATATGGATGTTGTAGTAAAGTTATCTGATTTTTTGCTCAATCAGGATCCTACATCTGGCTCATCATCATCTGACCTCTGGTCCTTTGGACTTGAGCTAGTGGACTGTAATATTGCTTGCCAATCTTGAGATTCATTAATCTATTTAGCTTATGAGCCAGAAGCTTGCCATATGACCTGCCAGTCTTGGGTTCATCAGCCCCTTCAGCTGTGTGAGTCAGGAGATGCCTCCAGCCTGACATTTGACCCATGGACTTGGGACTTGCCAACCTCTACAACTGCATAGGCCATTTCTAGAGACTAAGCTCTCTATATATACATATATAAGCTTTACCAGTTTTGCTTCTCTAGAGACCCAGACTAAGAAAAAAATGGACTGACCGAAGAATGATCAAATCTGTCAGGGAAGAATTTCAGCCAAAATGCTCCTTGGAAGTGAGAATGGCAATACTTTGTCTCATGTATTTTGAACCTGATATCAGGAGAGACTAGTTCCTGGGGAAGGACATCATACTTGGATAATTAGAAGGTTAGAAAAAAATAAATAACAAACAACAGAAGACTTACAATGAGATGGATTAACACAGAGACTACAGTAGTGGGCTCAAGCATAGCAATGATTGTAAGGATGGTGCAGGACCAAGTAGTGTTTCATTCTGTTGTACACAGGTTCCCTATGAGATGCTTGACACCATCTAACAACAACAAGGAGATGGGCAAAAATTTTAAGGATGCAAGAAGCATCAAAAAGAGATGGAAGGAATACACAGGGTTACACTCTAACAAAAAGAATTGGTTGATGTTTAATCAGTTCATTAGGTAGAATATGGTCAAGAACTGGTGGTACTGAAGGAAAAAGTCTAAGCTAAACTGAAGGCACTGGTGAAAACCTCAGTTCCAGGAACTGATGGAATACCAAATGAGATATTTCAATAAATGGATGTAACACTGGAAACACTAAGTTGTGATACCGCCTCAGAAACTCAAGGAGGGGTCACTATGAGTCAGGTCTGACTGGACAGGACATAACAAAAACAACAACTTATGGTTGCAAAAGCTGGACAATGACTGTGTCCAGCATGATAACATTGGGGAAAGAGAGGACACCAAATTGTTCACATAAGATATAGACAACAGAAGCTGATACCAGTAGATCCACAATATTGCATTACCTTTAACACCAAACACCAGACTATAGATAAACACATAGACAACTGAGATCAAATGCAGTTCAGTGAACAGGAATATACTCTAGACCAAGGATACATTCAGCAGAGCCTAATCTTGAATGGATACCAGTATACAAAATACCTGAAATCCTTACAGAAACAACAGAGGGAGGACAGACATAGAGCAATCCTTCATAGATAGCCAGATACCATGAGAGAGAGATCTACCAGATCTGCCAACTCAGAACCATAGTACTGGGGGCATCAGACTCAATTGGGACAACAAAATATATAAAAATCTTGTTCCACAACCTACTTTGGTGAGTAGCAACTGGGAGCTTTAAAGATTTTGAGTGACCATCTAAGATGCTGCTAATGGTCTCCTCTCATCAGAAGTGAAGAAGAATGAAGAAAAACCAAGGGAATTTGGAAACAATCAGCCCTAGGACATGATGGACCTCAAAACCTGAAGATCTAGATGGTGCCTGGCTACCAATGCCAACTACTCAGGAAGGGATCAAAACTGGAGATCCTGGATAGAGTGAGAGGAAATTCATGGAACAACATCCAAAAACACAAAATGACCAGAATTACTGGTAGGATGGAGTCTGGTGGGACCCCGAAGACTATAGCCCTGGGATACACATTGGGCCTGGGATAAAACTCACTCCCAATGGCTGGCTCTTAGCCCAGCAATAAATAAGACTTATATGCAGAACATTCAACCCAGGGTGATGCACCCACCTGATCTACGGAGATACATCCCTTGCAGCAATCAGCCATGGGGCACCAGAAGGGCAACAGTCACATGGAGGAAAAACTGGACAGATAAGAATGCATAACTAAGAAGGGCACAGGGAGTGTGTGTGTGGGGTTTACTGGGAAGGGAGAGGAGGAGAGTGGTTTAGGGTTAGGAGTGGCAATTGGGGAGTGAAACCAAGTGTACGTGAAATGTTGAATGTAAAGCAAATTCTGCTCTGTAAATTTGCACCTAAAGCACAATTAAAAAAAAAAAAAAAAAGCTGGAAAATGAATGAGGAAAACCAAAGAACTGATGAATTTGAATTATGGTGTTGGCAAAGAGTATTGGATATACCCTGGGTTTCTAGAAAAATGAACAATCTTTCTTGGAAGAAGTACAACTTGAATGCTCCTTAGAAGTGAGGATAATGAGATTCCATTGCACCTACTTTGGACACGGTATAAGGAGGGATCAGTCTAGGAAGAAGGACATCATGCTTGGTAGATAGTCAGTGAAAAGAAGGAAGACTGTCAATGAGATGGATTGCCACAGTGGATGTAACAACGTGTTCAAACAGCAATGATTGTGAGGATGGCACAGCACCAAGCAGTATTTTGTTCTGTTGTACAGAGGGTGGCTATGAGTCAGAAGTGAATCAAAAGCACATAACAGCAATTTATAACTCTCATGAGTTTAGAGATTATTTCTGATTTTTTTTTAACTTTTTAAAATACTAAAAATAAACTCCAGTTTAATGCCTGAATATTTATTTTACTATCTATATGATTTTTAGTTCCTTTCTCATTACAAATTAAAATATAACATATAATCTTTCCAAAAATCTTTTGGTATATAAGTATATATTTATATAAATCCATTGGGATATATATTTATCCATCTAGCTTGTATTATCTCTATATATTTTATTACATAAATATAATTTTTTCCACACTCTTAATTGCTCTTGTTTAATGATTTATCAGGAGCTCTGTTAGGGTAGTATCTAAGGCATTTGACTGCTAACCAGAAGGCTGGCAGTTAAAACCCATCAGCCACTCCTCAGAAGGAAGGTTGGGCAATCTACTCTCATAGTGTTAACTATGAAACCCAACTACTTGGATATTACTTGGATACTACTTGGATAACTACTTGGAAACACAAGGAGGGGTCACTATAAGTTGGAAATGACTCTACAGCAGTAGGTTTGGTTTGTTCAATGATTTATTAGGAGCTCTAGTGGCGTAGTGCCTAACACATTTGACTGCTAACCAGAAGGCTGGGAGTGCAAAGCCACCAGCCACTCCTTAGAAGGAAGACTGGGAAGTCTACCTCCATGGTGATACCACTTCAGAAACCCAAAGAGGGGTTGCTATGAGTCAGATCCTACTCCACGGCAGTGAGTTTGTTTTTCTTTTTTGGTTAATAATTTATTAATTTAAATTTTAGTTATTAGTTTAAAGCAATCTATATATATTATGGAAAAACAAAATAAATATAAGAAAAATGCATTAAATGCATTCTTAATACTTAATATATTAAGGTAACAAGCTACTGTTAATCATTAGTCACATGTTTGAGTATAACCTTCCATTATATTGTCTATGCTAATTTGTAACATGCTTTTTTTTTTTTTTATATATATATATATATATATATATATATATATATATATATATATACTCTGGTGTGGTAGTGCCTCAGGCATTTTGACTGCTAAGCAGAAGGCTGGAAGTTCAAATCCACCAGCCACTCCCCGGAAGGAAGGTTGGGCAATCTACATCCATTGTGATACCGCCTGGAAAACCCAATGAGGGATCCCTGAGTCAGATCCAACTCAATGGCAGTGAGTTTGGTTTGGTTTTATATAGATAGATAGATTTTTATCCTGTTGTTAATAAAGTATTTCTGCTGAATGATGAACCATGACCTTAATTCCATGATGTTGTTGTTGTTGTTGTTAGGTGCCATCGAGTCGTTTCTGACTCATAAGGATCACATACACAGCAGTCCGATCCCACACCAGCTCCACGATCCCTTCTATACTTCAGCCCATCATCGCAGCCACTGTGTCTATTAATCTCATTGAAGGCCTTCCCCTCTTTCTTCGACCCTCCACCCTACCAAGCATGGAATCCTTCTCCAGGGAATTGTCCCTTCTGACAACATGACTGAAGTAGATGAGACGAAATCTGGCCATTCTCACTTCCAAGGAATATTTCGGGTGCACTTCCTCCAGGACAGATCTGTTAGTTCTTTTAGTAGTCCATGGTACTTTCAG
>NW_006921645.1:7381062-7386802 GCF_000298275.1 Orycteropus afer afer | reverse complement strand
CAAGCAAAGTTGTATCATCTGCATATCTCAGGTTGTTAATGATTCTTCCTCCAATCCTGATACCATGTTTTTCTTCATATAGTCCAGCTTCTTGAATTATTTATTCAGCATACAGATTGAATAAGTATGGGGAAAGGATACAACCCTGATAGTATTGTTCTATTACCTCATTTTTCACTTTTAATTTCCAAATAGAATTCAAAAAATATTAGCCTGATTTGTTAATTTGGGAAATATATATTATTTTCAATTTTTTTTGTTATCAACTGTGATCAAATGACTACCATTGTAAATTAATAGTTTCACATATGCTTAATTATTTTCTTATGATAAATTGCTTGTTGTATAATTGTTGGATAAAATGATACAATTGCCATAACAATTTTTGATAATATGAAAATTCTACCTTTTTATAATTATATCAGTAGTGTATTGAGGAAGAGATATTTTTCCTACACATTTGCCAATATGAGATGTCAAGATTCCATTTTGTCCTATAAGGAAAACAGTATCTTCTCCTTAACTAACATATTTATTACATAGAAAAATCTGAAAGGCTTATTAGTGCATTCTGTTTCTTCACTTTTAAACTTTTGAAATCAATAATGGCAACTAGTCTGAGGATGTGTTCTTTTTCTCTTTGATTTGAAGTAGATTTGAAAGTAGTTTATGTTTTTTTTAAGATGTGAATGTATGAATAAAACAGACACATACATGATTAACTAGATAACTATATTAAACATCTATTTCTTATTTTTGATCTCTCAGAGGTAGTTATGCAATAATAGAAAATCACAATCTAATCACATGGTGTGTGTGTACGTTTGTGTGTAAAATCCATTCAGTTACAATGGAAGCATGACATCCAGACAAAAGGTGACCATGTTGTCAGATGGGACCATTTCCTGGAGAAGGATATTATGGCTGATAAAGTGGAGAGTCAATGAAAAAGGAGAAGTCCCCTCAACAAGATGGATTGACACAGTGGTTGTGATGATGGGTTCAGGTAGCAAGGATCGTGTTTTGTTCTGTTGTACACAGAGTCACTACGAGTCAGAGACAACTTGTTGGCACCTAACAACAACATATTAAACATCTATTTCTTTATTGTGTATATGTACATATGTGTTAGAAATGCTGTGAAAACAATTTGCAATGTCCAAGCTTAGTGATTCTCATTTTTTTTTTTACATTTCTTTGTGTGTGGGTGTATAAGGGTGTGTTTTAGGTGTGTCCTCTGATTCAACTCTCCTGATATTCTTTAAGAGATGTGATATTGGATCACTGAAAATAGACAGTTATAAATTGTATTTTATTGGGATCATATTTATAAAAAAAAAAAAAAAACCTTTAATTTGTTGCTGGCTTTGATGACATAAATGTCACACTAGTTTTCTGATCTCTCAAAGAGTTAAGTAAAACAACTTTTTTCCAAGAACTTTTTATTAGTCAGCTGAGGTTAAGTTATTGTATAGTTAGAAACAACCCCAAAGCCTCAGTAGTTTTCACATAATAAAGGTTTATTATTCACCCAAGATGATGTCTACTGTTGATTGGCTGCAGTTATGTCTCATGCTGTCTTCACTTCAGGGGTCACGTTGACAGAGAAACTTCTAAGACATCATCAGTCTCCTTGCAGATGGAAAACAGTACCTGGGAAGTCATGCTTTGGGTTTTAAAGTTTCTCCCTGAAGGAGAAACACATTATTCAATTCACAGTTCACTGTTCAAAGAAAATGTATGACCAAGTATTATGTTAAAGGAACCAGAAAATACAATACTCAACCCACCAAGAAAAGTACAGCAAGTATTTTGGACAATAATACTATCTATCACAGTATCTATTAAAGCAGTTTGCCCATACTTGACTCTAAAATTTTAAAGTCATAGCAGTGATAAAGCCTCTCATTCATTCCTCTTAGCTTTAAAAAAAAAAAAAAAAAAAAAAAAAGATAAACCAGCCATAGGCATTATGGAAATGAATGAGTATATCTGCATATTTGTGTTCTAATAAAATTTTACTTACAAAAACTGGCCATGGATTGGATTTGGTATGCTGGCCATAGTTTGGCAACCACTGAGATAGAGTAGTCACTTTCTGTTTAGAGTAAACTTTTAGAATAAGTTTTTGGAACGTGAAGTTTGATTTATTCCTATTAAAAGAAAATTGAGTAATGAATGAAAATGCTAAAATTTTCTTTATGATAGATTCTAATCTATAATAAGGTATTGTTGTTGTTGTTGTTAGGTTCTGTCTAGCTGGCTTGGACTCATAGTGACCCTATGAAACACTGCCTGGTTGTGCACCAGCCTCACAATCCTCACTATACTTGAGCCCATCCTTGCAGCCACTGTGTCAATTCATCTCATTGAGGGTCTTCCCCTTTGTCACTGATCTTCCACTTTACAAAGCATGATATCCTTTTCCAGGGAATGGTCCTTTTTAACAACATGACCAAAGTTAGTGAGATGTCTGGCCATTCTTGCTTCCAGGGAGCATTCTGGTTGCATTTCTTTCAGGACTGATTTTTTTGTTGTTCTGGCAGTTCATGGTACTTTCAGTATTCTTTGCCAACACCACAACTCAAAATCATCAACTCCTTTTGGTTTTCCTTATTCATTGTCTAGCTTTCACATGCGTATGAGGCTATTGAAAATCCCATGGCTTAGGCTAGGTGCATCCTAGTCTTCAAAGAGACACCCTTGCTCTTCAGCACTTTAAAGAGGTTTTTTGCAGCAGATTTGCCCAGTGCAATAAGATAGGCCATATTAATTTTAATAGCTATTAATTCTGTGAATAGTGTTCTGAGATGGAAAGGTATAATTATTTTCTCTGTATTTATTGTCTTAAAACGGCTATAGAAAGAAGTCCATTAAATCTGTGTGGCTAGTAGGAACATGTAAGAAAACTGACAAAGCATTGTAAGAGGTATGGATTAAGAATATGATAAATTCTGATTTAATTTAATTGGTATCATGATTGAATAAAAGGGACTAGCTTCTTGGAAATAGTACTCACTCCACCATCTTCCTGGAAGTCCCATTACTACTTAGTATCTAAAAAGACAGAAACATTCTTCAAGATCTAATCACATTGTGTGTGTGTGTGTTTAAAATCCCAGCTACAGTTAAAAAAAAAAAAAATGGAAGCATAATATCCAGACAAAAGGTGAACAAGTCTCTATCTTTTGAGGTCTCAGAGGAGTTATTATAAGTAATCATAAAAACAGAATTGTGTATATAGTTTGTATAGTTGATAAGTTAAAATGGCATCATTCTATTAATTGACACTTGTTGAAAATATTTAACAAGATTATATTGCTCAATATTGTTTTAAGAAACAAAACCTGTTTTCTACCTAAGAATATAATTGTTATTGTGTTATTGTTATTGTTATTGTTATTGTTATGTGCCATTGAATCGGGCTCGACTCATATCGACGCCTCCTTGGGTTTTCGAGGCAGTGTAACTATAGAAGTAGATTGCCCCATCTTCCTTCTGAGGAGGGGCTGATGGATTTGAACCTCCAGCCTTCTGGTAAGCAGTCAAGTGCTTTAGGCACTATGCTACCAGAGCCTCAAGAATATAATAGGTAAACACATTTTCTACTTTCTTTCCCACAAAAATGCAGGCTTAAATATGAAGAAATGTTAATTGATTCATTGAACTTTTGAAGAAATTATTTAACATTTTTAATAAAAAGAAGCCTACCTCTAATCCCAGTTGGCAGCTTTACTAAAGACATACATTATAATTATGCTTCTGTTTTCATTTCCTCCTAATAACGGAGACTGGGAAAGCCTGTTTTCTACATCTGGATTTCTAGCCATCGTTCAGACAAAGCTTCATTAAATCCCACCAAACACTAAAGGTCACTGCAGTTTTCATATGTTTGTGTTGTAGCAGCCAAATGTTGCAAAAACTCTATTAGCAGCCTGCAGAATCAGAAACACTAGAAAATAGGAAGAGTAAGATGAGGATATAGGTGATAAGTTCATCCACTCAACAAATAGAAACACAGATGAATAGAGCACAGTCATTGCCCTCAAGGAAATCAGCATTCTGCATGGAATACTGCAGCCTAAATTGGCAATTAGAATATTTCATGTAAATGCAAAGTAGATTTCCATTAAGTAGCTGGACTGAGTTGATCCAGGAAATCTTCTTTCTCATTCCAAACACATAGAATGCTATATAAAATATACTAATTACAAATATAAATATAGAGCTGACATCAAAATTTAACAAAAATAATAATAACAAACAAACAAAAAATCTCTCTCTAATTAAGAGAGAATTAAAAGAGCACGGAGTGAAAGCTGATGCCCAAGGGCTCACAGGCCTTCCTGGCTGTGAGCCACAAAGTGGATATCCACATTGTATTGTGAATTACAAATGAGCTACCACAGAAAATCAGGAATCATAAAGGTCTACTCCATTCATAAAATGGAAACTAGGCAAACTCTTAAAAGTCCAAGAAAGCAGCAAAGAAACATGCAGTCTATAGGAGGCCATGGATAAAAAGTACCACGAAGGAAATGATAATATCAGGCTTTATGCCTCCCTGAAGTCTGAATTCACAACCACACCCCCAGTCAAGAGAAAAGGCCTATTAGAGGCAAATGATTCTGAAATGACTTTCTTACAACCCTGGAAAACAGAGCTCTCACTTGAATATTGTCCATAATGAGGATGAATTTACATTTAAAAAAAAAAAAGAATTACAAACCACATATGAAATAAATTTACCAAGAGAGAGCACGAGCAAGTATACCAAACAGAAGTCTGAGTACCAACAATTGGAGATAGCACATAATTTAAAAGAGAATTTAAAATAAATAGATTTTTTTTTTAATATTCAAACAGATGAAGGGAAAAATAAATTCTGTAAGAACAAGGGGAGCTCTGGTGGCATAGTGCCTAAGGCATTTGACTGCTAACCAGAAGGCTGGTGGTTCAAACCCACCAGCCACTCCTAGGAAGGAAGATTGGGCAATCTACTTCCATAGAGATACTGCCTCAGAAACTCAAGGAGGGGTTGTTATGAGTCTGGTCCGACTAGACAACAGTGAGGTTTTTTTTTTTGTTTTTTTTTAATAAGAACAAGACTATATAAAAGAATAGATGCTGTTTACAAACAACCAAATGTATATTCCAGAAAATAAAGCACAGAATTATTGACACGAAATATAATAAAACTTCTTTCAATTAATTGTCAAGTAGAATGAGTATGGTTTGAGAGTGAATATATTAATTGAGAGAAAGGATAGGAAATCATCTCGGGTAGCAGAGAATGACAAAGGCTTAGAAAAGATATGTTAGGAGACATAGAGGACAAAATAAGGCGGATTTTTCCAAAGAAATAGTATAGGGAAAGGATAATAGAGTGTGGGAAAATTTCATATCTATAAAAGTCTGAATTTCAGAAAGATTGAACCTAGTTAGTATGAGTTCTTCGACATTGTATAAATTCATGATGATTATGGTGTGTGTGTGTGTGTGTGTATGATTCCAGTATAGTAGAGAGAGAGAGAGAGAGAACTCTGATAGCACAGCCTAAGACATTTGACTGCTAGCTAGAAAGTTGGTGGTTCAAACCCGCCAGCTAGCTGCTCCTTGGAAGAAAGATGGAGCAATCTACTTCCCTACTTCCATAAAGATTTACCACCTTGGAAACCCAATGAGGGTCTCTATAAGTTGAAATCGACTTGATGGCAGTGAGTTTTATTTGGTTTATATA
>NW_006921645.1:7369316-7380897 GCF_000298275.1 Orycteropus afer afer | reverse complement strand
GTTTCCGAGGCAGTATCACTACGGAAGTAGGATTGCCCAACCTTCCTTTATATATATATATAGTGTTCTGAAAGAAAGGACAGATGATTTACAAAGCAATACCAAATAGAACTTCTACAAATACTTCATCAACAATGGGTATTACTTTTTAACAATTTCCACTATTAAATAAACTGTATTAATCATCTAAAGAGCTCTGCTGGCATAGTGCCGAAGGCATTTGACTGCTAACCAGAAGGTTGGTGGTTCAAACCCACCAGCCACTCCATGGAAGGAAGTGGGTAATCTACTTCTGTAAAGACTTACTGCCTCGGAAACCCAGAGGGCTATGAGTCAGAATGGACTTGGTGGCAGTGAGTTTGGTTTTGGTTTTTGTTAAACATCTAATCTATACATATTTGTAAATTAGCTTCTTACTGCCAGTTAGTGGAGAAATGTTAATTTTATCTTGTTACAATTGCTAAATTTCCAGACTTGTGACAGCTCATATATTACTTTACTCCTGAGTACAAAGAGAATTATTCTAGTTTTTCACTAATGGATAATGGCATTATTTGTTAGCCTGGTATATATTTTATTATGATAAGGTAGGTTCTTCAATTCTTAGTTTATATAGAGTTATTTTGTTAGAAAGTTGGAGAGTTTTATATTTCATATCTATTGCGGTGCTCAGGCAGTTTTTCTTCTTTACCTCACTAATAAGACAATTATTGATAGTTTTTTTTGTCATTAAGTCATTCCTGAGTGAATTTTGTTATATTACTTTATTTTATTTAGGGTTATTGAGTCTATATTTATAAATTAGTTAATTCTAAAGTTTTCTTGAAAACTGTCTATTATATTGAAAAAATTCACTATTATATTCAATTCACTTACAGTTGAATTAAGGCAGAAGACAGGACAACATTGCTGTTCATTTGCTTAACACATCATTTATACTTAGCACAGTATCTGGCACAGAGGAAGAACTCAATAATTTGTAATAAATAAATCAGTGAGTTCTTAGCTTGTAATTTTCAAATATTGCAATCTGGCTATTGTCAAAGCATTTTGCTAAATTAAGTCTCTTAGCTCTTGTTCTCTTCAGTCTTTCTCTTTTCCAGTTCTCATTGGAAGATAAGGGTCAAATATCTGTTATCTGAAGAAAATTATTTGAACTTCTTAAGTACTGTGTCTTAAAAAAGTAAAGATCCTCCTTTCACTGATATATATGTATATATATTGATAATTGAGGAAAAATTAATCTGTTAAATTATTTCTTCTAATGTTTGTTTGCTATTGAAGTTGGAAGGAATAAAATCCTAATCTTTTTCAGAGTAACATTTTACTCTGAGAGATTCCTGTGTTTCTACCAAGCACTTACCGATAGTAGCTATCTTAATTCTCTGCCAAAGACAATCGCCTCTGAGCCAGTATTATACTGGATCATAGGAAATAAAAAGAAATAAATGGCTCACCTTTTGCAAGCAATTTAATTCCGTGGCTCCGTGACCTGGCTAGAGCACAGGGAAGGGCTCTGAGACAGTCTGGTGAATGCACACTTCCAGAAGCACAAGCAATCTACTCAGATTTAGGAGAAAATCTCGGTACTGATTTGGATATTTCAGGTCACATGTCTGACCTGACTATGTGGAGCTACTGCAGAATGTCTACCTGGACCCCTGCCAGAGATTATTCTCTGATAACAAGAGTAGGGCCATATATGTGTATGTATATAAATATATACATATGTTTTTTTTTTTTTGGTTGTTGTTTTATACGTGTGATTTTATTTTATGACTTTCTTTTTGCCTAATAATATGTTTTAAAGATATACATAAATTTTTGTTGTTGTTATGTGCCGTCGAGTCGGACCCGACTCATAATGACCCCTCCTTTGGTTTCCGAGGCAGTAACACTACGGAAGTAGGTTGCCCCATATTCCTTCTGAGGAGTGGCTGGTGGGTTTGAACGGCCAGACTTCTTCTGTTCAGCAGTCAAGTGCTTTAGGCACTACGCTACCAGAGCTCCCATACACAAACATACATTCACAAATGTAAAAATCTTAATTATTAGAAATCACTAATGTTATAAATAGTAAATACTTAATAGTGATTATCTCTAAGTAAGAGTAAGAGGGGAGGGGAAAATTAATAAGGACATTTTCAGGTTTCCTCTATATTTAAAAAAATTCTACAATTTTTATAATTATAAAATATGTAGTTATATGTTACTTTTTGCAAAAGAATTAAAGAATAAAATAAAAAGAATGTTTACAGCAACACACATCTGTGGGAAACTGGAGGAGGTGAGCATAAAATTCTATGTATGGGAGGGCTGGCAGGGTAGTGCCTAAAGCATTTGACTGCTAACCACAAGACTGGAGGTTCAAACTCACCAACCACTCCTCGGAAAGAAGGTTGGGCAATCTACTTCCATAGTGATACCACCTCAGAAACCCAAGGAGGGGTCGCTGTGAGTCAGCTCTGACTCGATGGCAAACAACAACAACAACAAATATACACAAAGGAGCACTGTTGGTGCAGTGGGTAAGGCATTCAGTTAGTAATCAGAGGTGGGTGATTCAAACACACCAGGTGATCCATGGGAGGCAATCTATCCTAAAGATTTACAGCCTTGGAAACCCTGTGGGCATTGCTGAGTCAGAATTGACTCCATGACACTTTTTTTTTTGTTGTTGTTGTTGTTTTAGATTGTGTGATTTATATTATATGACTATGTTTTCTTCTAATAATATGTTTTAAAAATGTGTTGTTTTGTTTAATAGCTGTGTGGAATCCTATGGTATGAATATTTCATAATCAATTTATCATTTGTCCTTTGAGAGATATTCAAAGTTTACCTTTAAATTTTCAAAAATATAAACAAATTGTGTTCTCAAAATGGTTGTTTGTGTTAGATGCTGTCAAGTCACATTGGACTCAGTGATTTATGTGCCATAGAACAAAAAGCTGTGCAGTCCTGCACCAGCCTTGCCTCGTTTCTGTGCTGGAGCCCATTGTTGCAACCACTGTGTCAATCCATCTCATTGAAGGTCTTTCTCTTTTCTGCTGACCTTCTATTTTGCCAAGCATGATGTTTTCCATGGACTGGTCCTCCCAATGATATGCCCAAAATACTTGAGATAAAGTCTCTACATCTTTGCTTCTGAGGAGCATTCTTGCTATATTTTTTCCAAGAAAGAGTTGCTCATTCTTCTGACAGTCAATGGTATATTCAATATCTTTGTCAAAACCATAATCCAAATGTATCAATTCTTTTTTTTATTCCTTATTTTATAAGGTTTTCCTTATTCATTGTCCACTTTTTGCATATATATATATATATATATATATATATATAGCAATTTGAAATATGGCTTGGGTAAAGGCACACCTTAGCCCTCAAAGTGACATCTTTGTCTTTAACACTTTAGATTGCAAAAGCAAACTTTTACAGCAGATCTGCCCAATGCAATACATTATTTGATTTCTTGACTCCTGCTTCCTTAGGCACTGATTGTGGATCCAAGTAAAATTAAATTCTTGACAATTTTAATATTTTCTCCATATATCATGATGTTCTTTATTGGCCCAGTTGTGAGGATTGTGTTTTCTTTATGTTGAGATGTAATCCATACTAAGACTATAGTCTTTGATCTTCATCAGCAAATGCTTTAACTCTTCTCAATTCCAGCTATTTTTCTCAAACAAATAGCATGAATTTATACTCTTGCCAATCATGTATGTGAATATTCATTTAATTGTACTCTTTCACACCAATATTTGAAAATACTAATCTTTTAAATTTTTGTCATACATTGGTTAATTTATATTTTCCTTGTTATTAGTTAAGTTTAATACATTTTTCAATGGGTCATTTTGATCTCCCCCCCCACCATTGAATTATTTATCCTTTTCTTTTTGATGTGTATGATCTCTCTTCAGCAAGTCACTGTCCATGTAAAGATGATGCCAGTGCTTCCTGCTGGTCTGTACTGGCCTCTATCCTTGGTCACACAAGCCACTATTTAAACTTCTGAGGTTTTCTTCTATTTGTTTGTTTTTTGTTGTTTTTCTTAGATACAAGTTATCTTTCTTTGGTATGTTGTTGTTGTTATGTGCTGTAGAGTCATCTCCGACTCACAGTGAACTTATGTACAACAGAATGAAATAATGCTCAGTCCTGTGCCAGCCTCACTATCCCTACTATACCTGAGCACGGCGCTGCAGTCCCTATGTCTATCCATCTAATTGAGGGGCTTCTCCTCCTTCGTCCACCCTCCGCTTTACCAAACATGACATCCTTCTCCAGAAAACAGTCCATTCTAGAAACATGACCAAAGTGGGTGAGATGAAGTCCAGCCATTGGCACTTCCAAGGATCATTCCAGCTGCACTTCTTCCAGGACAGATTTATTAGTCCTTTTAGCAGTCCATGGTATTTGCAGCATTCTTTGCCAACATCACAACTCAAAAGCATCAACTCTTCTTTGATCTTCCTTATTCATTGTCCAGCTCTCACATGCATATGAGGCAATTGAAAATGCCATAGCCTGGTTTAGGTGCATCTTAGTCTTTAAGGAGATATCTTTGCTCTTCAGCACTTTGAAAGAGGTCTTTTGCAACAGATTTGCCTGCTGCTATATGTCTCTTGACATATAGCATCCATTGGCATTGATTGTGGAACCAAGTAATATGAAGTCTCTGACAACTTCATACTTTTCTCCATCTATCATGTTGCTGCTTATTGGTGGAGTTGTGAGGATTTTTGTTTTCTTTATGTTGAGGTTCAATCCATACTGTAGACTGTAGTCTTTAATTTTCATTGGTAAGTGCTCTAAGTCATCCTTACTTTCAGGAAGCAAAATTGTGTCATCTGCATATCACAGGTTGTTCTCCAATACAAATGCCACATTCTTCTTCATATAGTTCAGCTTCTCAGATTATTTGCTCAGCATACAACTTGAAAACATATGGTGAAACGATGCAACCTGACACTCCCTTCCTGATTTAAAACCATGCAGTGTCCTCTTGTTCTGTTTGAACAACAGCCTCCTGGTCTATGTACAGGTTCTTTGTGAGTACGATTAAGTGTTCTGGAATTCCCATTTTTCTCAAAGTTATCCATAATTTGTTATGACCCACACAATCAAATACTTTTGCATAGTCAATAAAACACATAAACATCTTTCTGGTATTCTTTGTTTTCAGCCAAGATCGATGTGACATTGGCTATGATATCCCTTGTTCCACATCCCTTTCTGAATCCAGCTTGCGTTTCTGGAAGTTCGCTGTCAATATACTGCTGCAACCATTTTTGAATTATCTTCAGTAAGATTTTACTTGCGTGTGATATCAATGATACTGTTTGATAATTTCCACATTGTGTGGGATCACTTTTCTTTGCAATGAATAAAAATATGGATCTCTTCCAGTTAGTTGGCCAACTAGCTGTCTTCCAAATCTCTTGGCATAGCCAAGTGAGTGCCTCCAGAGGGGCATCAGTTTTTGAAACATCTCAGTGGGTATTCTGCCAATTCTTGGAGCCTTGTTTTCAACCAATTCCTTCTGTGCAGCTTTGACTTATTACTTCAATACTAGGTTCTTGATCATATGCCACCTCCTGAAATGGATGATCATCTACCAATTCTTTTTAGTATAGTGACTCTGTGTATTCCATCCATCTTCTTTGGATTTTTCCTGCATCATTCAACATATTACCCACGGAATCTCTAATACTGCAATTTGAGGCTTAAATTTTTTCCTCAGTTCCTTTAGGTTGAAAAATTCCATGTGTGTTCTTCCCTTTTGGTTTTCTAACTCCATCTCTTGGTACAGTTCATTATAATTGACTTTGTCTTCTAGAGCTGCTCTTTGAAATCTTCTGTTCAGCTCTTTTATCCTGTTGATTCTCCCATTTGCTTTAGCTACTCTCCATTCTAGGCAAGTTTCAGAGTCTCCTCTGACATCACTTTGGTCTTTTATTCCTTTCTTGTCTTTTAATGACCTTTTGCTTTCTTCATGGATGATATTCTTGATGCCATCCCACAGTTCTGGTTTTCAGTCATTGATGTTCAGTGCATCAAATCTATTCTTTAGATGGTCTCTAAATTCAGGAGAGATAAAGGCAAGGTCATATTTTGGCTCTCATGGAGTAGTTTTAATTGTCTTCAGTTTCAACTTGAACTTGCATATGAGCAGTTGATAGTCTGTTCCACAACCACCTTCTGGCCTGGTTTTGGCTGAAGATACTGAGCTTCTCCATCACCTCTTGCCATAGAAGTAGTCAATCTGATTCCTGTGTACACTGTCTGGCAAACTCCATGTGGATAGATAGTTACCATTTGTGTTGTTGAAAAAAGGTATTTGCAGTGAATAAGTCATTAGTCTTGTAAAATTCTACTATGTGATCTCCAGTGTTATTTCTGTCACCAAGGACAAATACCAGTGATTCTTCTTTGTTTCCAACTTTTGCATTCCAATCACCAGTGATAATTAATACATCTTGATTCAATGTTCAATTGATTTCAGACTGTAGACGTTGATAAAAGTCTTCAATTTCCTCATCTTGGTTTTGGTAGTTGGTGCATAAATTTGAATAATAGTAATATTAACTAGTCTTCCTCATAGGTGTATGAATATTATCCTGTCACTGACTACATTGTACTTCAGGATAGATCTTGAAATATTCTCTGTGATGATGAATGCCACACCATTCCTCTTCAATTTGTCATTCTCGGCATAGTAGATCATATGGTTTTCTGATTCAAAATGGCCAAAATTGGTCCACTTCAGTTCAACTAATTCCTAGGATATTGATCTTTATGCATTCCATTTCTTTTCTGACAATTTCCAATTTTCCTAGATTCATATTTCATACATTCCATGTTCTGATTATTAGTGGATATTTGCAGTTGTTTCTTCTTGTCTTGAGTTGTACCACATCAGCAAAAGGAGGTCCTGAAAGCTTTACTCCATCAACATCATCAAAGTTGGTTCTATTTTGAGGCGGAAGCTCTTTACTAGTCATACTTTGAGTGTTTTCAACCCAAGGGGCTTATCCTCTGGCACTTTATCAGAAAATGTTTCAAGGCTATTTTTCAGTAATATATCAGACAGAATTTCACTGCTTTTTATAAGGTTTTCACTGGCCAATTATTTGAGAAGTTGATGGCTTTTTCCTTCTTTTGAGTCTTTCTTAGGCTGGAAGCTCTACTGAAACCTGTCTACCATGGCTAACCCTGTTGGCACTTGAAACACTGGTGGCACAGCCTTCAGCCTCACAGCAACACACAAGCCACCACAGAACAGCAAAGTGACAGACGAGTTCATCTCCCTTAGCCATTCCAAACTGCTCCACTCCTGCTTCCTGGCTATCCCTACCAGTTCTGGCCCTCCAAGAATCCTTCTGCCACCACCTCCCTTTTTTGTGTGTGAGAATTATAGCCCTTTTTTGCTATAATGCAATGCAACCACTGCTATGGAATCAAGTTCAACTCATAGAAACCCCTCCTTGAGTTTATGAGGTGGCATCACTATGGAAGTAGATTGCCCAAACATCCTTCTGAAGAGTAGCTGGGGGGTTGGAAACACCAGCCTTCTGTTTAGCAGTCAAATGCCTTAGGCACTACACCACCACATATGAATGCTGAATTTTGTATTTTGCTTAGGAATCTCTCCCATAAGATGAAACAAAACCAATAGTCACTTATATCTTTTGTTCATACTTTTGTGGTTTTACTTTGCATTTAGCTCTTTATTTTTCTTGTTTCTGTGAAATTATTTTTGTTTTTAATACATTTTATTGAAATATAATTTACGTACAATGAAATATACAAAACTAAAATGACATTTAGTTCAATGCACTTATGTATAGTTTTTAAATATGATTAAATGTAGGTATCTAACTTTAACCATTATTTAATAAGGATATATCGTGCATCAGGCACTGTTCTAGACCCAAAGGATACGTCAGTGAACAACAGAAAATTCTTACTTTTATAATGGTTACATTCTAGTGAGGAAATAAAGATAATAAGGAAATGAATATATGATAAGATAGAATATAAGAATTTATATAATAATCTGTATATTATGAACATCTTAGATCATAAGGATGGGATATAAAAAGTGTATTCAAGAAGAATAGGTCACAAAAAGGGGTGGCTATTTTTAGACAAATTTTCAGGAAGTGCTCTCCAAGAAAGTGGCATCTTTGTGCTGTCCTGAATAATATGAATGAGTAAACCATGTAAATATCTGGTTGAAGAAGATTTCAGGCAGAAGAACAACAAGGAGGCTAAGCAAACTGGAAGAGAGTAAGGAAAGAGTCAAGTGGTAGAGATGAGGCCTAGAAAAGTAGTTAGGATGTTCTGACACTTAGGGGATCATAGGATATAAACACAATTTATAATTCTATTCTAAGTGTGAAGAAAAGTCATTAGAAGGTTTTAAACAGATTTTAATTTTAATAGAATACTGTTATGTGAAGAATAGATCCTACATATACAAGAGTATATCCAAAAATGGGACTTTATTTGTTTTCTTCAAAGGGAAAAACATTCTCCCTCAATCCATGTTAAACTGGGGTTGACGGGGTCCGGCAAGGTGGCAGAATAGGTAGACAAGCTACACAGACCCTTTTTAACAAAACAATGAGAAACCAATGTAAAACCAAGGCAGAAGATGATTCTAGAACCCTGAACTTTGAAGGGAAGGATAAAAAAGTCAATTAAACACCAACTAGTAGAAGAACCTGAATGAAAACAGTGAATAAGAAATCAAATGGAGCTGCAGACTGTTGGTTGTCTTGAGGGTGCAGTCATTTTGAATATTTGCAAGTGCATCCTGGTAATAATCTGAAAATAAGCTCTGTTCACCAATGATTACATGAGGAAGGACTGCACTGGTGTCTGGCAACCAGAAAGGAAGAAATCAAAGGAGAAAACAAATTTATGGATGACTGGCTGTCTGAGGGGCACAGCCATTTTGAATTTTTGCAAGTGAGGTTATGACCTAAACAGTGCCTTAAGAATAGGTTATATTTGCCAAGGACAGCATGGGCAACCACACTGGCAGTTGAAGACTGGAAAGGTGCAATATTCACCTTGATACTCTTATACCCCACACCTTCTTAGTTGAGAGTTGTGGGCAGCTCTTGCCTCCACTCACCTTCTTAACCAGCAGGAATTCCTTTCTGTTCTGTGCCCTGACAGAGCCCGGGTGCTGTGCCCTGTCCCCCACAGTTTTGATTTTCTTTGTTTGTTTCTAAATATTATTATTTATCTTCTTCCTTTTTGTGATATTTTACTTTTTCTCTTTCCCTTTCATGGTTCTTTTTTTTTTTATTTTCCTCTTCCCTTTTCCTTTTCCCCTTCCTTTTTTTTTTTTTTATTTGTTTCTTCTGGATATTCCTATTCCTTGTTTATCGTTTTGCAGTTTTCCCATTTTTTTTATTATTATTTTACTTTTGCTCTTTTCTCTCATTTCCCCCTTCCAAGATATTTTTTTTTCCTCTCTCTATCTCTCATTATGTTTCTTTTCTCTTTTTAAAATGTATTTTTAATTTTTTTCTCATTTATTTCTCTTTTTTTTTTTTTTTTGCAATTTTTCCTGTTTGTTTATGAAGTTTGACTTTGTTGTTCTCTTGCTTTTTTTTTTTTTTTTTGATCTAACTGAGTGGAAGACAGCGAGCATTACCACAAGTCCCAACCATACCTCTTACAGCCCCACCCACTGAATGAGGCCCACAATTTGCTTTTATGTCAACTAACCAGTGATAGACAACAGCCAATACCAGCTCAACTCACTTTCAACTGCTCTTTACAAACTTCTAAGAGATCTGTGCACAAACTCTCATTCTCCATCACACCCACCAGGAGATAAGTGTCAAGTGCATAAGAGCTAACAACTAGCAAATAGAGGACCATAGTACCCTGCTTACACAGATATTTGAAAACAAAATAAAGGAAAAAAAAAAAAAAAGAATCTTGGAAGAATCAGACCAACATACAGCCCAGATTAAACATAAATACAACAACACCACAATGTCTTGAAGACAATAGACCATCAGAGTCCACACAAAGAAGCAAGATAAAGTAGTAGAAACAAGGGACCAGGATGCAATCCCAGAAAACATCCCTAAGGAAGAAGCAATATTGGAACTCCTTGATAAGAAATTCAAAAGAATTTTATTTGGATACCTTCAATGAATTGAGAGGCATATCAAGGAAAATACTGACAAAATTAAGGAAAACACAAATAAAACTCTATAACAATTTAGTAAAACAATAAAAGAACTAACTGACAAAATAAACAAAAAATTAGGAATGATACAAAAACAACAAATAGATATCTAGTAGATTAATATGAAAATTTCAGATACAGACAACACATTCAATGGACAGGTGTTTAGAATTGAATCAATGAAAAACAGAATTAGTGAAATTGAAGAAAAATATCTCAATATCACTTTGGTAAAGAATCAATCAGAAAAAAAAAAAAAAGATCAAAACAAAATATGAAGAAAGCATAAGATTCATATGAGGTATAATCAGAAAGAATAACTTACATGGAATTAGAAATCCAGAATAGGAAGAGACAAATAAAGCCACAAAGAAAATTGTTAAAAATTTGTTGGAAGAGAATTTCCCTAATATGATGAAAGATGAGACTATATCCATTCCAGAAGTTCAACAAACCTCAAATAAGATAGGCCTCAAAAGAAAATCACCAAGACATAACATCAAAAAAACTTCTCAAAACCAAAGACAAAGAATCCTGAAGGCAGCACAGAAAAATGAAAATTTAACTGCAAAGGGTAACAAATGAGACTAAGCTCTTATTTCTCAGCAGAAACCATGCAGATGAGAAAGCCATGAGATGATGCACATAAAACTTTAAAAGAAAAAAAAAAAAATTCCAAACAAGAATTATATACCCAGCAAAATTGTCCCTCACATATGATGGCAAAATTAGGACATTTCCAGATAAGCAGAAATTAATGGCATTTCTTAAAACTAGATCAACCTTACAAGAGAGGCTAAAGGGAATCCTTCAGAGAGAGAACCAACAACAGCAAACAACAACTGATGATTAACACATTTGATGACATAACACAGAAACAAACCCAGTTATAGAAGTTTCCAAAGTAAAGTAAGCTTACAAGACTGTAAACAGCGAACTAGAGGCATCAATTGGTAAATGAGGACAACTAAACCAAAAAGAGAAAATAAATAGTGTAGTTACAGAACTCTTAAATGATGGCGAAGTCAAGACAATTGAGAGATAGAACAGACTATTTTAAGAAGAAAATTATAAATCACAGAGTAACCTCAAAGAAAAATAATAAACATTTTCATCAAAATTTAAAAAAAGGACAAGAACAAGTGTTTAGTAAATACTAAAACAATAGCAACAAATGAGATGATAATGATTCAGAAAATTATGTGGAACAAAGAAATCAGCAATGCTACAGAAAAACATATTAAAAAATGACATAAATTAATCCATACTTGTCTATAATTACAATAAATGTAAATGGATTAAATGCACCACTCAAGAGAGGGAAAATTGTAGACTGGATTAAAAAAAAAAAAAAAA
>NW_006921645.1:7356538-7365034 GCF_000298275.1 Orycteropus afer afer | reverse complement strand
TGCTAACCTTGCTCCCGGAGACCTAGTCCCTCTTAGGAGGGTAACAAGGGAAAGTGTTCAGTGCAGATCAGTGAGTAAGCACAAGCCCGCCCATGCTTACCTTGCTCCCAGAGACCCAGTCCCTCTTGGGAGGGTAACAAGGGTAAGAGTACCACCTCTAAATGATGTCTCTCTCCCTCTGCTTACCTTGCTCCTGGAGACCCGATCCCTCTTGGGAGGGTAACAAGGGAAAGTGTTCAGTGCAGATCAGTGAGTAAGCACAAGAAAATTACAACAACCTAATTCTGAAACATATTTATTATGAAACATAATAAATATCTACAAACGCAATGAAAAAGCCCCAAAACACATAAAGAAGACATTAACAGAATTCAAAAGACAAATAGATGACTCCATAGTAATAGTAGAGAACTTTAATACACTATTTTTGAGGAAAGATAGAAAACTATAAAGACACTCCACAAAGATGCAGAAGAAATAACTCAATCAACAAACTTGACCTTATAGACATCTACAGAGCACTTCACTCAACAACAGCATGATATACATTCTTTTCCAGTGTACATGGAACATTCCCCAGCATAGACTATATGCTAGGGGACTAAACAAGCCTCAATAAATTCAAAAACATTAAAATATTGTAAAGCATCTTCTCAGGTCATAATGCTATAAAATTAGAAATCAACTCTAGGAACACCAATAGAAAAGAGCAAATGCATGGAGACTGAATAACACTTTGCTCAAAAATGACAGGGTAATAGAAGAAATAAAAAATGAAAATAAAAAATTCCTTGAAAAAAATGAGAATGAAACTACAACATACCAAAATCTTGAAGAAACAGCAAAAGTAGTGATCGTAGGGCAATTTATAGCACTAAGTGTACACATCAAAAAAGAAGAAAAAAACAAAATTGATACTTTAATGCAACATCTCCAGCTATTAGACAAAAGCAGCAAGAAAAGCATACAGTAACCAGAAGAAAATAAATAATAAAGATCCAACCAGAAATAAATTAAACAGAAAATAGAAAGAATAGAAAAAATCAACAATACTAGAAGTTGTTTCTTTGAAAATATTAATAAAATCAGCAAACCACTGGCAGACTTACAAAGGAAAATAAGGAGATGATGAAAATAACATGATTAAGAAATGAAATGGGTGATATCACAAGAGAATCAACAGAAATAAAAAGAATCATATAGGGAGACTATGAAAAACTGTATTCCAACAAATTAGAAAACCTAGAAGAAATGGAAAGATTTATAAAAAATGCACTACTACCCTAAACTAACACAGACTGAGGTGGAAATTTTGAAGAGACCCATAACAAAAGTGGAAATTGAACAGGTCATTTAGAAAAAAAAAAATAATACCCACAACAAAAAATCCTGGCCCAGGTGACCTCATTGGATAATTCTATCAATCATTCAGAGAAGAGCTAACACTAATCCTACTCAAACTACTCCAGAATATAGAAAAGGGTGGAATCCTCCCAAATTCATTTTATGAAGCAAGTGCAACCCTGATACAAAACAAGGTAAAGATGCCACTAGAAAAGAAACTATAGACCAATATCCCTCATGAATATAAACACAAAAATCTTCAAAAAAGTCCTAGGCAATAGACTCCAACAACATATAAAAAATACTACTAATAATACATCATGACCAAGTGAGATTCATACCAGGTATGCAAGGATGGTTCAGCATTAGAAAAACAATCAACATCAACCACCACATAAATCAAACAAAGGAAAAGGACCACATGATCATATCAATTGATACAGAAAAGACATTTGATGAAAATCTAACACCCTTTCTTGATAAAAACTCTCAGAAAAATAGAAATAGAAGGGAAATTCCTCAACATAATAAAGTTCATATATGCAAAACCAACAGCCAACATTATTCTCAATGGAGAGAGACTCCATTCCCATGAACAGGAACCAGACAAGGATGCCCTCTATCTGGACTTCCATTCAACATTGTATTGGAAGTCCTAGCCAGGACAATAAGGCAAGAAATGGAAATCAAAGTCATCCAAATCAGTAAGTGTGATAGTTGGAGCTGTATGTCAACCTGGCTGGACCACTATTCTGAGTGGTTTAAGCAGTTGTGATATCAGTTATTCCCATGATGAGATCAGATGTATATGTTTTGAACAGCCAATACATTCAAAGGAGATTTCCCCAGGGATGTGATCTGCTTCCAATATATTTATGGGTATACTGGGAAAAAAACACACTCTTCTCTGGATCAGGATCCTGTTGTGCTGCCTACATCTGTCTGTGAGCAAATAATCCAGCATTAACCCTGGAGATGTTGGATACATCATTCGTTGGAGTCAATAACCAGTATACTGCCTGCCAACCTTGAGCTCGTCAGCCCCTGCAGATGCTTGACCCAGGAATAGTCTCCACTTTGATATTTGATCCAAGAACTTTGGACTTGCCAGCTTCTATAAGTGTGTGAGCCATTTCTCCAAGCCAAATTTCTGTATAGATAGATAGATAGATAGATAGATAGATAGATAGATAGATAAGATTTACTGGTTATGCCTACCACATTTGGTACCAAGAGTGGTTCTAGAGACAAAATCATAAGGATGGACTTCCTATTTGGTTCTCACTGATTCTGTTTTGCTTCTCCAATTTGATTAATCATAAAGACACTGGTGACTCTGCCTCCTTTAGTAAAGAGGGCACTGCTAATCCATGGCATGAGGTGGTAACTTTAATATGCAAAATAACACCACCAATAGATCAAGTATTTTTGAGAAGTGAGGTTCTGGGTGACCTCATATTTGATACTTTTCTGCAATTTTGTCAGCATGAGGAGTATAAGGGTGGTTGGTCCTCATTATGCTGGACAAAGTGGTGAAAGAGCAAGATGAGTTCATGGCTGCTGAGTCACAGCTCAAGCTGCATAAAAGACCTCAGTGTGTCCAGTTGTGCTCTGAAAGAAAGCCTTATTTCTTCTAGTAACAGAGCTGATATTGCCAAAAAACAAATCCAGAGTCTTATTGTAAGGATGGCTGAATTGCAATGCCAATTGATTTGCCAACCCAGAATGGTATCTGAATTTAAAGTGAGGGCATTGATTGGGAAAAAAAAAAAAAAAAATAGGGGATTCTGGAACCTGGAATGGAGACATATGTACAGTCAGGAAGATGAGGATATGGAGTCTGTAAATTCTGTTGAATCCCTCCCATCTGAAAGGATTACTATAAAACCATTATCCCTCCCACCTCATTGGGATTAACCAAATATTCCTGCTGTGTAATTGTCTGAGGTAGATGCCACAGAAGACATTGATGAATGTTATCAGCAACTGCCCCAATCACCCATTGTTGCTGCTAGACCTATAACTAAACTTAAGTCCAAGTGAGCCACAAAGGGTGAGATACAAAGTGTGACTGAGGAGATGGTACACTACACCTGAAAAGACCTACTTGATTTTGCTAACATGTACAGACAGAAACCTGGAGAATATTTATGGGAATGGCTACTGAGGGTGTGGGATAATGGTGTAAGGAATGTAACATTGGATCAGTCTGAGTTTATTGATTTAGGCCCACTAATACAGATTCTTCATTAATGTTTCAGCTCAAGAAGTTAGGAAAGGATCTAATTGTTTATTTGTTTGGCTTACTGAAGCATGGATTATGCAGTGGCCTACCTTAAGTCAAGTTGAAATACCAGACCTGCCTTAGTATAATGTAGAAGAAGGTATCCAGAGGTTTAGGGAAATTGGCATGTTAGAATGGATTTATCAGATTAGACCCCTAGAGCCAAAAATGGAGAGTCCAGGGGATGTGCCTTTCATCAGTATGGTAAGGAATAAATTTGTGAAGGGGAGCCCCAGCATCCTTGAAGATTGCTGTGATTACTATTTTTATGGAAGTTGGATTTGACAGTGGGAACTGCCCTAATTTAACAAAGACACTTAACTATGAGGGGGCTGATTGGACCCTATGGAAGTAGGGACCAAATGGCAGCAGTTAATTGACAAAGAGAAGGTGAGTATGGTTACCACAATGGACAGCAGAGTCAAAACAGTAATCAGAATACTCTGACTCATGTGGAATTATGGCATAGGCTACTTAGGCATGGTGTTCATAGGAGTGAAATATGTGGCAAACTTACTAAATATTTACTTCATCTATATAGATAGAATTGTAAGTCACATGAACAACAGTCTATATTTAATCACCAGAATACAGAGTCACAGCTTCTCAATCAATTCCCAGACTTGAGTCAGTTTACAGACCCACAACCCGTTGAATAAAGAGAAGGCTGAGTCTCCTTGAGGAAGGACCCCACTACATTGCCAAAAATTTAGAATGTCAATCTTTCTCCCAGCCTTCCACAAAGGGATCTGAGGCCTTTTACAAGAGTGACTGTTCATTGGGGAAGAGGAAATAATCAGACTTTTCAGAGATTACTGGGCCCTGGCTCTGAACTGACACTAATTCCAGGAGATCCAAAGCATCACTGTGGCCCAGCAGTCAGAGTTGGGGCATATGGAAGTCAAGTTATTGATGGAGTCTTATCTCAGCTGCATCTCACAGTGGGTCCATTGGGGCCCCAAACCCATCCTGTAGTGATTTCCCCAGTTCCAGAAGGCATAATTGGAATACATATACTGAGAAACTGGCAGAATTCCAACATTGGGCCCCTGACATGTGGAATAAGGGCTATTATGGTAAGAAAAGCCAAGTGGAAGCCATTAGAACTACCTATACCTATAAAAATAGTAAACCAAAAGCAATATCACATCCTTGGAGGGGTTGCAGAGAATATTGCCACCATCAATGACTTGAAGGAAGCAAAGGTGGTGATTCCCACCACATGTCCATTTAATTCACCTATTTGGCCTGTGGGGGGGGTGGATCTTAGAGAATGACAGTAGATTATCATAAACTTAATCACATGGTGACTCTAATTGCAGCTTCTATTCCTGATGTGCTTTGGTTGCTTGAACAAATTAGTACATCTCCTGGTACTGGGTATGCAACAATTGATCTGGCCAATGCCTTTTGCTCAATACCAATTTCAAAGGACTGTTAGAAGCAGTTTGCCTTCAGCTGGCAAGGCCAACAATATACTTTCACAGTGCTTCCTCAGAGGTATATCAACTCCTCATCACTATGTCATAATTTAGCCTGTAGGGATCTTGATTTTCTTTCATTTCCACAAGACATCACACTGGTCCATTATATTGATGACATTGTGCTGATTGCACCTAGTAAAGAAGAAGTATCAATGACTCTAGACTTATTGGTGAGTTATCTGCATGCTAGAAGGTGGGAAATTAACCCAATAAAAATTCAGGCAACTTCCACTTCAGTGAAATATCTAGGGGTCCAGTGGTATGTGGCATGTTGAGACAGCCCTACTAAAGTGAAGGATAAGTGTTTGTACCTGGCTTCCTCCACAACTAAAAAGGATGCACAATGTCTATTGGTCTTGTTTGGATTTTGGAAGCAATATTTCTCTCATTTGAGTGTGTTGCTGCAGCCTATTTATCAAGTGACTTGGAAAGCTGCTAGTTTTGAGTGGGGCCCAGAACAACAGAAAGCTCTGCAACAGGTTCAGGCTGCCATGCAGGCTGCTCTGCCACTTGGGCCATATGATCCACCTGATCCAATGGTGTTGAAAGTGTCTGTAGCAGATAGAGAGGCTGTTTGGAGTCTTTGGCAGGTTCATATTGGTAAATTGCAACATAGACCCTTGGGATTTTGGAGCAAAGCCCTGACATCTTCTGCAGATAACTACTCTCCTTTTGAGAAAAAGCTTTTGGCTTGTTACTGGGCTTTAGTAGACACTGAATGCCTAACTATGGTCCACCAAGTCACCATGAGACCTGAGCTGCCCATCATGAACTGAATGTTGTCTGACCCACAGAGTCATAAAGCTGAACATGCACAGCAGCACTCCATCATTAAATGGAAGTGGTATATAAGAGATTGGGCTCAAGCAGGACCTGAAGGCAAGTAAGTTGTATGAGGAAGTGGCCCAAATACCTATAGTCTCGACTTTAGTCACATTACCTTCCCTCTCCCAGTTTGCACCTATGGCCTCATGGTGAGTTTCTTATGATCAGTTAATTGAGGAAGAAAAACCTCATGCCTAGTTTACAGGTGGTTCTGTGGGATATGCAGAAAAAATTCCAAAGTGGACAGCAGCATCACTGAAGCCCCTTTCTTGGACTTCCTTGAAAGACAGTGGTGAAGGGAAATCCTCCCAATGGGCAGAACTTTGAGCCATGAATCTAGCTGTTCACTTTGCATGGAACAAGAAATGGCCAGAAGTATGATTGTATATGGATTCATGGGCTATGGCCAATGGCTTGGCCAGATGATATGGGACTTGGAAGGAGCATGATTGGAAAATTGGTGACAGAGAAGTATGGGGAAGAGGTATGTGGATAGATCTCTCTGAATGGGCCAAAGGGGTAAAGATATTTGTGTCTCATGTGAATGCCCACCAAAAGGTGACCTCTTCAGAGGAGGACTTTAACAATCAAGTGGATAGGGTGACATGTTCAGTGGAAACTAGTCATCCTTTTCCTCCAGATACTCCTGTCATTACTCAATGGGCTCATTAACAAAGTGGCCATGGTGACATGGATGGAGATTATCCATGGGCTCAGCAACATGGACTTCCATTTACCAAGGCTGATTTGGCTACCTCCACTGCTGAGTGCCCAACCTGCCAGCAGCAGAGACCAGCACTGAGTCCACAATATAGCAGTATTTTGTGAGGTGATCAGCCAACAACCTGTTGGCTGGTTGATTACATTGAACAACTTCCATCATTGAAAGGACAGCATTTTGTTCTTACTGGAATAGATACTTATTCTGGATATGGATGTCCCTTCCCTACATGCAATGCTTCTGTCAAAACTACCATCTGTGGACTTACTGAATGCCTTATCCACCATTATGATAGCCCACTCAGCATTGTTTCAGATTAAGAGACTCACTTCACAGCAAATGAAGTGTGGCAGTGGGCCTATGCTAATGAAATTCACTAGTCTTACCATGTACCCCATGACCCTGAAGTAGCTGGCTTGATAGAACTAGGGAATGGCCTACTAAAAACACAATTATGACACCAGCTAGGTGGCAAAAACTTAAAGAGTTGGGGCAATGTTCTCCAAGAGGCTGTATATGCTCTAAACCAGTGTCTTATATATATGGTGTTTTTTCTCTAATAGCCAAGATTCATGGGTCCAGGAACTAAGAGGTAGGAATGGGCATGGAACCACTCACTATTTCCCCTGGTGACCCACTCAAATATCTTTGCTTCCTGTCCCTGCTACCCTATGCTCTGAGGGTCTCAAGATCTTCGTTCCAAAAGGAGACACATATTGATTGCATTGAACTGGAAGTTAAGAATGCCATCCAGTCATTTTGGCTTCCTCATGCCTCTGGATCAACAGACAAAGAAGAGCGTTACTGTACTATCTGGTGTGATAGATCCAGATTACCAAGGGGAAATTGGACTGACATTACATAGTGGAGGTAAAGAAGTATATATTTGGAATACAGGAGATTCCTTAGGACATCTCTTAGTATTACCATGCTCTGTGACTAAAGTCAATGGAAAATTACAGCAACCTAATTCTGATATGACTACTAATGGACTAGAACCTTCAGGAATGAAGGTTTGGGTCACCCCACCAAGTAAAGAACCATGACCAGCTGAGGTGCTTAGTGAAGGCAAGGGAAATATAGAATGGGTGTTGGAAGAAGGTAGTTCTGAATATTAGGTATGACCACATGACCAGTTGCAGAAATGAGGACTGTGATAGTTAGATTTCTTCATTGTATATGTGCATTGAATATTTTTCTTTCCTTCTATTATGAACTATAAAAAGTAAACAAGGTTAATGTGTTTCAGTTGTACATGTGTTAGTGTATCATGTTAGGAGCAAATATGACTTTATAACTGTACTTATTTAGAGATTATATATGGTTAAGGAGATGTGTACAACTGCCAAGTTGACAAGGGGTAGACCATAATAGTTGGAGTTGTGTGTCAACTTGGCTGGACCACAATTTTGCATGGTTTAAGCAGTTGTGATGTCAGTTATTCCTATGATGAGATTGGATGTATATGTTTTGAGGAGCCAATTCATTGAAAAGACATTTCCCTAGATGTGTGGTATGCTTCCAATGTATTTATGGACATCTTGGGAAAAGAGACACTCTTCTGTGGATTGGGATCCTGTTGTGCTGCTACAACTTGCTGTGAGCGAACAATCCACCATTTGGCTGGATGATCTTGGATCCATTATTTGTTGGAGTCAACAGCTGGTACACTGTCTGCCAACCTTGAGCTCATCAGCCTCTGCAGCTGCATTGGTCAGGAAAAGCCTCTAGCTTGATGTTTGATGCAAGAACTTGGGACTTACCAACTACTATAAGTGTATGAGTCATTTTTCTAAGATAAATGTGTGTGTGTGTGTGTATATATATATGTATATATA
>NW_006921645.1:7354948-7356438 GCF_000298275.1 Orycteropus afer afer | reverse complement strand
ACACACACACACACACATATATATATATATATATATATATATATACATATATAAGCTTTACTGGTTTTGCTTCTCTAGAGAATCTAGCCTAACACAGTAAGGAAGAAATAAATCTATCCTTATTTGCAGATGATACAATTCTGTACATAAAAAACCCAAACAACTCAGCAAGAAAACTAATAGAAGTTATTGAAAGATTTAACATAGTGGCAGGGTACAAGATCAAAATACAAAAATCAGTAGGATTCCTCTACACCAACAAAGAGAGCTCTGAAATGTAAATAAGGAAATAAATACCAATTATAATAGCTATCAAAAAGATAAAATACTTGGACATGAATCTTACCAGGAGCACAAAAATCCTGTATAAAGAAGACTACGAAAAACTACTTCAAGACAGTAAAAGAGAACTACATAAATGTAAGTACATACCATGCTCATGGATAGCAAAAATGAACATTATGAAAATATCAATACTACCCAAAGGAACCCACACTTTCAATGCAATCCCAATACAGATTCCATCAACATTCTTCAAAGATATGGAAAAAGCAATCACTAATTTTATATGAGGAGCTCTGGTAGCATAGTGACTAAGACACTTGACTGCTAACCAGAAAGCTTTCAGTTCAGATCCACCAGCCACTCCTCAGAAGGAAGGTTGGGCAATCTACTTTCGTAGTGATACTGTCTCGGCAACCCAAGGAGGGGTCACTATGAGTCACGTCCAACTCGATGGCACATAACAACAACAACAACAACAATTTTATATGAGAGTGACCTCAGATAAGTAAAACACCACTGAGGAAGAAGAACGAAATAGGGGGTCTCACACTACCAGATCTCAAAACCTACTATACAGCCACAGTTGTCAAAACAGCCTTGTATTGGTACAATACCAGACAAATAGATCAGTAGAACAGAATTGAGAAACTGGAAATTGATCCATAAACCTATGGTCAGCTGATCTTTCACAAAGGGTCAAACTCTTTAAAATTGGGAAGAGATGGTCTCTTTCTCAAAGGTATTGGCAAAACTGGATATGCATTTACAGAAAAATGAAACAAGATCTATACCTCACACCATACACAAACATTAACTCCAGATAGATTAAAGACTTAAATGTGAAACCTAAATCTATAATGTTTATCAAAGAAAAAATAGGGGCAAATTTAGAAACGTTAATTTTTACTATAAATAGATTATCAAGCATAACCCAAGATACACAAACAGCAGAAGGGAAACTAGATGATTGGGACCTTCTAAAAAATAAATTCTTACATGTATCAAAAGACTTCTTCAAAAGAATGAAAGAGAACTTACAGATTAGGAAAAAACATTCAGCAATGAAATATTGGACAAAAGATTTACCTCTAAAATTTATAGAAAACTACACCTCAACAACAAAAAGACAAACAATCCATTTAAAAAATAAGCAGAAGAAGTGAACAGACACTTCACCAAAGAAGATATTCAGGCAGCCAAGAAAC
>NW_006921645.1:7331860-7347322 GCF_000298275.1 Orycteropus afer afer | reverse complement strand
AAGATCTTACTGAAGATAATTCAAAAACGGTTGCAGCAGTATATTGACAGAGAACTTCCAGAGGTGCAAGCTGGATTCAGAAGAGGATGTAGAACAAGAGATATTATAGCTGCTATCAGATGGATCTTGGATCAAGGCAAAGAATACCAGAAAGATGTTTACTTGTGCTTTATTGACTATGTAAAGGGATTTGATTGTGTGGATCATGACAAATTATGGATAACATTGAGAATAACTGGAATTCCTGAACACTTGATTATACTCATGAGGAACCTGTATCTTGACCAAGAGGCTATCATTCAAATGGAACAGGGGAACACTACATAGTTTAAAATCAGGAAGGGAGTGCATAGGGTTGTATCTTTTCCCCATACTTATTCAATCTGTATGCTGAGTAAATAATTCAAGAAGCTGGATTATATGAAGAAATACATGGCATCAGGATTGGAGGAAGAATCATTAACAACCTGAGATACGCTGATGATACAACTTTGCTTGTTGAAAGTGAGAATGACTTGAGGCACTGACTGATGAAGATTGAGGAACACAGTCTGCAGTATAGATTATATCTCAATTTAAGGAGACAAAAATCCTCACAACTGGACCAATAAGCAACATCATGATAAACAGAGAAAAGATTGAGGTTGTCAAAGAATTCACATTGCTTAGTTCTACAACTGAGGCCAATGGAAGCAGCAGTCAGGACATTAGATAACGTGTAGCACTGGGTAGGTCAGCTGCAAAGGAACTCTTTCAAGTGCTGAGGAGCAAGGATGTCTCCTTGAGGACTAAGGTGCTCCTGACACAAGCCATGATATTTCCAATTGCTGCATGCATGTGAGAACTGGACAATGAATAAGGAAGATTGAAGAGTTGATGCTTTTGAATTGTGGTGCTGGTGAAAAATGCTGAAAGTACCATGGACTGCCAAAAGAACTAACAGATCTGTCCTGGAAGATGTACAGCAGAAATGCTCCTTGGTAGCGAAGATGGCCAGACTTCGTCTCACTTACTTTGATCATGTTGTCAGAGGGGACCATTCCCTAGAGAAGGATGTCATGCTTGGTAAGGTGGAGGGTCGACGAAAGAGGGGAAGGCCTTCGATGAGATGGATTGACACGGTGGCTGTGACAATGGGCTCAAGTATAGCAAGGATCATGGAGCTGGTGCGGCATCAGGCGATGTTTCGTTCTGCTGTGTATGGGGTCGCTATGAATCAGAAGCGACTTAACAGCACCTAACAACAACAACAATAATAGTGACACAACATGAAAAATGCCATCAATGTGTCTGAGCTGTAAATGTAGAAGTTTTTATATTGGTAAATGTCTTGTGCATGTTTTTACCACAATAAAAGCTAAAAAAAAAGAAGTTAAATTGTCTATCCTTTTCCCATAAAATTAAGGAAATAAAGTTTCATGGGCTCTGAACTTTATTCAATTGCTAGTGGCATAATGCCTAAGACATTTGACTGCTAAGCAAAAGGGTGGAGGTTAAAACTCACCAGCCACTCCTCAGAAGGAAGGTTGGACAATTTACTTCTGTAATGATGCTGCCTTGGAAACCCAAGGAGGGGTCGTTGTGAGTCAGATCCCACTCGAGGGCAGTGAGTTTGATTTGGTTTATACATCTTTATTAGCTTCTTCTCTTTATTTATATGTAGGGTTATTGTAGTTACTCTATCTTTATAGCTTTTACTGGGTCAAGTTTTACCTAACTTTTCATTGTTTAAATCTTCTTTCTTATCAGCATTTTTCTTGACTATCAATTGTAGAATCAGCATGCATAGATATATTCTAAAAATATATTGTGATTTACTTATTCATCAACACAGAATAAAGTGATGTTCATAATATTTACTCTTTCCAACAATAAATCTTTATTTAAGTCTTTCATAAATGTCTATGTCACTCTATACAGAGATCTCATGAACATTTGTTAATGTTGTTCTAGGAAATGAATGGCTTTTTTCCACCATTTCTGAATGGATTTTTAAAAATTTTAATATGCATTATAACTTTGTGCAAGTCCATGTTAATTTTGTATTCAGATAATTTATTCAATTATTGTATTAATTCTACTAGTTGTTAGTTGATTGCTTAGAATTTCCTATGAAAACATTTACATTGTCTTCAATTGGTGACTATTTTGAACTTCTTATATTTGTAACACTCGTTGATAATGAAATAGTCAGCTGTTGGAACCCACCAGCTGCTCCACAGAAGAAAAATATGGCAATCTGCCTCTGTAAAAATTAAAGCTATAGAAACTTTCTGGGGCAGTTCTACCCTGTCCTATAGGGTCACTATGAGTTGGAACTGACAGCACAAGAGAAAAACAATGTATGTTTTAGAACACACAGTAAATGTTAGAAAGAGAATTGACTTAGAGTATTTTGATTCTTTCATCACTAACTTAGTGGGTATTAACCAGAATGCTGATAGTTCAAACCCACCAGCCACTCCTCAGAAGGAATGTTGGGCAACCTACTTCTGTAGTGATACCTCCTAGGAAACCTAAGGAGGGGTCGCTATGAGTTGAGGCCGACTCGACAGCACATAACAACAACGACAACAACAACATATTTTACTATTAAAAGCATTTTAAGCAATCATTTACAGAAAAGTTACTAACTTCCTCCTTTAATTTTCATAAAAACCTGATGATGCTTGTGCCCTTAGTATATATATATTTTATATGTGTGAACTAAGACTTGGAGTGAATTAAGCAACTTACCTTGGCACATAATTAATAGATCATGAAATCCAGGATTTTGGAAGTTTAACTGCAGTGTGTATAAGTACCTAGTGGAAACTTGGGTGGCGTACTGCCTAAGACATTTGACTGTGAACCAGAAGGTGAATAGTTCAAACCCACCAGCCACTTCATGGAAGGAAGACTGGGCAATCAACTTTTGTAAAGATTTACCTCTTCAGAAACCCAAAGGGGGTCACTATGAGTCGGAATGGACTCAATGGCAGTGAGTTTGGTTTTTGGTTTTATTGGTGGAAATCCTTTTCAGATTAAGAAAATTTTCTTTTTTAGCATATTGAAGGTTTTATCAAATATGAATGTTGAATTTTATCAGCATTCTACTGAGATAATCATATGGTTAATCACCTTTAATCTTTTAATATACTGAATTATATTAATGGAGTCCCTGATGTTAATCCATTCATGCTTTGCATTCTAGGGATACACCCTACTTGGTAATGACATACTATTCTATTAACACACTAGTGTATTTGATGTGCTAATATTTTATCTAAGATTTCCATTTAGAATTGTAAGTGGAATTGGCATATTCTTTTATTTCATTTTATAAGCCAATATGAATATTACAATGAAATAGCTAGATTTCAATGTCTTTTAAAAATAAAAAATATATTAACAATAAAAAAACATTCTTGAAAGTTTGAGAGTACACTAAAACATTTACATGTATAACTTCACTGAATACTCAGAGTAAACCCTATGAAATAATGATATAATTATTGACTTATTATGTATAACAACAGGTGCACCATGAGTAGGAATTAACTCAACAGCAGTATGTTTTGTAGTAGTTGTTGTTGTTAGGATGTTAAGTAACTTGGAAAGGGGAACACAATTAGAATATGGCAAAATCATAATTACAATAATTCTAGATACTTTATTCTTAAGTCCAATAATGTGTCCTTAATAATTGAAATTACTTATTTTATAGAAATTGACTGTATAACTATTTTGTGGAAAATCTATAACTGCCTTTGAAGTTGCTTCTGTAATTTTTGGTCTGTGAAGTTTTTTCTGTTTTTGAGACTATTTTTGTAATTTTACTTTCTGAAAGAATAGCCATACTTAATAAAATAGATTTTCAATTGCATTTTCTCCTTTCGATATTTTGTGTGTGCAGTGTCTTTATTTCAACTTCATACTTTCAGATGGTAACTTATCTTTGAATAAAGAATTTAAGTTTTTTTTTTTTTTTTTTTTAATTTTCCCTTAGCATTTTGACAATAGTATTCCTTTAGGCACTCATCTCCACTGTATTGGTGACAAATACTTGTAGTATCAATCTTACTATTGGCCTCCAAAGATCTATCTCTTTTCTCTTGTAGCTATTAAATGTTCCTGCTTATCATTAATTTTTTTAGGTAATTTACTTATAATACTTCCAGGTGTGGGGTGGGGAAGGAAAATTGAATGGGTTAATCAAAAAATTTATATATTCCATTTATTCATTTGACAAATATTTAAACATTTGCAATGTTCCAGGTACTGTCATAGACATGGGGTATATGTCAATGAATAAAAAGAAGAGAAAAAAAGGAAAATTCCTGCTCTCATAGAATATATTGTCTAAGACAAAACAGATAAATTAATTATATAGTATGATATATATTAATGCTTCTATAGAGGAAAATAAAGCAGGGAAGGTGATAGGGAAATTAAGATTTCAGAGGGGAAATTTTAGTAAACTTGGCAAGAAAGTTTTCACTTGGAAAATATTTGAGCAAATAATTGAATAAGTTGAGAGAGTAAGCAATGTGTATATATGAGCAAGAGTGTTCCAGGCAAAGAGATTTATACCAGCCAAGTGCTGGGTCCATTGCCTGGAGTGACTTAAGCCAATAAGCACACACTGAGGTGAAGAGCAAAGGTCATGGACTTTATTAAATTCATGCAAGAGCTGAGACAGAGAGGGGAATTCCTTCTGATTCTGTCTGCTTCTAGGTGCTTTCCAAGTTTCTTTTTGAGGGTGAGGTTTACATCAGAATCAAGTTATACATACAGTTTCATTTGATTACAGCTTAAGCATGCACAGTGAGGGATACAAATATGGCAATCCATAGCAGACCACATTATAATGTTAAATCTCCACTCAGGGAACACTTAATTGTGCTCATGAGGAATCTGTACGTAGACCAGGAGGCTGTTGTTTGAACAGAACAAGGGGCTAGACCTGCATAGTTTAAAGCCAGGAAGAGAGTGCTTCAGGGTGGTATCCTTTCACCATACTTATTCAATCTGCATGCTGAGCAAATAATACAACAAGCCGGACTGTGTGAAGAAGAGCATGGCATCAGGATTGGAGGAAGGCTCACTAACAACCTGTGATATTCAGATGACACAACTTTGCTTACTGAGAGTGAGAATGACTTGACACACTCACTGATGAAGATTAAAGACTACAGTCTGCAGTATGGATTACATCTCAAAATAATGAAAGTAAAAATCATCAAAACTGAAGCAACATGCAGCATCATGATAAACAGAGAAAAGATTGAAGTTGTCAAAGATTTAATATTATTTGGTTCCACAATCAACAGCAGTGGAAGCAGCAGTCAAGACATCAGACGACTATTGCACTGAGAAAATCTGTTGCAAAAGGCTTCCTTGAAGTGCTGAATAGCAAAGATGTCTCTTTGAAGATTAAGGTGAGCCTAACTCAAGGCATGGTATTTTCTATTGGCTCATATGCATGTGAGAACTGGACAATGAATAAGGAAGACTGAAGAAGAGATGATGCTTTTGAGCTGTGGTATTGGTGTAGAATATGGAAAGTACCATGGACTGAGAAAAGAACTAACAAATCTGTCCTGGAAGATGTGCAGCTGAAATGCTCCTTGGAAGCAAGAATGGCCAGACTTCATCTCACCCACTTTGGTTATATTGTCAGAAGGGACCATTGCCAGGAGAAGGAGATCATACCTAGTAAATTGGAGGGTCAACGATGAAGGGGAAGGCCGTCAGTGAGATGGATTGACACAGTGACTGCAATAATGGGCACAGATATAGCAAGGATTGTAAGGCTGGCACTGGACTGGACAGTGTCTTGTTCTGTTGTACATAGGGTCATTAAGAGTTAGGCAGACTCAGTGGAACCTAAGAACAACAACAATGTTCCCTTTCACCTAGAGTCAAGATGCCCTTGAGTTTTTATGAGTCAATAAACTTCCTCACTATTTGTTATTTCTCAAAAACTACATTTTACTTCCCTGATCTCACCTAGAGAGACATTGTAGAGCTCTTCTAAAGAATACTGAGTGTTCTCTTAAGGAAATGCTGTGCATTTTTCTCCCGTCTGAAGTTCTTGAAGGTTTATTAATTGAATGGCATCAATTGTTTCACAAGTTTTTTCTAACTCCTAAAGTCTTCTGGCCATACTGCATGGTGATGGTAAAGGGGTACATTTTCTGGAGAACTGCCTGCATCTTCTTGGTCCAAAGGGATGAAAGAGAGCAGATAATTACCAGATACAACATGCAAATTATTCCTAAAATCAACAAGTCCATGGCAAAGGTGCAAATTCCCTTGTGGCCACAGAGCCAAGTTTTCAATGCTGATTGTTCACACAGCCTGTACAAGCCTGGGTGTCTGAGAGAATGTATGGTTGGTGGGACCTGGAAAATAGCCTTGGCAATAGTCTGGTCAGTCACAGGAAATCCTAGGCAATCAGAAATTGCTGTGGCATGATCATCATACTTAAAAATATCACCATTATAATCTGTCCAAATTTCATTTTGGATATCAGTTATCAATGTTTCATTGCAGTGGGGCTACTGACCCACAGAGACAATGGATCTGGATGGGGTCCAACATATACACAAGTTGACCATGGTTTGTGATTTTAACACATCGTACTTAACTCAATTGGTACTCTTGTTGGCATCGATCAAGTAAATTCCCTCTTTCTTAACCAGTGTTCCTGGTGAAATAAAACAAGAATGATAGCTAGTCCATAGGCACTGCATGACAGAAAGTAAGAATACACCCAGCAGTTTTTGGCCCACTGTATTTGATTCAGCAATGCTGAAGCAAGAAGAGGTTTGTTAAATTCCTAGGCTCTTTAACTGGAAGACATAAATTGTCGTTGTTGTTGTTAGGTGCCATTGAGTCATCTCCGACTCATAGCGACTCTATGTACAACAGAACAAAACACTGTTCAGTCATGTACCAGCTCCACAATCCCTGCTATACCTGAGCACATCGATGTAGCCACTGTGTCAATCCACCTTGTTGAGGGACTTCCCCTCTTTCGTTGACCTTTCACTTTATCATGTGCAATGATAAGTATGATATACTTTACAAGGGAATGGTCTCTTCTTACAACATGACCAAAGTAGGTGAGATGATGTCTAGCCATTCTCACTTCCAAGGAGTATTTCAGCTGCATTTCTTTTAGAACAAATTTGTTAGATCTTTTAGCAGTCCATCGTACCTTCGGCATTTTATGCCAGCACCACAACTCACACAATGTCTTCCTGATTCATTGTCCAACTCTCACATGTATATTGAAAATATCATGGCTTGTGTCAGGCATACCTTAGTCCTCAAGAAGACATATTTGCTCTTCAGCACTTGAAAGAGGTTTGCAGCAGATTTTCTCAGTGCCATATGTCATCTGATATCTTGACTGATGCTTCCATTCTCTTTGATTGTAGAACCAAGCAATATGAAGTCTTTGACAACTTCAAACTTTTCTCCATTTTTCATGATGATGCTTACAGGTCCAGTTGTGAGGATTTTTGTTTTCTTTATATTGAGATGTAATCCACACTACAGACTGTATTCTTCAATCTTCATCATTAAGTCCTCAAGTCATCCTCACTTTCAGCAAGCAAAGTTGTGTCATCAGCATATTGTAGGTTGATAATGATTCTTCCTCCAATCTTGATGCCACATTTTTCTTCATATAGTCCAGCTTCTCGGATTACTTGCTCAGCATATAGATTGAATAAGTATGGTGAAAGGATAATACCGTGACACACTCCCTTCTTGATTTTAAGCTATGTAGTGTCCCCTTGTTCTGTTAGAATGACAGCCTCCTGGTCTATGTACATGTTCCTCGTGAGTACAATTAAGTGTTCTGGAATTCCCATTCTTCTCAATGTTACCCACAATTTGTTATGATCCACAAAATCACATGGTTCTGAGTAGTAAATAAAACACAAGTAAACATCTTTCTTGTATCCTTTGCTTTGAGCCAAAATCCATATGATATCAGCAATGATATCCATCATTCCACAGCCTCTTCTCAATCCGGCTTGCATTTCTGGAAGTTCTCTGTCAATATCCTGTTGTAACCAGTTTTGAATTATCTTCAGTAAGATTTTACTTGCACATGATATTAATGATATTGTTCAATGATTTCCACAATCTATGGGATAATCTTTCTTTGGAATGGGTACAAATATAGATCTCTTCCTGTCAGGTAGTCATGTAGCTATCTTCCAAATTTCTTGATATAGTTGAGTGAGTGCTTCCAGTGTAGCATACATTTGTTGAAAGACCTCAATGAGTATTCCATCAATTCCTGGAGTCTTTCTTTTTTGCAACTTCCTTCAGTGCAGCTTCAACTTCTTCCTTCAATACCATTGATTCTTGAATATATGCCACCTCCTGAAATGGATGGACATTGACCCATTCTTTTTGGTACAGTGACTCTGTATATTATTTCCATCTTCCTTTGATGTTTCCTGCATCATTCAATATATTGCCTATAGAATCTTTCAATATTGAAACTCAAGGCTTGAATTTTTTTCTTTTCTTTTAGCTTGAGAAATGCCTAGCTTGCTCTTCCTTTAGGTTTTCTAACTCCATGTCTTTGCACATTTCATTTTAATAATTGACTTTGTCTTCTTGAGTTGCCCTTTGAAATGTTCTGTTCAGCTCTTTTATCTTGTCATTTCTTCCATTTGCTTTAGCCACTCTTCATTCAAGGGCAAGTTTCAGAGTCTCTTCTGACATCCATTTTGGTCTTTTCTTCCTTCCCTGTCTTTTTGATGATCTTTTTCTTTCTTCATGGATGATGGTCTAGAGGTCATCCCACAATTCTTCTGGTTTTCAGTCGTTGGTGTTCAAAGCATCAAATCTGTCTTTACATGGTCTCTAAATTCAGGAGGGATATATTCAAGGTCATATTTTGGCTCTCATGGAGTAGTTTTAATTGTCTTCAGTTTCAACTTGAATTTGCATATGAGCATTAGATGGTCTGTTCCACCATCAGCTCATGGCCTTGTTTTGGCTGAAGAAATTGAGCTTTTCCATAGCCTCTTGCCACAGATGTAGTCACTATGAATCCTGTGTACTCCATCTGGTGAAGTCCATGTGTGTAGCCACCATTTGTGTTGTTGAAAAAAGATATTTGCAATGAATTTGTCTTTCAAAATTCTATCATATGATCTCCAGCATCATTTCTATCACCAAAGCCAAATTTTCCAACTACCCCAACTACCGGTGATTCTTCTTTGTCTCCAACTTTTGCATTCCAATCACCGGTGATCATCAGCACATCTTGATTGCATGTTCAGTCTATTTCAGACTGCAGAAGTTGGTAAAAAATCTTCAATTTCCCCATCTTTGGCTTTAGTGGTTGATGTATAAATTTGAATAATAGTAGTATTAACTGCTCTACCTTGTGGGCATATGGATATTATCCTATCATGGACAGCACTGTACTTCAGGATAGATCTTGAAACATCCTTTGTGATGATGAATGACACACCATTCCTCTTCAATTTGTCATTTCCAGCATAGTAGATCATATGGTTATCTGATTCAAAATGGCTCAAACCAGTCCATTTCAGGTCACTAATGCCTGGGATAACAATCTTTATGCATTCCATTTCATTTTTGACAACTTCCAATTTTCCTAGATTCATACTACATTCATTCCATGTTCTGATTATTAATGGATGCTTGCAGCTGTTTCCTCTCATTTTGAGTTATGCCACATCAACAAATGGAGGTCCTGAAAGCTCTAATTTATGCATATCATTAAGGTCAGTTCTACTCTGCTGAAGCAACTCTTTCCCGGTCATATCTTGAGTGCCTTTTTATCTGAAGGGCTCATCTTGTGGCATTGTATCGGACAATGTTTGAGGGCTATTTATAAATTTGTCCAGTAATATATCAGACAGTGTTTTTCTGCTATTCATAAGGTTGTCACTGACCAATTCTTTGAGAAGTGGATGACCTCTTCCTTCTTCTGAGTTTGTCTCAGTCTGGAAGCTCTGCTGAAACCCATCCACCATGGGCAATCCTGCTGATAGCAAAGACTCCAGACTCACAGCAAAATGCAATCCACCATAGTATGATGAACTGGCTAACAATTTCATCTCCCTTAGCTTCTTGCCTGGGATCTCTCTCCTGGTTACCTGTTCCAGCCATTGTCCCTGGATGCTGCTTCCTATGGCAAATAACAGGTTAAAACTGAATAATAGTGGAGCTTAATCAGCTCATTGCCATTTAAAGAGAAATTAGAGGTTTCCCATGGGTTCCATTTTCCATTTGTTTTAATTTTCTTTGTTTTTTTTCCCTTCATTTTTAACATATGGATATTTCTTGATACAGTTGTAATGGATCCAAGGTTTCACTCCTTCCAATGTCACTACAGTGTTAGTGGTCAGAAGAATAGTATAAGGTCTTTTATACTTCAGTTGAGGAAGTTCATCTTTCCACGTTCCCAGGAAGATTTATTCCCTTGGAAGATAGTGATGAGCCAGAACATTAAGAGGATATTCCTTTCATAAGTGAGATAATCTGTGAAGAGAGCACATTAGACCAATTCAGCAAGTAAGAACAGACTCCTTCATTCCCCACTACATATAGTTGCTCTCCATTAGTCATCTCAAGGCTTTTGGAAAATAGCCAGCCAAACAGGATAACAAATGGCCTCAGCTTTACTTTATCTCTAGGTGCTATGTGAACCTATAACAGCAATTGCCAAGGCTTCTCTCCATGTTAATTGTGCTTCTTGGCAATTTTTTGTTGTTTATCTCTGGAGAGTTTGGTTCACTTGTTTAAACTTTCCACTTGATGGAGGTCTCCAGATCAAATATGATTTCCTGGTGATATATAATGCATAAGCATCTCCTTGAGTTACTTCTGCTGTAAAGTATGGTCTGTTTTTCTCACTTCCAATGTAGGTGGTTCAGCCAAAGTGTGGGATGATTTCTTGAATAAGTGCTTTCACAAGTTCTCTTGCATTGCTGGTTCTGCAAGGAAATGCTTCCACTAATCCAGTGAAGGTATCTATAAATACTAGCAAATATCTAAAGTTGCCTAGTGTGCCTGACATCTCATCAAAGTCTACTTGTCACTGCTCACTGGGATATGCCCTTTGTGTTAGGACTCCAGGTAAAGGGGGGCTTTGGGTTTTTATATTATTTTTTGCATAATTTGAGCAAACTTGGCCTACTTGCTGGACAATTGAATGCAGTCCAAATCCCAAAATGTGTTGTTTTATCCATTCATGCATGGCTTCCTGACAAAAATGAGTAGATTAATGAATTCTTGTTAACAAAGATTGTAGCATGTATTTTGAAATCATTACTTTACCATCAGGACTATTGTCTTAGACTGGGTTCTCCAAAGAAACAAAGCCAGTGAAATATATATATGAAGTAGAACACAACTCTGAGGAAATTCCCTTTCAAATGACTGACTTCTCACAGAAGATCTCATCATAGACGTGATTACGTTATATCATATCTCATTATGAGGAATGATTACACCATAATTGAGAAAGCATTAAGAGTCATGGCTCAGCCAAATTGAAAAACACCCTTCACAAACAATCATCACAGTCCACCTCTTGTCACTTTGGCACCTGTACATACCTCCTTAAAACATACATAATCTCTAAATAAAGACAATTATAAAATCATACTTGCACCTAACATGATATAACTAACATGCATACAATTAAAAACACATTAGCCCCATTTACATCATGTATTTTATATCTGAAGGAAACAAAAATATCTGTTGCACACATACAAGGAAGAAATACTCATAGCAATTACAGTCCTCGTTTGTGCAGCTGGTTACATGGTTGTAGGTACTATTTAGAACCTTTTTAACTATCCATTCCATATTTCCTCTGTCTTCAGCAAAAACCTCAGGTGGTCATGCTCCTTTGTCTGGTGGGGTGACCCAAAACTTTATTTATGAAGGGTCTGGGCCATTAGTAGTCATGTCATAATTGAGTTTCTGTAGTTTCCCATCAATTTTATTCACAGGCACTATAGTACTAAGAGATAGCCTAAGGAAACTCCTGTATTCCAGATTACTTTTTTTTTTCTCCTTTTGATCATTCTGCCTGTGTGCCCACCTATACACCTATAGATCAGTGCTGGCCATCACTGACAATGCAGTACTATGAGTTCATTTTTGTTGTCTTTACCTCCCATTTACCTCTGTATGTCTTCCTCTTCCTCAGTGTTGCAGTGTTGATCACTCACTTTTGGTACGTTGCCCTGCCCTTAACACAAATCAATATTTGTCTCTACCTACATAGAAGTGTTCCCTCCACTCCTCTCCCACCCCTGGTAACCAACAAAGAAAGCTACCTTCCATATGTAAACCTTTCCTTGACTTTTTATAATAGTGAATTAATACAATATTTGTCCTGTTATTTCACTCAGCATAATGTCCTCCATGTTCATACATGTTATGTAGTATTTCACAGATTCTACATTATTCTTTAGTGTTGCATAGTGTACCATTGTATGTATGTCCCATAGTTTGGTTATTCATTCTTCTGTTGATGGACACTTAGATTGTTTTCACCTCTTTGCTATTGTGAATTGTGCTGTGATGAACATGAGTGTATATATATATCCCTTCTTTTCTGGCTCTCAGTTATTTAAGATCCATACCTAGTAATGGGATTGCCGGATCAAATAGCATATCTAATTGCAACTTTTTAAGGAATCGCCATACTGATTTCCATAGTGTTTGTGTAATTTTACAGTCCTATCAGCAGTGTATGAGAGTCCCAACTCTCCACTTCCTCACCAGTATTTGTTATTTTCTGTCTTGTTGAAATTTGCTATTAGTGCTGTGGTGAGCACTGATAATTCATTGTTATTTTGATTTGCATCTCTCTAATGGTTAATGAGGGAGCTCTGGTAGCATAGTGGCTAAGACACTTGCCTGCTAACCAGACGGCTGGTGGTTCAAACCCACCAGCCACTCCTCGGAAGGAAGGTTGGGCAATCCTACTTCCGTAGTGATACTGCCTCGGAAACCCAAGGAGGGGTCGCTATGAGTCGGCGCCGACTCGACGGCACATAACAACAACAACAACAATGGTTAATGATCACAAATATTTCTTCATGTGTTTCTTGGCTGCCTGAATATTTTCTTTGGTGAAATGTCTGTTCATATTTCCTGCCCATTTTTTTAATTGGATTGTTTGTCATTTTGTAGTTGAGGTCTTGGAGTTTTCTATAAATTTTAGAGATAAGTTCTTTGTTAGGTATATCATTGTTAAATTTTTTTTTTCCCAATCTGTGCATTCTATTTTTAATCTTTTGGAAAAGTCATTTGAAACACATAAAATTTTAATTTTTAGAAGGTCCCAATCATCTAGTTTATCTTCTGCTGTTGGTGCATTTTGGGTTAAGCATGATAGTCTATTTATGTCATAAATTAAGGTCCCTAAATGTGCCCCTATTTTTTCCTTGCAGAAGTTTACAATTTTATGTTTCACATTTAGATCTTTGATCCACCTGGAGTTTATTTTTGTGTATTGTATGAGGTATGGATCTTTTTTCATTTTTCTGCAAATGGAAAATCAGTTTTGCTATTGAGATCTGGGAATGTGAGACATCCTACTTTGTTCTTCTTCTTCAATAGTGTTTTGCTTATCCAAGGTCTCTTTCATTTCCATATAAAATTAATGAGTGTTTTTTCTGTATTCTTAAAGAATATTGATGGGATCTGGATTAGGATTGTATTGAATGTGTAGATTACTTTGGGTAATAATGACATTTTCACAGTGTTCAATATTCCTATCCATGAACATGGCATGTTCTTCAATATATGTAGATTTTTTTATGGTTTCTTGAAGTAGTGTTTTATAATTTTCTTTGTATTGGTCTTTGATATTCCTGGTAAAATCCAAGTATTTTATATTTTTTGGTAACTATTGTGAATTGTGGGAACTCCGGTGGCATAGTGCCTAACCAGAAGGCTGAAGGTTCCAACCCACCAGCTACTCCTCAGAAAGAAGGTTGGGCAATCTATTTCCATAGTGATACTGCCTCGGAAATCCAAGGAGGGGTCTTTATGAGTCAGATCCAACTTGATTGCAGTCAGTTTTTCAGTTATTGTGAATTGTATTGATTTCCTTATTTCCTTTCAGCAATCTCTCTGCTAGTGTAGAGGAATCCCATTGATTTTTGTTTGTTGCTCTGGTGTCCTGCCAAATCTCTCAGTTAGTTCCTATATTTTCTTGCTGAGTCTTTTGGGTTTTCATTGTATAGGATCATATCATCTGAAAATTGGATAGTTTTATTTCTTCCTTACTAATTTGGATGTGTCTGATTTCCCTTTCTTGCCTTATTGCCCTGGCTAGGACTTCCAATACAATGTTGAATCAAAGTGGGGTAGAGGGCATCAGTGTATGTTTCCTGTTCTCAGGGGAATGGTTTCATTCTCAGTGGTAGTTAGGTTTTGTGTCAACTTGGCTGGGCCTCGTTTTGAGTGTCTGGGCAACTGGTGGTAGTTTTTCCCCATGATGAGACTGGAAATCAACTCCATGGTAGAATCTGCTGTAAGCAGCTGAGTAGTGGCTTTAGAGACATGGTTTGTGTCCTGTAAATAAAGAGAAGATTTAGTAACTCTCTGAGGCTTTTTGGCATGCATGAACCCTGTATGTAGCCAAGTTACTCAGCAGCCTGCCATGCTCTGCTGATCCTGGGACTCTTTCTGGACTTGAATTAGTGGCCTGATGTGTTGTTTGATGATATTTTACTTTTTGAACTTGAGTTTGTCAGCTTCAGCAGCCAGTAGCTGCCTGAGTGAAGAAAACTTTCCAGCTTCAGTGGGGTGGGAGCAGGAGGCAGAGCTGAAACCCAAATTTGAAGAGCTTTCACCCAGCACCTAGAGCCTGGCACTTTGAGCTTGGAATTCTAGCCTCCTAAATGGTGAGACGATAAATCCTTGTTTGTTTGAGCCATCCCATTTGTGGTATATTTTCTGTTAGAGCAATACAAAGTAACCAAAACAATGTGACTGGCAATCAACTCGATGGTAAAATCTGCCACAAGAAGCTGAATAGCTGCTTTAGGGTTGTAGTCTGCTTCCTGTGTATAAGGAGAAACTTTGATAATGGTCTCTAGCTTATGGCATGCTTGAATCCTACATATAGCTGAGTTGTTGTTCAGCAGCTTGCCATGTTGTCTGCCAATCTTGGGACTCTTAATGGTCTTGAATCAATGGTCTGCCATGTGGTTTGGTAATATTGGGACTGTACCTTTTTGTTTGTCAACTTTGGGTTTGTCATCCTCAGCAGCTAGCAGCTGCCTGAGTGAAGAAATCCTCTACCTTCAGTGGGCCAGGAGCAAACGGCAGAGCTGAAGCCCAAGGTCGAGGGGTGTGTTGGATTGGGTTCTCTAGAGAAACACAAAAACCAGCAAAGTGTATATATATATTTATAGAGAGAGAAAGAGAGAGAGAGAGAGATTT
>NW_006921645.1:7327295-7331570 GCF_000298275.1 Orycteropus afer afer | reverse complement strand
GAATGCCGTTCTTCCAGCCTGTCCCTGGGATAGCACTGCAGGCAGGCCACACCCCCGGGGAAACTCCCCCCGGGCAGACCGGCCGCTCAGAACCCAGTCATGTGATCCATCATGGGAACCACCACTCACAACTGGAGTCCAGCCAAGTTGACACATCTTCAACTATCACAAGGGGTTTTCACTCAGCCCCTAGAGCCTGACACTTTGAACTTGGACTTCTAGCCTCCAAAATTGTAAGAAAATAAATTTCTTTTTGTTAAAGACATTCTACATGTGGTATTTCTGTTAGAACAGCACAAAGTAATAAAAACACTCTCTTACCATTGAGAATAATGTTGGCTGTTGGTTTTGCATATATACCCTGTATTACGTTGAGGAATTTCTCTTCTATTCCTATTTTCCTGAGATTTTTATCAGAAACAGGTGTTGAATTTTATCAAATATCTTTTCTGCATTGATTGATATGATTGTGTGGTTCTTTTCCTTTATTTTGCTTATGTGATGGATTACGCTGTTTGTTTTTCTAATGATGAACCACACTTGCTTAGGTTAGGATTTTGTTGAAGATTTTTGTGTCTCTATTCATGGTCTGTACTTTTCCTTTTGAGTGATGTCTTTGCCTATTTTTTATATCAAGGTCATGTTTGCTTCATAACATGAATTTGGGAGCATTCCATCCTTTTCTATGTTCTGTAATAGTCTGAATAGGATTCTACATTACTTTTCTTTTTTTCCCTTCACTTCCATTATGTAATACCAATCTGATTTCTCCTTGGTAATTGAGATTTTTCACGCCAGATAATACAGTAACTCCCTTCTTTGCATGTTGATCCTGAGGCATGAGGAGCCCAAGATGGCTTGATGGAATTCTTAACTTCAAGTTAAATGGGTCAGTATTGTGTCTCTGAGTGAAGTATTCCTTCCTTTGTGATTAAGACCTTCAGATAGCAGAGCTTAGGGTCACAAGGAACAGGAAGCAGAAAATTTGTGAGTAGGTCATTGGGAGTGATAGTAAGGTGGTGCCACTCCCATTTCCATTTCCTTGGTTCTTGGACTCGTTAATACTAGCTACTAAGAAATCAGCACCATATATTGGATTCTGGTTTAGAGCATATCCAGTCTCTAGAGGACATTATTTCAACCTCACAAGGTATTCCTACTTAGCTGGAAATGCAGTTGTGTTTTTAGAAGGCCATTCGATTGTTCTATAAAGCCAATTGCTTCAGGATCATGGGGAATATGGTAAGACCGGTGAATTCCATAAGCATGGACCCATTGCCACGCTTCTTTTGCTGTGAACTGAATCCCTTGATTTTAGGTGATACTGTTTGGGATACCATGGTGATGGATAAGGCATTCTGTAAGGCCATGGATGGTAGTTTTGGCAGAGGAATTTCATAGCAAAAGTATCATAAATCCATAACCAAAGTATCTATTCCAGTAATAACAAAACACTGCTCTTTCCATGATGGAAGTGGTAAAATGTGATCAGCCTGCCACCAGGTTGCTGGTAAATAATCCCAAGGAATGCTATCATATCACAGGCTCAGTGTTGGTCTCTGCTGTTGGAAGATAGGGTACTAAGCAGTGACTGTAGCCAAGACTATCTTGGTGAGTTTAAGTCCATGTTGCTGAGCCCATGTATAACCTTCCCATTGCCACCATGGTCACTTTGTTCATGAGCCCATTGGGCAATGACAGGAGTGGCTAGGGAAAGTAGATGACTGGTTTCCACAGACTGTGTTGTCCTGCCAACTTAATTGTTAAAATCCTCCTCTGCCATGGTCACCCTTTTGAGCATTCACATAAGACATAAATATCTGCACTTCTTCAGCCTATTCTGAGAGATCTATCCACACACCTCTTCCCATACCTCTTTGTCATCAATTTCTAATCATGTTCCTTCCAAGTCAATGACCAACCAAACCATTGGCCATAGTTCATGAATCAGTATAGAGTTGCATATCTAATCATTTCTTCTCTCAGGAAAAGTGAACAAGCAGATGCACTGCTCAAAGTTCTGCCCATTGGGAGGATTTCCCTTCACCCCTGTCTTTCAAGGAGGTCCCAGAAAGGGGCTGCAGTTCTGAGGCTGTCCCTATTCTAGTGGTGCCTGCTATCTTGCAGAAACATCTGTACACCAGGCATGAATTTTCTCTTTCTCAGTCAACTTATCATAAGGAACTCCTCATGAGACTATAGATGCAGCTTGTGAGAGGGAAAATAATGTGACTGGAGTAGAGACCATAGTGTTTGGGCCATTTCCTCATGCAACTTACTTGCACCTTCAGATCCTGTTTGAGCTCAATCTCTTATATACCACTTGCATTTAATGATGGAGTAGTGTTGTGCACATCTAACTTTCTTACTTTGTTGGTCAGAGAACACAAAGTTTGTGATCAGCTGCTCATGATGACTTGGTGACCAATGGTTGTGTATTCAATCTCTACTAAGGCCCAGTAATAAGCCAAAAGCCATTTCTCAAAGGGAAAGTAGCTATCTACAGAGGAATGCAGGACATTTCTCCAAAATCCTAAAGATGTGCACTGTAATTCACCAATAGAACCTGCCAGAGACTCCAAACAGCATCTCTAACTGACACTGATGCTTCAAGCATCATTGGACCAGCCAGATCATCTGGCCCAAGTGGTAGAGCATCTTTAATGGCAGCCTCAACCTGTTGAAGAGCTTTCTCTTGCTTTGGGTGCCACTCAAAACTAGTAGCATTTTGGGTCACTTGATAAATAGGCCAAAGTAAAGCACCCAAATGAGGGATATGTTGCCTGAAAAAAAAAAAAAAAAAAAGCCCATCAGGAGTTTAATTTCTTTTTCAGTTGTGGAAGCAGCCAGATGCAATAACTTATTATTCTTCACTTTAGTAGAATAACAACATGTCCCACAACACTGGACCCCTAGAAATTTTACTAAAGTAGAAGGTGCTTGAACTTTGTCAAGTTAATTTCCCACCCTCTAGCATGTCTTACCATTAATAAGTCTGGAATCATTGATACTTCTTCCTCACTAGGTCAAATCAACAATCTTCATAAAGTCATCAATGTAATGGGCCAGGGTGATGTTTTGTGGAAGGGGAAGGCAATTAATTTCCCTGTGGACTAAATTATGACATAATTCTGGAGAGTTTATATCTTCCTAAGGTAAGATCATGAAAGTTAGTGCTGACCTTGCCACCTGAAGGCAAACTGCTTCTGATGATCTTGGAAACTGGAATTGAGAAAAAGACAATGGCCAGATCAATAGCAGTCTACCAGTTACCAGGAGATATATTATTTGCTCAAGCAATGAAACCACATCTGGAACAGCACCTGCAGTTGTAGTCACCACCCAGTTAAGTTTCTGATAATCCACATTCTCCAAACCTGGTTTTTTGCACAGGTCAAATAGGTGAATTAAATGGCGGTGTGCTTGGAATCAGCACCACTGTATCCTTCAAATACTTGATAGTGACACTAATCTCTGCAATCTCTCCAGTAATATAATATTGTTTTTGGTTTACTATTTTCCTAGGTAGGGGTAGTTATAATGGCTTCCATTTGACTTTTCCTACGATAATACCCCTTATTTACATGTCATGGATACAGTGTTGGGCTTCTGGGAGCTGTTGAGTATGTTTATTTCAATCATGCATTCTAGATTTGAGGAAATCACTACAGAATGAGTTTGGGAACTCATTGGACCCACTGTGGGATGGACCTGAGTTAAGACTCCATTAATAACTTGACCTGTATAGACCCCTGTAAGAGAGTAAATCCCTGTTTGCTAAAGCTATCCATTTGATATTTTTCTGTTAGAGCAACACTACAGAACCAAAACAGTCCCCACTCTGATTGGTGGACCACAGTATTGTTTTGGGTCTCCTGAGGCAGTATCCAGTAATCTATAAAAAGTCTAATTATTTCCTTTTCACCAATGAACAATCACTCTCACAAAATGCTGTAGATAACTTTGGGGAAGGCTAGGCAGTATAGTGGAGTCATTCTTCAAAGGGACCTAGCCTTCTCTTCATTCAAAGGGTCATGGGTCTAAAAACTGGCTCAAGTCTGGGATTTAATGGAGGGGCTATAATTCTGTATTCTGGCAATTCACATTAGATTGCTGTTCACTTGACAATTCTTCCACTTCTATAGATCAAGTAAATACTTACTTTGTTGTTGTTTGCTGTCAAGTTGGACCTGACTCATAGCGACCCCTCCTTGGGTTTCTGAGGCAGTATCACTACAGAAGTAGATTGCCCCATCTTCCTTCCGAGGAGTGGCT
>NW_006921645.1:7318506-7323800 GCF_000298275.1 Orycteropus afer afer | reverse complement strand
AGTTGTCAAAGAATTCACATTGCTTGGTTCTTCAGTTGATGCCAATGGAAGCAGCAGTCAGGACATTAGATGACATGTAGCACTGGGAAAGTCAACTGCAAAGGAACTGTTTCAAGTGCTGAGGAGCAAGGATGTCTCCTTGAGGACTAAGGTGTGCCTGACACAAGCCATGATATTTCCAATTGCCTCATATACATGTGAGAGCTGGACAATGAATAAGGTAGACCGAAAAAGAGTTGATGCTTTTGAGTTGTGGTGCTGAAAGTACCATGGACTGCTAAAAGAACTAACAGTTCTGTCCTGGAGGAAGTGCACCTGAAATGCTCCTTGGAAGTGAGAATGGCCAGACTTCATCTCACCTATTTTGGTCATGTCAGAAGGGACCATTCCCTGGAGAAGGATGCTTGGTAGGGCGGAGGGTCAACGAAAGAGGGGGAGGCCTTCAATGATATGGATTGACACAGTAGCTGTGATGATGGGCAAGTATAGCAGGGATCTTGGAGCTGGCACGGGATTGGGCAATGTTTCATTCTGCTGTGCATGAGGTTGCTCTGAGTCAGAAATGACTCTATGACACCTAACAAGAACAATAACATACATATATATTGACAGAAATTCAAGTTGGATTCAGAAGAGGACATCAAATGAGGGATATCATTGCTATTATCAGATAGATCTTAGCTGAAGGCAAAGAACACCAGAAAGGTGGTTATCTGTGTTTTATTGACTATGCCAAGGCATTTGACTGTATGAATCATAAAAAAAATTATGGATAACATTGGGAAGAATTGGAATTCCAAAATACTTAATTGTGCTTATGACATACCTGTGCATAGACAAAAAGGCCGTTATTTGAACAGAATAAGAAGATACTGTATGGTGTAAAATCAGGAAGGGTTTACGTCTGGGTTGTATCATTTCACCATACTTATTCAATCTGTACACTGAGCAAATAATCAGAGAAACTGGACTATATGAAGAAGAATGTGGAATCAGGATCGAAGGAAATCTCATTAACACTGTGTGGTATACAGGTGATAACCTTGATTGTTTAAAGTGAAGATGACTTGAAGCACTGAAGAAGTTCATAGACTACAGTCTTCAGTATGGATTATACCTCAACAAAAAGAAAACAAAAATTCTCAAAACTGGACCAATTAGCAACATCACAATATATGGAGAAAAGATTGAGGCTGTCAGAGATTTCATTTCACTTGGATCCACAATCAACAACCATGGAAGCAGAAGTCTAGTAATCAAACATTGTATTGCACTGGGCAAATCTGTTTCAAAAGACACTTTCAAAGTGTTAAGGAGAAAAGGTGTCACTTTGAAGACTAAGATGCTTGTGGTAGTTAAAGTTGTCTGTCAATTTTGTTAGGCTGTGGTTCTGAGTGGTTGGGCAGCTTGATATATTTATTCCCCATGGTGAGATTTTAATCAACTTCATGGTGGAATCTGCTATGAGCAGCTAAAGAGCTGCCTTTCGTGTGTGACCTGCTTCCAGTATATAAGAAGAAACTTTGGGACATATGGATCCTGCATTTGGCCAAGTCTTCATCTCAGTGGCATGCTGTGTTGCCTATTGATTTTGGGATTGTTCCTGGAGTTGAACTAGTGGCCTGCCATGTTATATGCTAACCTTGGAACTGTGCCATTTTACCAGTTTATCTTGTGTTCATCATCCTCAATGGCCAGGAGCTGCATAAGTCAGAAAAACCCTCTAGCCCTAGTGGGCCTGGAACAGGCAGCAGAACTGAAGCCCAAGGTTAAGGGGCCTTCACTCAGCCCCTAGTGCCGACACTTTGAACTCAGACTTCTAGCCTCCAAGCCTGTGATAGAATAAATCTCTGTTTGTTAAAGTCATCCACTTGTGGTATTTCTGTTATAGCAGCACTAGAGAACCAACACAGTGCTCCTGACTCAATCCATTGTATTTTCAATCACTCCATGTGTGTATGAAACCTGGGCAATGACTAAGGATGACTGAAGTAGAGTTGATGCCTTTGAATTGTAACATTGTTGGAAAAATATTAAAAATACCATGGATTGCCAGAAGAATGAAGAAATCTGTCCTGGAAGAAATGTAGCCATAGAAGCAAGAATTCCACACTTTGTCTCACCTATTTTGGTCATGTTGTCAGAAGAGACAAGTCCCTAGAGAGGAATATCATGCTTGGTAAAGTAGAGGGTCAGTGAAAAAGAGGAAGACACTCAATAAGGTGGATTGACACAGTGGCTGAAATGATGGGCTCAAGTGTAGTAAGGATTCTGTTTGTACATATTAGAAATATCAAGCAGTTCTTTTGAAGTGCAGTATAGCTCTTCCTGAGTTATACATTGTAATTCACCTTTTGGGGCTTGCTGGGTCTTAAATTTACTTACAGGTCTAGAAGGAACAATGGGGGGGGTGCTGGTTCCTAGGAACATTCAGCAATGTCTTATAAGGTATATGTCTCAGGCAAATGCCTGAGACAATGCCTTAGGTGCCACCCCAGGTTATCTCAGACAATAACTTAAGAGGCAATCTGGATTACTCTAAACTGATGGGTGTAAGAGGGCTGGTTGTGCTTGCAGGAGTGATTCAGCAGAATTCAGGGGCTTGTGTCCACAGCTTCCTGTTTATCTGCCCCTATCCCAAGTTTTAGGATCCCGTTTCTTGCCAATCAATGCCCTCACTTTAACTTCAGACATCATTCTAGGCTGGCGATTCAATTGGCATTATATTTCAGCCAGTTACATAAAAAATTGTGGTTATGGTATTTGGCAACATCAGTTATGTTACTACAGGAAATAAGCTTTCTTTTAGGGCACAAATTCAGGTCTTTTTATGCAGTGCTTGAGCAGTGACTCTGAAGCCCTGAGCTCATCTGGTTCTTTACCACTTAATCTAGAGTAAGGAGTGTGTTAGACTGGGTTCTCTAGAGAAACAAAACCAGTAAAGCTTACATATATATATATAGAGAGAGAGAGAGAGAGAGAGACAGAGAGACAGAGAGACAGAGAGATTTATCTTAGGAAAATGGCTCACACACTCATACAAGCTGGCAAGTCCAAAGTTCCTGGATCAAATGTCAAGCTGGAGGCTTTTCTACATCACGCTGAAGGCTTTTCCCTACTCTTGCAGCAGCAGGGGCTGAGGAGCTCAAGGCTGGCAGGCAGTACACTGGCTGCTGACTCCAACGAATGACGAATCCAAGATCTCCAGGCCAAATGGTGGATTGTTCACTCACGGACAGTTGTAGACAGCACAACAGAATCTCGATCCACAGAAGAATGTCTCTTTTCCCAGAATGTCCATATATATATACTGGAAGCAGGCCACACCCTTAGGGAAACTCCCTTTCAACAGATTGCCTGCTCAAAACATAATTATCTGATTCCATCATGGGAATAACCACATCACAATACCTTAAACCACACAGAATTGTGGTCCAGCCAAGTTGACACACAGCTCCAACTATCACAGTCCACTCCTTGTCAACTTGGCAGTGGTACACATCTTCTTAACCATATATAATCTCTAAATAAGAATGATTATAAAGTCATATTTGCACCTAATGTGATACATTAACACATGTACAACCAAAGCACATTAATCTTATTTACATTTCAAAGTTCATAACAGAAGGAAACAAAAATATTTGATGCATATATACAATGAAGAAATATAAAAATCACAATCCTCATTTCTGCAGCTGATCACGTGGTCATAGCTGATATTCAGAACTACCTTCTTCCACCACCCATTCTGTATTTCCCTTGCCCTCAGCTGGTCATGGTTCTTTGCCTGAAGGGGTGACCCAAACCTTCATTCCTGAAGGGTCTGGTCCGATAGCAGTCATATCAGAAATGGGTTGCAGTAATTTTCCATTGACTTTAGTCACAGGGCATGGGAGTACAAAGAGGCATCCTAAAGTATCTCCCTTATTCCAGACATATTCTTCTTTACCTCCATTGTGTAAAGCCAATCCAATTTCCTCTTGGTAATCAGGATCTATCGTGCTAGATAGCACAGTAATACCCTTCTTTGTCTGTTGATCCAGAGGCATGAGGAAGCCAAAATGGCCGGGTGGCATTCTTAATTTCCAGTACAATGCAATCATTATTGTGTCTCCATGTGGGAGTGTTCCTCCCTTTGGAACTAAGATCTCCAGATCCACAGAGCATAGGGTAGCAGGGACAGGAAGCAAAAATTTTTTGAGTGGGTCACTAGGGGTAATAGTGCATGGTACCACTCCTGTTTCCACCCCTTGGTTCCTGGACCCATGAATCCTGGCTATTGGAGAAACAGAACCATATATTGGACGCTGGTTTAGAGCATATCCAGCCTCCTGGGGAACAATGCCCCAACCCTTTAAGGTATTGCCACCTAGCTGGTGCCATATTTTTAAGAGGCTGTTCCATCATTCAATCAAGCCAGCTGCTTCAGGATGATGGGGAACATGGTAAGACCAGTGAATTTCATGAGCATAAGCCCATTGCCACACTTCATTTGCTGTGAAATGAGTCCCTTGATCTGAAGCAATGCTGTGCGGGATGCCATGACGGTGGATAAGGCATTCTGTAAGTCCACGGATGGTAGTTTTAGCAGAAGCATTGCGTGCAAGGAAGGCGAATCCATATCCAGAATAAGTATCTATTCCAGTAAGAACAAAATGCTGTCCTTTCAATGATGGAAGTGGTCCATTGTAATCAACCTGCCACCAGGTTGCTGGCTGATCACCCTGAGGAATAGTTCCATATCGCGGACTCAGTGTTGGTCTCTGCTGTTGGCAGATTGGGCACTCAGCAGTGGTGGTAGCCAAATCAGCCTTGGTAAGTGGGAGTCCATGGTGCTGAGCCCATGCATAACTTCAATCCCTGCCACCATGGCAACTTTGTTCATGAGCCTATTGAGAAATGACAGGAGTAGCTGGGGAGAAAGGATGGCTGGTTTCCACTGAATGTGTCATCCTATCCACCTGATTGTTAAAGTCCTCTTCTGCCAACATCACCGTTTGGTGGGCATTCACATGAGAAACAAACACTTTTACTTATTTGTCCCATTCAGAGAGATCTATCCACATACCTCTTCCCCATACATCCTTATCACTAATCATCCAATCATGCTCCTTCCAAGTCCCAGACCACCCAGCTAAGCCATTAGCCACAGCCCATGAATCCATATATAATCGCACATCTGGCCATTTCTTATTCCATGCAAAGTGAACAGTTATATGCATGGCTTGAAGTTCTGCCCAATGGGAGGATCTGCCTTCACCACTGTCCTTTAAGGAAGTCCCAGAAAAGGG
>NW_006921645.1:7316908-7318406 GCF_000298275.1 Orycteropus afer afer | reverse complement strand
TTTGAACTGCCAGCCTTCTGGTTAGCAGTCAAGTGCCGTAGCCACTATGCTACCAGAGCTCCCAAAAATTTGGCTCCTACCAGCACAGGGTGTCTAACCAATCTCATTGTAGTTAGAGGTCTTAATTCAATTAAGTCAGTCTCCATTGTCTAATTTGGCTTATGTAAAATAGCAAACACAGCAGTCTTGAAGGATGTTGGGGATCCCTTCACAAATGTGTTACTCACTGTTGTGGTAAAAGTTTTGTCCTCTGGGCATTCCACCTGTGGTTTTCTGGGTGTAATTTGATAAATCCATTCTAACTTTCCAATTTCCCTAAGCCTTTGGATACCTTCTTCTATATTAAACCAAGGGAAGTCTGGTACTTCAACTTCATTTATTGCAGGCTTCCACATAATCCATGCTTCAGTAAACCAATTAAATAAGCTATTAGATCATTTTGTATCCTCCCAAGCTGAAGCACTGAATGAAGAATCTGTGCTTAGTGGGCTCAAATCAATAAACTCATACTGAACCAACATTGTGTTCCTTGCACCATTATCCCATGCCCTTAATAGCCATTCCCATACATATATCACCTGCATGGATCCAGGTGAGAAGAGAGAAATCAGACACACCCAAAGCAGCAGCGTGAGAGAGCAGGAAAAAGGAGATTAAAAGCCAGGAACTCAGACAGAGGAGCAGTCAGTTGCAGGGATCCAGGTGAAGAGAGGAACTCAGGCACACCCAAAACAGCAGGGTGGGAGAGCGGGAGAAAGGGGATGAAAAGGCCTAGGAATCTGGACAGAGGAGGAGTCAGCCACAGGGACCCAGGTAAGGGTGGCATGAGAGGTTCTCAACAGGGAGACAAACTTGTCTGTTGGTTTGTCCTACTGTGGTGACATGTTAATGTGAGTTTTGAGGCTGAGTCACTGGTGTTTCTAACCCAATGGGATGCACATGGTGCACAGGTATCATCCCAGCTTATAGATTGAGACAGACTAGGAAGAAAGAAGAGGCCATCCACTTCCAAATAATTGGCCAGGGAAAACCTTATGAATAGCAAAGAAACACAGTTTTATATATTACAATGCAACTTTATGAATAGTCTGGTTAAGTTAGAAGGCTCCCAAAATAGGACTGGGAAAGAGCTGCATCATCTGAGTAAACCCAGCCTTACTTCTATGGATAAGGTAAAGCTTTCGAGACCTCCATTTGCTGATGTGGCACCACTCAAATTGAAGAGAAAAAGCTGCAGACATCCATTAATCATTGAAACATGGGATATATGAAGTATGAATCTAGGAAAATTGGAAGTTGTGAAAAATGAAATGGAACACATAAAGATTGATATCCTTGGCATTAGTGAGCTGAAATGGACTGGTTTTGGCCATTTTGAATCAGACAACCATGTGATGTACTATGCCAGGAATGACAGTTTGAAGAGGAACGGAGTGGCATTCATCATCACAAAGGATGTTTCAAGATCTGTCCTGAAGTACAATGCTGTCAGTGATAG
>NW_006921645.1:7308719-7316036 GCF_000298275.1 Orycteropus afer afer | reverse complement strand
AGGAGTGGCTGGTGGGTTTGAACCACCAGCCTTCTAGTGAGTAGTCAGGTGCCTTAGGCACTATGCTACCAGAGCTCCTAGTTATTAATTGGTTTTTACATGTCCTTAAAAAATTTTGTTGGTATCTGGATTGGGATTGTGTTGTGAAGATTGCTTTAGGTAGTATTGACATTTTTACAGTATTCAGTCTACCTATCTATGAACAGGGAGCTCTGGTAGCATAGTGCCAAAGGCACTTGACTGCTAACTAGAAGGCTGGTGATTCAAACCAACCAGCCACACCTCAGAAGGAAGGTGGCTTCCGTAGTGATACTGCCTTGGAAACCGAAGGAGGGGTCACTATGAGTCAGGTCCAGCTTGACGGCACATAACACCAAGAAACAACAACATCCCTGAACAAGGCAGGTTCTTCCATTTATGTAGTGCCATTGTTGTCTCTTCTAGTAGTGTTTTATAGTTTTCTTTGTATAGGTCTTTTGTGTCTCTGGTGAGGTATATTCCGAGATGTTTTATCTTTTTCGAAGCTATTGTAAATGATATTGTCACACTTATTTCCTTATCAGAGGACTCTTTGTTGATGTAGAGGTGAACAGGGTTTTGTTTGTTGACCTTGTATCCTGCCACTTTGCTTAACGTCTCTATTAGTTCCAGTAGTTTTTATTGAGTGCCTTGGGTTTTCTGTGTATAGGATCATATCATCCACAAATAGAGAGAATTTTAGTTCCTCTTTGCCAATTTGTATGCCTTTTATTTCTCTTTCTTGCATTATTGCCCTGGCCAGGACTTCCAATGCAATGTTAAATAGAAGTGGTGATAGAGGCCATCCTTGTCTGGTTCTCGTTCAGAAGGGTAATGCTTTGAGTCTTTATCCATTAATAATGATGTTGGCCATTGCATGTATGTCCTTTATTATGTTGAGTAATTTCCCTTCTATCCCTTTTTTGCTGAGAGTTCTGAACAGGAATGGGTGTTGGATTTTATCAAATGCCTTTTCTGCATCGATTGATACAATCATATAGTTCTTTGTTTTGTTTTGTTTATGTGGTGGATTACATTGATTGATTTTCTGATGATGAACCACCCTTGTAAAACTGGTATGAATCTCACTTGGTCATGGTGTATTAATTTTTCAATATATTGTTGGATTCTGTTGGCTAGAATTTTGTTAAAGGTTTTTAAATCTATGTTTATGAGGGATATTGGTCTGTAGTTTTCCTTTCTAGTGGTGTCTTTCCCTGGTTTTGGTATTAGTGTCATGCTTGCTTCATAAAATGAGTCTGGGAGTATCCCATCTTTTTCTATGTTCTGGAATAGGTTGAGTAGTATAGGTATCAACTCTTCTCTAAACATTTTGTAAAATTCTACAGTGAAGCCATCAGGCTCAGAACTTTTCTTTGTGGGAAGTTTTTTTATGACCTGCTCAATTTCTTCTTTTGTTATAGGTCTGTTCAAGTATTCTGTCTCTGAGTGGGACAGTTTAGGTAGGTCTTGTGATTCTAGAAACTTGTCCATTTCTTCTAGGTTCTCATATCTGTTGGAGTACAGTTTTTCATAATACTCTGTCAGTATCTTTTTTATTTCAGTTGATTCTGCTGTGATGACACCCTTTTCATTTACAATTCTTGTGATTTGGGTCTTCTCTTTCTTTTCTTTTGTTAGATTTGCCAATGGTTTATCAATATTATTGATCTTTTCTAAGAACCACCTTTGTCTTTTGTTGATTTTCTCTATTTTTTTTTGTTTTGTTTTGTTTTCTGTTTCATTTATTTCTGCTCTGATATTTATTATTTCCTTGCTTCTAAATATTCTAGAATTCTTTTTCTAGTTGTTGGAGTTGATGAGTTAGAATGTTAATTTTGTTTCTTTCCTCTTTTTTGATGTATGTATTTATTACTATAAATTGTCCTCTGGTTTTGCTGTGTCCCACAGGTTTTGGTATGATGTATCATCATTCTTGTTTGTTTCTAGGAATTTTTTTATTTCAGTTTTTATTTTTTCCATTACCCAGTAGTTTTTGAGCAGTGAATTGTTCAGCTTCCATGTTTGCTGTTGTTTCCTTGATCTTCCTATTATTGATTTCTAATTTTACAGCACTGTGGTCTGAGAAGATTTCTTGTAATATTTCAGTGCTTTTGATTTATTGAGGCTTATTTTATGTCCTAACATATGGTATATTCTGGAGAAGGATCCATGTGCACTGGAGAAGAAGGTGAATTGTGCTTTTGTTGGATGGAGTGCTCTGTATATGTCTATGAGGTCGAGTTGGTTGATTGTTTTCTTGAGTTCTTCTGTATCTTTATTGAGTTTTTTTTTTTTTTCCTAGTTGACCTGTCCCTCTTTTAAAGTGTTGTGTTAAAGTCTCCTACTACTATTGTAGAGTTGTCTCTTGTCCCTTTTAATTCAGTTAATATTTGCTTCACAAATTTTGGAGCACTTTCATTGGGTGTATAAGTATTATTGTAAAATCTTCTTGGCCAATTGACGTTTTCAGCATCATATAATGTCCGTCTTTGTTTCTTATATTGTTTTTCACCTTAAAGTCTATTTTATAAGAAATTAATATTGCCACTCCTGCTCTTTTGTGATTATCACTGGCTTGGTATATATTTTTCCACCCCTTAATTCTGAATTTGTTTTTATCTTTGTGTCTAAGGTGGGTCTCTTTTAGGCAGCATATCAATGGGTTTTCCTTTGTTATCCAGTCTGCCACTCTCTTTCTCTTGATTGGTGCATTTAGTCCATTCACACTGAGTGTAATTAGTGATAGGTATGAATTGATTGCTGTCATTCTATTGTGTTTTTTTTCTCATGTTGTTAGTGTTTCCTTGGTCCATATAATTTTGTGTGCTGAGTTCAACTTGTGGCGAAATGCTGCCTCTTTTTTCTTCTTTATTGTTGGTTTTGTGCTTATTAAACCCATATGTTTTCCTTCCTTCAGGATTTTCTTAGGGGGATTATTTATTTTCTCCGTGGTTACCTTGGAGTACATTCGTGTTTCTACATTTTTAGAACAGTGTGCTATGTGAAGACATTGTCCTGTTTTCCTCTCCATTTGGAAGTTTGTACATAGAATTTTATTTCCTCTAATCAGTTAGTTGCTGTTGTCATGTGCTGATTGGCTTCCTTGACTTTTAGTGTAAAATGTTTTATGGTCTTATTTTGCGTTTCTATTTCTGATTTGGTTTCAGTGTTGATATTGCATATCCTGATTTTGTTGATTTCTGTTGTGGGTTCTCTACTGGAAGTATTCCCTTAAGCATTTCTTGTAGGATTGGTCTAGCTTTCACAAAATCCCTTAATTTCTCTTTCTCTGGGAATGCCTTGATTTCGCCCTCATATTTGATGGATAATTTGGCTGGATATAGGATTCTTGATTAGAAGTTCTTTTCCTTCAGTGTTTTATATATGCCACCCCATTGCCTTCTTGACTGCATGGTTTCTGCTGAGTAAGTAGAGCTCAGCTTAACTGTTTAATTATTATAGGTAATATTTCTTTTGTTCCAGGCAGCTGGCAAAATTTTTTCTTTGATTTGGTTTTAGCAAGTTTGATTATAATATGCTTCAGTGTTTTTCTCATGGGATCTATCTTGTGTGTCTTGTGTGGGGTTCTATGAGCTTCTTGGACAAATATATTTTCTTCCTTCATGATATGGGGGAAGTTTTCTGTTAGTAGGTTTTCCAATTTTTTTTTTTTTTTTTTTTTTTTTTTTTTGCCTCTTCCTGTTCTGGAATTCCAATTAGGTGTATGTTGCTTCTTTTCATGTCATCCCATATAACTACTAGGTTCTCTTCATTTCTCTTAAATCTTTGTTCTGATTTTTCTTCATACAGGCTGGTGTCCAGGGATTTGTCTTCTAGTTGGGATATGCATTCTGCAGGTAGTTCTATCCTACTCTTTTGTGCTTCTACTGTATTGTCTAATTCTGTAATTTGGGTATTCATCTTCTGCATTTCTAAGTGCTTGTATGAGTTCTAATTGTGCACTAATTTTGTTATTTTGTTCTTGTATGATTTTCCTCAATTCTTCCAGGGACCTGTCTGTGTTCTCCTTGCTTCTGTTTGGGGTTTCCTTAGCCACTTGTAGAGCTCTATAATCATATCTTCTAAATTCCCTCTCAGATAATTCTATTGCCTCCTCTTCCTCCATGTTTAATGAGACCTTCATTTGGTGTTTTGCTTCTAATGCCTTGTCCTGTTTTTTTGTTTGACTTGAGGTTGCCTGCTGTTTCCTGAGTTATGTATTGATTTGTTTTGTGATTTAATATTTTGAAAAGGTGGAGCTGGTGTATTTTATTTTTTTTTTGGTTATTAATTTAGGTGTGCTGGATTGCTCTGCATTTTTCTTTGTGATGATGGAATCACTGTGTGGAATGTGGATGTAGGTCTCTGCTGCAAAGAGGGTTTAGAATTCAAGCTGGCAGGTGTTATGGTGGCTGACTATGATTTTTCTATTGGATGGGTGAGGGTATAGGAGGAGAAAGTGGAAGAAGAGAGAAGGAAAGGGAGCTCCAAGTTGCTAAGGGCAGTTTCTAGGACTTTGATCAGGCTGCTAATGATGACATTATACTCTTATTCACAGGCCCACAGCTCAAGTTCAGCAAAGATTCCAGTTGTTAGGGGGTTGCCATTTCTGCCAGGCTCAGACACATGCAAAAAACCCACTCCCGAGGCCTCTTGGTGGCAAAAGCTGACCCAGGGCAACTGTCCAGTTCCACAATCTATTGTGGAATTCTTCTCAGGGCCTGCCCACTTGCGGAGCCAAAGATTTCTCTGCCCAGGTTTCAGCAGTACTGGAATCAGGGAAATGCCTGCTCTCACCCAGTGGACCTAAGATTACCGACAAACTCAAGTGCAGGTCCCTCAGTGCCAAAAAGCTAGCCCAAGCCCATTCAGTAATCCACTGTGGGAGCTCCTCCCCAAGCCCGCCTTCTTGCAGCACCAATGATCTCTCTGCTAGGGTTTCAGTGGCACTGGAAGTTCCCTCTCACATCAGCTGACACAAGTTACCAATAAAAGCAGGTGCTGAAGGCAGCTCCTTGGGGTGATCTCTGGTATGCTGGTGTGTCTGTCTTCCTCCTTAACCCAACGAGGTCTCTGATGGACTTTCTTGCCTTCTGATAGGTGCTCCACAGGGTAGATTTCCTGTTCTTGTTATTTTTTTTTTTTCCCAATCCCTTTCTCTTTTATAATCCTACTCCCCTGAGTTTGATGCACTCTGACTCAGTGAGCTGTTCAGAACACCAAAATCCCTAATTCAAACTGCTGTACCTAGTTTTTCAGGGACTAAGATGCTAGAGGGAAATAGTGTGGGGACTACTGATGAAACTCCATTTTGAATCTCTTCTGGGTAAAATTTACAGAGAAAATTTACTTTCCATATAGCAGTTCACATACACTTTGTCTCATGACATTGACTAAAATTTACCATAATGCAACAGCTCCCCTCCCACTTCTTATCCATGGTTACCTCTTCCCTGTGTCCTTCCATCCATACACTCATGTTCCCTGAGCTATGTCCCTGTGCATATACAGCCCTTCTATTCTCCCATGATTGTTCTTTCCAAGGAGTGTGTCTAGCTATTTTAAATGTTCACCTCATATGCCTATCTTTTGTTTGGCTGGAAGCCTCAGGTATGGGTTCAATTCCAGGCCTTAAAGGCAGCTAGGGGCCATAGTCTCAGTGGTTCCACCAGGCTCTATCAGACCAGCAAAACTGGTCCCTCTTTTTTAGTTTTCCAAATGATTTTGAGTTTTATTTCAAATTGTTCTCCCACTCTATCCAGGATCTCCTCTATAGATCTCCCTTTGAGTGGTTGACAATGGTAGATGGGCACCAACTAGTTTTTCTGATCTCATAGTTGTATAGGTTGATGATTGAATGGTGTACCAGTCATTCCAGAAAGAATTTTTGATAAAGATTAAAGTTTTGTGGGACCAGCCTAACTTCTTTATTGTAAATAAATTATAAAAGTGAAACAGCAGAAGGAGAGGGATCAGTCTCAAAGTTAATGGATCACTTGAGATCTTAGATCTTGGTAGCATGCATTAGATGGCAGCAGAAGCAGCTGTCAGTATCTGGATATGTGTTAAGATATAGTGAAGATAATTTGCAGATATATTAGATATGGGATAATTTTTTAAAAAAAATGTAAGAGAAAGAAAACTTTAGCCTTAGAAACTGGAATGACTGAGAACCCATTACATGTCTAGAAAAGACTTTGGGAGAATCAGGAGAAAGAGCAAAAGGTTTTTGATGGGAAAAAAACAAAAGCTTTGTTTAAGGTCTATATGTTTGGAAATGTTTATTAGACGTCCAAGGTGTCCTGGCACACAGTAGTTAAATGCTTGGCTGCTAAACAAAAGATCATCAATATGAATCCATCCACCACTCTATGGGGGGAAGAAGTGGCAGTCTGCTTCCAAAAAGATTTACTGCCTTGGAAACCCTATAAGGCAGTTCTAATCTATTTTATAGGGTCTTTATTAGTTGAAACAATTGAGGTCATTAGACTTCTACATAGAAAAAAGATGTTGAAAATCTTCATCTGGATTTCAAGACATAGGTCAGAACTAAAGATATAATTCTGGGACTTGTCAGTTTACAAATAGTATTTGAAACAAAGCAATTCATGAAATCTCTGAGACAAACAGGAAAGATACACACACACACACACACACACACACAGAGTAGTAGGAATTGGTTTAAGAGAGAATGGAAGACCCAAATCACAATAAAAAAACAAACAAACAAAAAAGAATGGAAGGACAGATTATGGAGACAATGAAATAGACAAATATTTCAAGAGCTTTTGTTATAAAGGAAAGAAAAATGAAGTAGTAGCAGGATGTGGAATTGAAGACAACAGTAATTTTTTATATATATGTTGGAGAAATACAGATGGTAATAATCCAGTACAGAGGAGAAAATTTTTGATCCTGAAAACATAGGAAAAGAGTACTATGATAACATCATTGATTAGGAAATGGATTGGGAGCTAGCACACAAGAGTAAGGCCCTGATATTATTTGAATAGGGAAAGTTTATCTGAAACAACAGAAGAGAAGACAGAATATGTGGTAATAGATGTTTATTGGTAGGTGCTTCACACGGTAAATGTTGACAATTCTATTCTGATTGCTTCAGGTTTTCAATGAAATATGGGGTAAGGACATTGAGTAAAAGTGAGGACAGTGGAAGACATACTACAGGTTTGATAATAAGATAAATGTTTAAAGTAGCCATCAAGGACATTGGGAAAGTTAATGTACTAGAGAAATATACTATGATTGCTATTCACATATAAAGGGCTCTTTCAG
>NW_006921645.1:7307544-7308494 GCF_000298275.1 Orycteropus afer afer | reverse complement strand
TATTTGTATACATACATGTCTACAATCCACACACATGCATGCATGCTCATGTGCACACACATACACACACTCTCACATACAGGCAATAATCAGATGAAATAATTTTTAACATCATTACAAATGTAAGAAAAGGAAACAACTCTTTGGCTGATATTGCTGGAAAGATATTCTTTCTGGAAAGCAAATTATAAGAGTTGTTGTTAGTGTAATACTATGCCTATCTTTTCACTTGCCTTGAGGACTATTTCCCCAAAGGAACTAATTGATTTATCCTTGAAAACATTTAATCATATAGTGTTCATCTCTACTGTTTCTGAACATTAGAGAAAAAAGAAAATGTTGAAAATCTTATTTATCCAAGAAACTGAATAAATTGCAGTGAAAGGCAATTAAATTATATTCAACCAGTAAAATGTCATTAATTGTAAATTATTATTTATTTTTTTAAAGTATGCTACACAGAATTCATGGTGCTAATTATGTAAAATGTAATCCCTGCATTTTATATATGCATTTATGTTATAAAAATAAGATTTTGCTGTACATGTTCTTTGCATCTCTTTGCATCCATTACATGACATTTTTCTTGATTTTTTTAAATTATTATTATTCATTTCTGTGAATTTGGGGCAGGGTGTAGTGAATTCTGTGAGCTGTTCATTATAATACAATCTTTTTGGGCAGCTCAGCTCAGTTAATGTTTCTACCTAGACCTGTGAATTGATCTGATTTTAATTTTAGAATGTACCCTGGTACCACAAAAAAAAAGTGTGGTATGTCCAGGTCATATTGGACAAGGGAGACAAACTAGAGACCTTTTATGGATAAGAGATGTAAGAAAGTTCAGGAATGTGAACAGTGGGAATAGACAGTAGGGACTGGAACAGAGGTTCCAGGTGAGGTGTATAAAAACAAGGCCTCTGATACTCACATAACCAGTAAACCTGTTG
>NW_006921645.1:7306275-7307274 GCF_000298275.1 Orycteropus afer afer | reverse complement strand
CTCTGTGTCCATCCTTCCATGCACTCCTGCCCCCTGAGCTATCTCCCTGTGCATAAGCAGCCCTTCTTTCTCACATGATTGTTTTCTCCAAGGAGTGTATCTACCTCAGGTAAATGTTCGACTCATATGCCTGTCTTTTGTTTGGCTGGAAGCCACAGGTACGGGTTCAATTCCAGACCTGAAGGGCAGCTAGGGGCCATAGTCTCAGCAGTTCCACCAGGCTCTATCAGACCAGCAAACCTGGTCTCCTTTTTTTTTTTCAAACGATTTTGAGTTCTGTTTCACACTGTTCTCCCTCTCTGTCTAGGATCTCCTACATAGATCATCCTCCGAGTGATTGACAGTGGTAGCTGGGCACCATCTTGTTCTTCTGGTCTCATAGTTGTAAAAGCTCCAGATCACACAGTGTACCAGTCACTAGGACTAACTATGTCCATGAATCTTTAGTTTTCTTCATTCTTCTTTGCTCTGGACCAGGAGAGACCCATCGTTACATCTAGATGGCTGCTTGCAAGTTGCCAAAGTAGAAGGTGGAACAATGTTCGGTGTAGTATGTTATGCCAATTGAGCTTGATGTCCCCTGCGACTGTGGTCCTGAGCTCACTGGTTCAGCTACTCACCTCCTCTGGGTATCTGGCTGTGACCAAAAAGTAACTACAATCTTGTCCCTTGTCAGCTCTACTATACACCTGGGAATTCTTACAGAACATACAAATACTCTTGTAGAACCATTGTCTTCCAACCCAACACATAGTCTTGGATACACTCCCCCCTGCATAGATATATTTGGCAGTTCAGCCTGTCCACCCATTTATCCACCTGTATACCCATGTTTGCCTTCATTGACAATGCAGTACTGTATGTGCAAAAGGGTTCATCTTTGTTGTCTGTACCTCCCATGTACCTCTCTAAGTTTTCCTCTTCATCAATGCCACCATGTTGATCACTCACATTTGGTACACTGCCATTCTCTTCACTCAAATCAGTACTTATCTCTAC
>NW_006921645.1:7303064-7305830 GCF_000298275.1 Orycteropus afer afer | reverse complement strand
GGCATTGATTTTCTTACTTCTTTTTCAGCAATCTCTTTGCTTGTGTAGAGGAAACCAACTCATTTTTTAATGTTGATTTTGTAACCTGCCACAATGCTAAATCCCTCAATTAGTTCCAGTAGATTTTTTACTGAGTCTCTTGGGTTTTCTAAGTATAGGATCATATCATCAGCAAATGGGGATAGTTTGACTTCTTCCTTACCAATTTGGATTTCTTTGATTTCCCTTTCTTGCCTTATTGTCTTGGCTAGAACTTCTAGTAAAATGTTGAATAGAAGTGGTGATACAGGGCATCCTTTTCTGGTTCCTGTTCCCAAGTAGAATAGTTCCAGTCTCTCTCCATTGAGAATAATGTTGGTTGTTGGTTTTGCATAGATGCCCTTTATTATATTGAGGAATGTCCCTTCTATTCCTATTTTGCTGAGAGTTTTGATCAGGAATCGGTGTTGGATTTTATCAAATGCCTTTTCTGCATCAATTGATATGATCATGTGGTTCTTCTCCTTTGTTTTATTTATGTGGTGGATGATGTTGATTGTTTTTCTAATGTTGAACCATCCTTGCATACCTGATATGAACCCCACTTGGTCATAATGAATGATTTTCTTGATATGTTGTTGGAGTCTATTGGCTAAGATTTTGTTGAATATTTTTGCATCTATATTCATGAGGGATATTGGTCTGTAATATTCCTTTAGAGTGATATCTTTGCCTGATTTGGGGATCAAAGCTATGCTTGCTTCATAAAATGAGTTAGGGAGTATTCCATCCTTTTCTATGTTTTGGAATCGTTTGAGTAGGGTTGGAGTCAGTTCTTCTCTGAATGTGTGGTAGAATTCTCTGGTCAAGCCATCTGGGACAGGCTTTTATTCTGTTGGTAATTTTTTTATGACTTGTTCAATTTCTTCTTTTGTTATGGATCAGTTCAACTTTTCCACATTAGTCTGTGTTGGTTTAGGTAAGTGATATGTATCTAGAAATCTGTCCATTTCTTCCAGGTTTTCAAAGTTGTTGGAGTACAAGTCTTCAAAGTATCCTCATTATTTCCTTTTAATTTTAGTTGATTCTGTTGTGATGTCATTCATTTAATTTCTGATTCATATTATTTGTGTCCTCTCCCTATTTTCCTTTGTTACATTTGCCAGTGGTTTGTCAATTTTATTAATCTTTTCAAAAAAACAACTTCTAGTCTTCTTGATTTTTTTCTATTGTCTTTCTATTTTCTGTTTCACTGATTTCTGCTCAAATATTATTTCCTTTCTTCTTGTGACTGTGGGCTTTTCTTACTGTTCTTTTTCTAATTGTTGGAGATGTTGGTTTAAAGTGTTGATTTTGGCTCTTTCTTCTTTTTATTTGATGTATGCATTTATTGCTATAAATTGACCTCCAGTCACTGCTTTTGCTGTGTCCCAAAGATATCGGTATGTTGTGTTTTCATTCTTGTTTGATTCAAAGAGTTTTTGAATTTCAATTTTTATTTCTTCTCTTACCCAGTCTTTCTTACGGAGGGTGTTGTTCAGTTTCCATGTGTTTGTTCTTTTTCTGTTGATCTTCCTATTGTTGATTTCTAATTTGATAGTATTATGATCTGAGAAGATGCTTTGCAGTATTTCAATGTTTTTAAATTTATGAAGGCTTACTTTATGGCATAACATATAGTCTATCATGGAAAATGTTCCGTGTGTACTGGAAAAGAATGTATATTGTGCTGTTGTTGGGTGAAGTGCTCTGTAGATGTCTATAAGGTCAAGTTGGTGGACTGTACTGTTTAGCTTTTCTGCATCTTTGTTGAGTTTCTTTTTAGTTGTTCTACCTTTCATTGAAAGTGGTGTACAAAGTCTCCCACTATGGCTGTGGAGTACTCTATTTTATTTTTCAACTCTTTTAAAGTCTGATTTATGTATTTTGGGGCTCTTTCATTGGGTCCATAGGTATTTATTATCATTATATCTTCATGTTAAATTGATCCTTTAATCCTTATACAATGTCCTCCCTGGACTCGTATGGTGGTTTTTGTCTTAACCTCAATTTGATCAGAAATCAATATTGCCACTCCTGCTCTTTTACTGTTGTCATTTGCTTGATATATCTTTTTCCCACCTTTGATTTTTAGTCTATTTTTTCTTTATGTCTAAGGTGTGTCTCTTGTAGACAGCATATTGATGGGTTTTGTTGTCTTATCCAATCTGCAACTCTCCATCTCTTGAAGGTGCATTTAATCCATTAATGTTCAGAGTAATTATCAATAAGTATGAATTGGTTTCTGTCATTTTGTTACATGTTTTTTCATGGTGTCCCTGGTTTCTTTTTTGCATATTATTTTCTGTGCTGAGTTCATTATCTTTAAGAATTGAGTTATCATTTCCTTTGTTGCTGTTATTTTAATATTTGCTAAATATTTGTGCTTGCCCTCTTTTTTATTGTGATGTGAAGAGGTTATCTTTTTTTCTTTGAGGTAACCTTGTGATTTATAATTCTCTCCTGGAGTTTAGAACTGTCTGTTCTATCTTGCAACATTCTTGACTTCCTCACCATTTAGAAGTTCTGTAACTATACATTATTTTCCGTCTTTTTCATTTGTAATTGTCCTCACTTGCCAACTGATGTCTCTAGTTCCCTGTTTACAATCTTGTAAACTTATTTTACTTTTTATTTGTCCATAGGTGTGGTTTTTGAGTTATGTCTTCTTGTGTATTAATGGTCTGTTTGCTATTTTTGGTTCTCTGTTCAAAAGGCTCCCTTTAGCATCTCTTGTAAGGTTGCTCT
>NW_006921645.1:7297224-7301576 GCF_000298275.1 Orycteropus afer afer | reverse complement strand
AAAAAAAAAAAAAAAAAAAATGCAACAGGGTGGGGCAAAGCACCCAGGCTCCATCCAAGCTCACAGACTGGTATGGAATTCCTGCTGGCCTAGAAGGTGAGTGGGGGTGAGGGATGCCTGCACCTCTGTTCACCAAGAGGGTATGGGATATAAGAGTAAGAAATATTTATAAAGGGAGGTAGCACATTTACAGTAGACGGAGTCCGGGATGTCCTGTGGCTCCCAGCAAGTGGAGCCTGTTCTTAAGTACCTGCAATTTGGGAGAACACTTTTGCTTTAAATATCCAAAATGGTCAAATTGCTTGTAAACATTAAAAATGTCTGTACCCTCCAGACAGGCATAAGTCCACAGCTCAGCCCACCTTCTTCTTCACTGCTTCCCCTTTTATTCACCAGCCACCAGAGCAGTCCTCCATGCACTCCCTAGCTAGCAAGGCTGATTTTTAGGTTAATTCTTAGGTCCTACCACCACTCGGCAATATCTAAACTGTCTGTGCCGTCAGGATGGCTGCCAGACCTCAGCTTCATATGTCTCCTTTTTTGTTGTTTTCATGCAAATTCTTCTGCTAGTTGGAGTTTAATCCACTTCTATATCCTTTCTTTCAAAGCTCAGGGGTCCAGGATTATCTTTCATATCTGTGTTTATTGGTTCTACTTTTATTTGTTGAAAAGGGTCTGTGTAGTCTTTCTGCCTATTTCACCATCTTACTGGAACTCCCTTGCTCTGTAGGGATTTTAATGATCAATTTTTCAAATATATATTGTCAGAGTTTTCTTCCAAGATGCCTGTAGGTGGACTTGAACTACCAACAACCAACCTTTTCATCAGGGGCCAGGCACATTATCTATTTGCATCATCTAGGGAGTCTGATACAAAAAAGAAAAACAACAACAGACACAATGCCATCATGTCTATTCTGACTCATAGCAACTCCCATAGGGTTTCCAAGGCAGTAAATCTTTACAGAAGTAGATTACCCTGTCTTCATTCTGTAGAGTGGCTGGTGGGGTTGAGCCACTAACCTTATGGTTAGCAGTCACCAGAGCTCCTTAGGGTCTCTGATGTTGTTGTTTGTTGTTATGTGCCAACAACAGTCAGACCTGACTCATAGCGACCCCTCCTTGGGTTTCTGAGGCAGTATCATTATGGAAGGTAGATTGCCCCATCTTTGGTCTCTGATGTTGTTGTTGTTATGTGCCATCAAGTTGGACTCGACTCATAATGGTCCCTCCTTGGGTTTTTGAGGCAGTATCACTAAGGAAATAGATTGCCCCATCTTCCTTCTGAGGAGGGGCAGGTGGGTTTGAACCGCCAGCCTTCTGGTTAGCAGTCAAGTGCCTTAGGCACTATGCTACCAGAGCTCCCCCTTAGTCTCTGATAGTCACATAAAAAAACAAAAAAAAAAAAACGCCCTCACATACCAAGAAGAACAGTCAGAGAAATTTATAAAGGCCAGCATAAGCATGAAGTAGAACCAGCTCCCCCTACCACCACCACCAAAAAGGCCAATTTCTGCTTATGTAGCAGCTTTACCATTACAATTTATAATTATAGGATTATTTTTGTCCTTACTCAGTCTGTGTGTATTTAATTATATACCACTATAATGATAGGAAAATAGCAGCTATTTTTAGGGTACTGTACCATTTCAGGCTTCATATCCCTCTCCATGTGATAGTAGAGTTAAAAAGAGGAATGTGAAACAGAGGAGGCACAGGTGGTTATGTTTATAGGCTTCAGGGAGATATGATTACCTCACTCAGCTGATTGCTACCTGAAGGAACTCAGATTACAATTAAGACTGTCAGGTAAAGCACACAATTAAAGTTCATTGCAAATACTGTTGACAAACTAGTATTAACTGGGAAATGTACTCTGCCAAACAGATGTACTCTGGAAAATAGAAAGGGAATGTTTCCTCTAGAACAAATCTACTTTATTAAATCTGACAACTTCTACTTGAGCCCTGTGTCCTGAGCTAGAAAGAGCTCCTTATTTGATTTAAGAAATTGGCAGATAACATGCAGGTTGAAAATGAGTACTCATTAACTTATTTTGCTTAGTAGAGAAGGTAAGGTGAGAGGCAACATGCTTACCTCAATGCATTTTGTTCTTTGCCTTCCAGATTTGTTTCAGAGGGAGAAGTGTTACATTCTACTGTGTTCACTATGGGGTAAGAGTGTGGTTCTGAAATTGGAAGATTCTTATTGCAAAACATAGGAAAAAAGAAATAGTTATGCCTTTCTGTTTTTAAAACAGAACTTTGAACCGGTTCACTCCAGTTGGATCCTGTGCTGAGAAGTTACTGTTCTATTCAGATGTATTAAATTAGAATCTACATTTTAACAAGATCCCCAGGTGATCTATAAGAACCACCTGGGGATCTTGTTAAAATGTAGACTCTAATTCAGTATATTCTGGGGTGGAAATGCAAATTCTCAGCATGGGATTGAACTGTAACAAACTAGTTCAAAGCTCCACTTAAAAATTGCCTTTTAGTCAATCAGATGAGGTGGCTACACCCTGACCATATGTTATCAATCTCTTTAAGTATCTACTTATATTTATATGACACTAATAAGAAAGAGTTCCCAGAGACAAACAGTGATTCTGCTATTTGATATTACTCCATAAGTAACTGTATATATCATTTCCTCTTAATAAAGTGGAGTATTCCCTCTGCTCGTACATATCACAGCCATTACTGCTAATGGAAGGAGTGCATGGGGATTCAGGAGAAAGTACACCTCCCAGTCCCAAGCCTCCCCTCTGTGTATTCCTGTACTAATGATATTTTTCATCTAGTCAGTAATGGAGGCAGTTGAGTTGGGGAATGGCTGTCACATAAAAATTCCAATCTAGGAGAAAATATTTGTTTTTCTCTGTAATACTGAGAAATAAACAGTTTATACCAGACCTCTTTATATAAGAGAAGTTTCTTCTGACCATGACCGCATCTCAGAATGATATCTAGGTTAGAAATATAGAAAATAAACACATAGTATTTTATTCTGAGATCAAGACTTTTATGCCATAGACATTCTTTTTTTTGTGATTCCTCCCGGTACATTGTTCCCTTGGGAAAATTAATCTCTCTGAATGCATCTCACTTAAGCCATCTATTAAATAGATTAAGATTAAATGAGATAACACATATAAAATGTGTGGTAAGCCCTCAAATAACGGCAGTTTCCTCTCTTATTACCTTGGAATCTTTTGTGTCTAGAATGCACAGCCATTGGCCCTATGCTGTCGGTGACACTAACTCATTCCTTCTAGTAGTCACCATCACCACACATGTCTTATGTTTGTTTCATATTATGGCAATAACTCAGTCTATTTTTATGGCATCTAGAGAAGGAGACCTAGTGGCACAGTGGCTAAAGCACTGGGTTGCCAATCAAAAAACTGAAGATTTAAACCCACCAGCTGTTCCATGGAAGAAAGATATGGCAGTCCACTTCCAGAATATATGTTAATGTTCTATTTTATGGCCCCTAGTGCGTATTTTTAACTGAGGTTTGAAAAGTGCAGAAAGTTTAAGTGAATAGATTGATAAACTTATACATAAGTGTACAATCATGTGATCACTATCATTTCATTTTGACAAACATTATTTCCTGTTTTATAAGTAAAATTTCTAATAGCATCTCAATTTCCATTTCTACTTCAGTACATATATGAAAACTTGGCATCCCAGCTTTCTTCCTTCAGAAATGTTCCAGGCTTTTAGGCTTCTACTATCTCATGGGGAATCTTCGCTATGGGAATGGCAATAAATGTTCTTAAAATGCCTTGTATTCATGTGGCAGTTGCCAAGATATTGTAAAACATTCAGAAACAAGGGAGATGACCCCTGTTTGCAGTTTATTTACAGTAGTAAAAGTAAAAGGGAAATACAAGGACATTGTGGTAGTTATGTTTGTGTGTCAAGTTATGTTTGCATGGCTAGTTGTGCGGCTGCACAGTTGGTAGAAGTTATTCCCCATGATGAGACTGGCAATCACCTCCCTGGTGGGATCTACCAAGCAGCTGAGGAGCTGCCTTTGAGATGTGATCTACTCCTGTATATAAGGAGAAGCCTTGGGGATAGTCTTTAGCTTTTGGCACGCTTGGACCCTGCATATAGCCGTGTCAATATTCACCAGCCTACCATGCTCTGGCAACCTGAGGATTTACAATGGACTTGAATTAATGGCCTGCCATGTGGGTTGGTAACATCATGACTGTTCCTTTTTACTTGTCAACCTTGAGTTTGTCAGTCTCAGCAGCTAGCAGCTGTCTGAGTGAAGAAAACCTCTAGTTCCAGAGGGCCGGAAGCAGGAGACAGAACTGAACCTCAAGGTTGAGG
>NW_006921645.1:7295537-7296774 GCF_000298275.1 Orycteropus afer afer | reverse complement strand
AGCAAAACTGGTCCCTCTCTTTTTTTTTTTTTCCAAATGATTTTGAGTTTTGTTCCATATTGTTCTTCCTCTCTATCCAGGATCTCCTACATAGACCCTCTTCCAAGTGGTTGACAGTAGTAGCCAGGCACCATCTAGTTCTTCTGGTCTCATAGTTGTATAGGCTGCAGATCCGATGGTGTACCAGTCACTAGGACAAATTGTTTCCATGAATTTTTGGTTTTCTTCATTCTTCTTGGCGCTGGATGAGAGAGACCCATTGTTGCATCTAGATAGAAGCTTGCAAGCTTTTAAGATCCCAGTCACTACTCGCCACAGTAGGAGATAGAACAATGTTTTGGATAGTATGTTATGCCAATTGAGCCTGGTGTCCTCTTAGACTATGGTCCCTAGCCCACAGGTTCAACTGCTCAGTCCCTCTGAGTAGCTGGCTGCGACCAAGCAGTGACTATAACCTTGCCCCTTGTCAGCTCCATTCTACACCTCGGAATTCAGATCATGCACATAAAGTTATATAACCACTGTCTGCCAACCCTATACATGTTCTTGGATGCACTCCCACTTCATAGCTATACCTAATAGTTCAGCCTTTCCACCCATCTATCCACCCATATACCCGTGTTTGCCTTCACTGACCACGCCATACTATATGAACAAAAGGGTTCATCTTTGTTGTCTGTACTTCTCACGTACCTCTCTATGTCTTTCTCTTCCTCAATGCCACTATATTGATTAGTCACATTTGGTACATTGCCCTTTTCTTCACCCAAATCAAAACTTACCTCTATCTATCTAACAGTATTCCCTCCACTCCCCTCCAACCCCTGGTAATCAACAAAGAAAATGTTCTTCCATAAATATTTCCTTGACTTTTACAATAATGGACTAATATAGTATTTGTCCTTTTGTGATTGACTTATTTCACTCAGCTTAATGTCCTCCAAGTTCATCCATGTTTTGAGGTGTTTTGCAGATTCTACATTATTCTTTAGGGTTGCATAGTATTCCATTGTGTGTATGTACCATAATTTGGATATCCATTCTTTAGTTGTTGGACATCTAGGTTGTTTCCAAGTTTTGGCTATTGTAAATAGTCCCATGATGAACACGAGTGTGCATAAGTCTGTTCTTGTCATGGCTCTCACTTATTTAGGACATATACCTAGTAATGGAATGGCTGGGTCAAATGGTATTTCTAATTCCAACTTTTGAAGGAATCGCCATACTGCTTTCCACA
>NW_006921645.1:7294029-7294642 GCF_000298275.1 Orycteropus afer afer | reverse complement strand
TAATGAATGATTTTCTTGATATGTTGTTGGAGTCTATTGGCTAGGATTTTGTTGAAGATTTTTTCATCTATATTCATGAGGGATATTGGTCTGTAATTTTCCTTTAGAGTGATGTCTTTGCCTGGTTTTGGGATCAAGGTTATATTTGCTTTATAAAATGAGTTAAGGAGTATTCCATCCTTTTCTATGTTTTGGAATCGTTTGAGTAGGGTTGGTATCAGTTCTCTGAATGTATGGTAGAATTCTCTGGTCAAGCCATCTGGAACAGGCTGTTTTTCTGTTGGTAATTTTTTTTATGACTTATTCAATTTCTTCTTTTGTTATGGATCAGTTCAACTTTTCCACATCAGTCTGTTTGTTTAGGTAAGTGATATGTATCTGGAAATCTGTCCATTTCTTCCAGGTTATCAAAGTTGTTGGAATACAGGTCTTCATAGTATCCTTGTTATTTCCTTTTAATTTCAGTTGATTCTGCTGTGATGTCATCCATTTCATTTCTGATTCATGTTATTTGTGTCCTCTCCTTATTTTCCTTTGTTACATTTGCCAGTAGTTTGTCAATTTTATTAATCTTTTCAAAAAACTAACTTCTGGTCTTCTTAATTTTTTCTAT
>NW_006921645.1:7255673-7281969 GCF_000298275.1 Orycteropus afer afer | reverse complement strand
GTTTTACCCCTTTCTCCTGCTCTTCCAGCCTGCTACTCTGTGCTACGCCCGTGCTTACCTTGCTCCCAGAGACCCGGTCCCTCTTGGGAGGGTAACAATTATCTCTATATTTTGTATTTTCTAGTTTCTGTCTCCTGTACTGTGACATAAACTTCAAGACAAATAGAACTAATTACATGTAGTTCACATTTTTATTCTCAGCATTTAACATATAACAGCAACAAAAAAAATTGTCATGAAATTGACCCCATCATACAACCTCATGTGTGCCAAAGTAGAAATACACCCCTAAAATTTTCAATGACTGATTTTTTGGAAATAAATCTCCAGAGCTTTCTTCTGAGGCCCCTTGGGTGGACTAGAACCTCCAATCTTTTAGTTAGTTAGCAGCCAAGTCTATTAATTGTTTATACCACCCAGGAACTCAAACTCTTGTAAATCAAAAGCAGGGTGTGACTATAACCTGGAATACTATTCTAGATCTTTAAACTGCTACCCTGGGTAGCTGTGAGTGAATACTTCTCACCTTTTAGTCTCAGTTTCTATTTTAGTCTAATTTTATGATTTATGAACTGCAAGTCCTCTTTTAGTATGTAGTTTTCTCCTGTTGTAACTCTCTCTTCTTCAGTAACACTCCTAATTTGAAATGTTGGTAGTTTTCTTGTCTTGGAATTTGGGATTTTGAGATACTCTGTCCTTTAAATATCCAGATTTCTTTGGCTAATTAGCATGCATCTGGAGAAGCCTGTACATTTTGGTCTGGATATGGCCCAGGAGATCCATTTCCCCTAGTGCTTAGCAGAAATGGCTCCTGGGCTGGGGGAGGCTTTTGAGCTCAGCCCCTCCATCTTCAGGACTCTCCCCATAAAATTCTATTTTAATCCTTTTATTTTTTTCATGGTGCTTAGATTCTGCCTCTCTGCTCCAATTCTTTCAGATAGTATGGATCTTAATTACCCAGGGCTCTCAATTCTTTTCCCACAATTAGTCCACATAAAAACAATGATTGAAACAATGGCCCCCAAGAAATAACAATTCTTCTTTCACTTACCACCTTTTCAGATTAAAATGTAACAATGCAAATAAATAGCCCTAACACAGTTATTTTCTGTAAAGGTCTTTAAAAATGGATCCTTTTGCTCTCTTTCTTTGTTCCCCTGCCTCTCACTTGGGATTAATCAAGTTAATTGCCTTCAGATTAAATGAGTCCTTGAGGTCAGTAGAGTTTTATTTTTATTTTTTGTAGAATTTCCAAAGTCTCCAATTACCAGGTACCTAAGAAACAAATCACCATTTTGAAGTATCCCATTTTTGGATTGCCCTCTGCTAACAGTCCTGTAACAAATACGCCAAGAATGGCTTTTGACTTCAGGCTATAAATAAGGATCCCACCAGAGTGGACTTTGTAGGACATTCCATATAATTCCAATTAAGTTCTGATTTGCAATGCTATGGTGAATTATAATATAGTTAGATTCAGTTCCTTCTAAAAGAGCAAAGAGCCAGTGGTAACACTTTGGTGAGAGAAGTCCTTTTGCCCTTCCTCAACAGCATACATGCTTGGGATGCCAGAAAATAATTGTGAATGGTGATTTTATTAGGACTGTTGTCTCACAGACTTATTAAGCAAACCTGGTAAAGACTTGAGGATAAAAAAAAACTAAACTTGGAATTTAAAGATTTTAAGGATATGTGCTTAATTCGATAGCTTTATGGATCAGGACCAGCATAAACTACTTCCTAGGAGGAGGAAATCAATCATATCCCTACTTTCCCACTTCCTTTCATTTCTGACACAAGCCACGGACGTAGTACACTCTCTCTCTTTCTAACCCTAACCACCTGGAGGTATGTCAGACCCTATAAGGATATTGTCCTTGGGTTCAATAATTTACTGGAATGACTCACAGAATTTATGGAACATATTACGCTATAACTGCTAGTTTTACCATAGTGTTGTTGTTGTTTTTATGTGCCATCGAGTCGGCCCTGACTCATAGCGACCCCTCCTTGGGTTTCCGAGGCAGTATCACTACGGAAGTAGGATTGCCCAACCTTCCTTCTGAGGAGTGGCTGGTGGGTTTGAACCATAGTAAAAGGATGTAAATCAAGATCATCATGAGGAAGAGCTGCATAGGCAAGGTCTTTGAGGGGGTTCCCGATGTAGATCTATGTGTCTCACAGAGAGCATGAGACCTTCCCTTTGCTGACTAGGAAGCACTCTGAGTGTTAGAGTTTACTGACCAGTACCACATGATAGTGTAAATCATGCCTCTTTAGAATAGTTAATATTGGACTCCCATCCCGCTCCAAAAAAAAAAAAAAAGAGAGAGAGAGAGAAAACATTGTCATTGAGTCAACTTCGACTCATAGCAATTCCCATTGGGTTTCCAAGGATGTAAATCTTTACAGAAGTAGATTGGCCCATCTTCCTTCCACTGAGCAGCTGGCAGGTTTGAACTGCTGACCGACTGGATAGCAGCCAAATGCCCAGATTAGGTTTTTCTCGCTTGGCCAGTTCTCACTTGCCAGCACAAATTCTCTAGTGTGACCTGGAAGTCTCAGGCCAAGGCACCACAATTACTCCAAGGGTTACTGCTCCATAGCAAAAGACAAACGCCACCTTACGGAGGATAAAATTAGGTCCTTTACCCCACAGTACTTTATTTTAATAAATTTTACAAAAATATATGGGCATTGAAATTTAACCTAATTTGACTTTTCTCTGTGTATGGGACCTCTAATTAGTCTATTTTTGTGCTGAATAACTTAGCCCTGATTGTACCATTCTTTGTGCTCAGGCAGACGATCATGTGAATCTTAGTTCTCCCAAATGCTAGCTGTATAAACTTGTTTGTATTTCTTATTATTTCTGAATCTCTGTTTTCTCATCCATGAAATGGGGTAAGAATGCTTAACTCATAAACCTGTCATGAGGATTAAATGGAACAATGCATTTGTGGTACTTAACACAGTACTTGAACAGAGTAACACAAAGTAAACACAATAGGCAACTTTTGTTGTTGACATTACTACTATTGTCCACTCATTTATTGCCTTATACATTAATTCAACAAGTTATTCTACCTTGCAAGACGTTATGAATATAGATACAAATAATATGCAGCTCCTACCATCACTGAACTCACACTCAAGTAAGAGACATAGACATGTCAGTCCTGCAAAAATAATTCAATACATTAAGTGCCATGATAGAGGGTTAAGTGATGCATTAACCAAACAAAGCCCGAGGCTCTCAAAACCATTACATTAAGCTCATTGCTGGAGGAAACCTTCCCTTCCAATAGCACTATGCCATGAGGAGGAAGGATTTGTTTTACCTGCACCTGGTTGGCCCAAGGTGTAGTTGGATCACAACAGCAGAGTGTTAGAGCCTCCCCTTTCTTTTGGACCTAGGGGAAGGTTCTCGTCTCAGATTGTAGACTTCATCCCTATGTTTTGGTCCTGAAATGGTTGCACATAATATTTTTTTGGAAAAAAAAAAAAAAAAAAACACAATTTTCTGGGAGACTTTAATCAACACTCTAGTTCAGTCTTAGGATCAGAACACAGAGATCATTGTAATAAAACTAAAACCTAACTCACTGCCATCATGATTCTGATCCCCAATAGATGTCTGAGCTGTAAATCTTTATGGAAGCAGATTACCTCATCGTTCTTCCATGAAGCAGCTGGTGGGCTCAAACCATCAACCTTTTAGTTAGCAAAAGGCTAGCCTTAACCACTTTACAATCAGAGCTCCTTATATTGAAATAATCTATATAAATTATTTTCACTCTTTATTCATATTTGAGCTTAACAAAAAACTTATTGAAAAACTGAAGCTCAGAGAGAAAAGTTACTTAATGTAGATTAAAACAGCTTGTTTTGGGTAAAGTCAGAACTAGGTCCTGGAACATCTAACTCCTGCTACATAAATTCTTCTTTGTTCTAAATCTCCAGTGTGATCTGACCAAACAACATTATAGGGGAGGAATCATGAACATTAATATCATAACAAATGTTAAGGACCACAACATCTAACTATTACTGGTGCCTATTGTATACTAAGTACTTTTGAAAGATTTTTTGGATGATATTAATTCATTTGAACCTCATAACAAGGGTATGGCCTAGATCCTTTTATTCTGATTTTACAGATAGATTAGTTGAGATGATACCTAGGTGTCCAAGATCACAGATGTGTAGCTGGCAAGGGTAGTATCAAGCAGCCTGCCTGGCTCTCTTAATGTCTTTTCATACTGATCTTCCTTCCCTTTCTATCAATTTCTGATGACTGACCAAGACTCAAACTCATGCCAGAGACTCCAAGGTCATGCACAACAGTGTGACCTCTGGCCCAATGGTTCTGCATTACAAAGAAGATTCTGAAACCCATTATTAAATCCTACATCTTCACTCATTTGAATATCCCCATATGGTACATTTATCCCCAGAGGTATCTTGACTCCTGTCTCACTGTAATCTCTCTAGGTGGTTCTCTGAAGCCAGAACCAGGCTCTGGGTTAGGGATACAAAATTCTTTCTTTCTATTCATATAAAAATGATTTCTTAGTGGCATAGTGCTTAAGGCATTTGACTGCTAACCAGAAATTAGGGTTTGAACCACCAGCCACTCCTTGGAAGGAAGGTTGGGCAATCTACTTCCCTAGTGATACCTCTTCAGAAAACCAAGGAGCGGTAGCTATGAGTCGGATCCAACTGGCCAGCAGTGAGTTTGGTTTTTGGTTTAGCACTCACAAAGAACCTGGTGCTATCCTAATTGTTTGCAATGCATCAGTGAGCAAAAGCAAAAACAATAATATCTCCACTCACATTGAATTTACTTTCCAGTGAGAAGAAATGAGTAAAACATGTAATAAATAAATATCTTAAAGTATGCTACAAAAGGAGTATTATGAAGAGAAATAAAGAGTTCAGGGGAAGCTGGCAGGAGGGGCCAATGATAATTTTCAGTTGAATGATCAGAAAAGGTAGATTCCTTTCTGCAGGTAACATTTGAGCAAAGACCTGAAAGAGGTGAGGGATTGAGTCATGTGGATTTCTGAAGGAAGTGTATTCCAGGCAGAGGAAATAGTGAAAGGGCTCTGAAATGTAAATGTGCATGTACACACAAACACACACACACATGTACATATGTGTGTAAGTGTATTATATATATATACAATTATATATATATATTATGATATTGCATATTTTTGTAATTGTGGGCCCAGCTCTAATCCTCAGTTTAAAATTTCCCAACACTTTGAAATATGAGATAAATTAACAGGTTTGAAATGGTAGAGCCTGGCATGATTGGTATTAACACCCTGCAAGGATGGGTATTATAGCCTGTAGCAGGAATGTAGCTTAGTCCACATGATGGTTAGAGACTTGAACACACCAGAACTTAGTAATTGTCACAGTTATTAGCATGTTACAGCCTCAGGGAAAGAAGTTTCCTTACTAAGATCTGTTCAGGCCTGCCTACTTCCATCAGCCACATCCAATAACTCTTTAGACCCCAAATGTGTAAGGAACCAGGGAAGGTAAAGAGCAGGGGCCTCTGATGGTGGGTCCCTGAGCCTGAGAGATTTCTTTTCACAGCCCAGCAGGGATCCTAATCTTGGTCAGGGGAATGAGTTGTACAGTGAGAGAAAATACTGCCAGAATTTCCCAGATGGTGCAATCACTATTTTTTGTACATGTTTATGTCTGTGTCTATTCTGCATGAGATGGCAAACTCTATGAATGTTTGGTTGTAATATGGTTGTAGGTTGAATGGGTAGGGACTTGTGAATAGGGCAATGAAGAGACATAGTTGCTGTTTACAGAGAGATAAATAAAGATTGTCAATAACCAAAATTTCAAATGAGAATTTCTATAAATCAGTGGGATAAGAATCAGAGAAGAGTGAGATCCCCATGGATCTGAGGTATCAGTAAGATCACCCTGGAGAAGAAGAGAGCCTGAATAGTGAGTAGCATATATAAGGCTAGTAGAAGAAGATCTTTCCAGGGTAGATCCAGTAACTGGTAGGGAAAAGGACATGAGTGAAAATTAGAGGCTGTCAGGGGAAGAAACCATAGCCTCTAAAGTACCTAATAGTACTCCTGATCCCATTTCATTTCTGCTATGATGTGGATGGTTATAAACATAAATGTTAACAAAAGCAATGTGATATAATCTGGTGGACAGAGATTAGAATTTGTATTTAAAGAACCTGGGTTTAGCACCAACTAAAAATCTTCAGATTTGTTTATTTATTTTTGTTATTTTGCCTGTCAGTTTAAAATAACACACAGAAATTTGAAAATCTGTTGAGACAGTTACTGTGATTCTCAGTTTCCAAGATGACTCCCAAAATTACAGAGGACTGTGGTTACAGAAATTTTGCCATGAGTCATAACTACCAGTATTCTGGCTTTGATGGGACCTTCTGTGGTACAGGTGAGGAAGGCACATGACATATTCCAAAGTTATAACAGTGACCACATATCTTTCTGCTTGCTCTTCGTAGCCAGTTAAAGAGATATATCGATTTCTAATGTCATCTCTGGGTGATTTATATTTTCAGTCTTCACCACATTCTGGTACTAATTCCTGTGTGCACTTTGTACTGTGTAAAGACTTTCGGCTTCATTGAACTCTAAACTTCCTTTGAATTCTGTGAATGACTACATTCATCTGCCTCTCCATCCTTTTCTGGAATCCTTGTGTAAGACAAGAAAGGGGGGTGGATCTGTTTCCATTCTATCTGTTCACATGAGGATTTGGGCTCTTATTAGTTCTTTAGGACTTCCTGGTCTGTAGCAATAGCTTTTTTTTTTTTTTTTTTTTTTTTGTGGATCCATTACACTTTGGGTTGATCTTCCTTTTTGACACTTAATGGTTCTTATTAGGAATTATCTTTGACAATCAACCTCTTAAAGGCAGAAATCATTTGTAATTACCTCTCTCTACCTCAGTTTGCCTACTTAATGTTCTGTAGCTGTTTAACAAATATATGTTGATATTCACTGTAGCTGGATTGCTTTAATCTCAATGATAAAATACCACTCCAAACTTAGAGGTATCTTTGGAGAGAAGGCTCTAAATAGCTAAAAATCACACACACTTGTGCAGCAATAGGAGATACAGATGTAGACAGGAAGAGTTGCCAAATATTGATTCTGTCATTGCATTGACAATTAAGGAAAACTCATAAAGGTAGGTGAATGGTTAGAATCTTGTGTTATAATGCTAAGAGAAGCTCTGTTAGTCAGAAGGCACTTAATGAAAGTCAGTTGAATGGCTCAATGAATACATTCTACAGCAAGAGAAAAGAATTGAAGTTCTGTGCCATTTAGCCATCTCCACTGAATTGAGTTTTACTGTCAATGGAAGATGTTAAGACTAGGCAGGATGGTGACTTATCAGGTACGTTAGGGGAACAGATGACATATGAGGTTCCCATCAAGCATGAAGATATATAATTTAGTATGATTTTTATTTTTTAAAACAATATCTGCTCATTTCCCAAATCTTCAAGTTACTTTACAACCACCCTAACCCCAATCAAGAGTATAACCAGCAAGCAATTATAAAGGCAGGTAAGTGGAAAAAATGAATATTTTAAGTGGAGACAGGAAATATTTAACATTTTAAAAAAATGTTTTTGTCTTTCTACACACTATCTTTCTGTAGTGATACTGAAGGATATAATCCTTTGATATTCAAAATAGTCTATTTCTAAATGATTTGTACATTAATAGCAAATGTAGAAAGATACTAAGTTATGAAAATTTGATATACTCCACAGGAGGAAAGAAGCATTACTTACTTCTTTCCATATTACCTTTGTTTAAAAAATATTGTGACTTGCCCCCAAAGTTGTGGGGCTAATTTGCTTAAAAGGCATTATCTCTTCTACATAAACATTTCCACAGATATAAATTAATCACAATTCCAAGAAAGACAGAATGGCGAATGATGAAATAATATCTGGTTATTCAAAAACATTAAGCCTCAAGGAGCCTGGGGCTAAAACTGGGAGGAAATGAATATTTGAAAGGTTTTCTCCAAGTTCACTTCCTTTCATAATAACTATTATATCTTTATATTATTGCTATTATTGTAATTTTAATTGTATGGTAGCAATCTAATGTTTTTCTTCCTGATAGATACTGATAACAGGTGGACCTGAATCTTCTGCTTTATGTAATAGGATTAAAATTCATGTTAAAATGAGCAAAATCTTGATCCCATGAGGAACAGTATCTGAAGGCATTATATCTTATAAATAAACATTTCCACAGACCTAAGTAAATCATACCAGTGATTGGTTGGATCCTGAGGCTCATTCTCAAATTATCAACAGATCAGTGATGCAGAGTGGAAACTGCACTAGGGATCTTCAGGGCGGCCTAAGAGCCCCATAAAGTTGGACAGAGGCACAGAGAAGGCAGGAAAGGCAGAAGTAAAAGAGAGGGGCACTTCCTTTTTGTCTGGGACAAGTCTTTGTCATTTTCCCAGTCAGGGTGTCACCATAATTAGTAGAAAATTATACCAAATCTGACCATAGGAAGGTGGGAGATGAGAACTCTCATACAGGAAAATATTCAATGCGATAATAAACTTAATCTTACAAGAAAACCCAAGTAAATCCTTTTCTTAATCATGTCAGTAACATCATGACACAAAGGACTGAGAACCAAAACTCACTGTAGAACTCTTGAGCACTTGGAGATTAGGGCAAAATTGTGCAAATATGTCCATGATTATTTTTTAGAAGCATGATATGTTACTAAATGTAACAGCATTTATTTGGTTCATTTTAAAAATTATTTTATTTTGTTTTAGGTGCAAGTTTACCAAGCAAATTAGTTTCCCATTCAGCAATTTATACACAGATTGTTCCATGATATCTGTTACAGTCCCCACAATGTGTCAGCACTCTCTCCATTTCCACCTTAGGTTTTGTGCTTCGTAATTTTGGATTTTAGTTTTCCTGCCCCTTGCTGCCTCCTTATCTTTGGTTTTGGGCAAATGCTGCCCTTTTGGTCTCTTATAATTGATTGTTCTGTGGAGCATAGTCCTCTTGGGTGTGATTGTTCATTTTATAGGCCTGCCTTTTTCATGTAGCTGAGAAGTGATCTGAGCTTGATTTGGTTCTTGATATTATGAATTGATGCTTTTTTTTTTTTATGACTTTTTGGAATCAGTTGAAAACAAATTTTATTCTTCAACATTTAGACTAAAGACCTAGTGGATGACTTGCTGCTCACTCCAAGAAGGGACTGCTCTGGTTATTAAATGCTCCCAAATATTCTTCATAATAATGGGAAGGAGAACACCCAATCTGCCTGGTAGGTTGTTTTGCACTTTCCCAAACCTGCTATTCTGCCTAATGGCTCTGAAATATTGTCTATTGATGGATGTGCTTGCCTCCTTCAAAAACTTTAGCTATCTACTTGAGAATCAGATTTTCCAGAAGTCTCTATGACCTGCCCAATCTGATAAGAAATGAATCTCTTCTACCTTCCTACAATGTCCCTTATATTCCTTTGTCATGGGACTCAACACTCTAATAGTAATACTTCTATCTCCTCAACTAGACAAGAATCAAGGGCACTTATGTCTAGAGTGAGGTAGCTCCCAAACTTCTCCTTTGATTATATACCACTTCAGGTTTAGATTACATGAGCTGACATTAAAGTACCACTGAGTCCATTCCTTAGCATCTGTGGAAATCTTTCTAGGAGCTACACTGTCACTGTATTGTGACAGAGAAGAAGAGACTTCTGGAGTAGGGTAACCAGTTAGGTTATAACTTTTTCCATTTGTTTAGACACCATCCATTCTCCATTCTCTTCCTATCATTGAATGAACAAAATTGTAGAACTTTGTGCCCCTTGTTGCATTGGTTTGTCTTTCTGATAAAGTGTGTATTTTACATTTCTTTATTTTAATTTTAGGGGGCTTCAATAAGGAAAGGAGGTAAAAACAAGTGGTAAATATGAAATCCATTACTTAGGCTTTCATCAAAATATAATTATTTTTATTATTTATATCAGCCTTCCATCATTTAAGGAGCTCTGGTGGTGCAGTGGGTGAGGCATTTGGCTGATAACCAAGTCAGCAGCTCATATCCACCAGCTGCACAGCAGGAGGAAGATAAGCAACCTATTTCTTTAAATATTCAGCCTTAGAAATTCTACGAGGGTGGTTATGAATTGGAATTGACTCTATGGCAGTGTTTTTTTTTTCCCCCTTATCATTTGTTCTGTATGTCTTTGATTTCTGCCCTATGCCCTCCTTCTTTGTGCCCTGAGTCTGCAGATGGTATTTCTTTTAGTTTATAATGTTTCATTCTAAATTATAGCCTGTGCCTGCAATTTGTTTTCTGGATTCCATTTATTAAACACTTGATAGACATCAGGGAAGTCTTGTCCATTTTTGAGACCTCTTTCAGGTTCCTAGAAACCCTATGTAGAATCAGTGCATTTGTTTCTGATAGATATCTTTTCCCAAATGGCTAACAATCCATTAGAAAGAAAAGTAAAAGTAAATAAAGGGCAAATAAAATAAAATAAAATAAATCCACAATACAAACTATAAAAGAAATATACAAATTATAAAGAAAATTTAGAGAAGGTAGCAATTGATCATATAGAAATTTTACCCTGAAAATGATAATAACTTCTTGAATTGCAGGAAAAAAAAAAAATTCCTATAAGATTCTTTTTTGTCTTTAACTTCGCTCTGATCTTTCATTAAGTTTCTGATTTATTTTTATGATATATCACTTATTGACCTTTTCTCCATTATCACTTTCCTCATCCCCACCCTGATCTTCATCACATGCTGTTCTGGTTACCTAGTACTGCTCTGACAAGAATATACCACAACTGGGATGGCTGAACAAACAGGTGTTTATTCTCTTACAGTTTGGAGGCTTTAAGTCCAAGTTTAAAGTGCCAGGCTCCAAGGGCTGTGTGAAAGCCCCTTGACCTTGGACTTCAGCTCTGCCTCTTGCTCTCTGACCACTGAAGCTAGAGACATCTCTTCACTCAGTCAACTACTGGCTGCTGAGGTTAACAAGCCCAAGGTCGACAGATAAAATGGCACAGTCCCTATGTGACCAAACCACATGGCAAGATATTAATTCAAGTCCATTTTAAGTCCAAAGGTCAGTATAGCATGGCAGGCTGATGAACACAGCTACATGCAGGGTCCAAGCCTGCCATAAGCTAGAGGCTATCCCCAAGGCTTCTCCTTATATACAGGAAAGAGACCAAATCCCAAAGACAGCTACTCATGTGCTATTGGTAGATCTCACCATGGAGTTGATTGCCAGTCTCGTCATGGGGAATAACTACCACCAACTGCCGAGCCACTCAACCAGACCCAGCCTAGTTGACATACAAATTTAACCACCATACATGCCTAGAGAATAATGCTCTGCTCTAAATGGACTGCTTCTAATTAGTATTTCCCAGTCTACCACTTCCTACACACCTTTGTAAAGTTTGGCATCCTTCAGTTTTGGCCATGGTGTCTTATGTTCAGAAATATATAATGTCTCCCCATTCCATTAAAATAAAAGTTACAAATTTCTGAAATGTTTTGAATAACTTCCAACTTGATTTCTCACATTTGCTGCTAAGTGTCCAATTCTATATTCATTTATTAATTCATGTATTCTGTCAGATAATCAACAAGTTAGTCAATGTTTATTTCTTGGTTATCGTTGACTTATGGAATAAGCAGAGTAACCAAATCTTGGTGTCTTAGGTTCATAGCACTACTATAAAAGAAATACCACAAACAGGTGGCTTTAGCAAACAGAAATTTATTTTTTCACTGTTCAGAAGGCTAGAATTCTGAATTCATGGTACTGACTCTATGAGAAGGCTTTCTCTCCCTCTCAGCTCCAGGGGAAAGTCTTTGTCTGTTTTCAACTTCTGTTTCTCATCAGTCTTCGTGTGGCATGAAGACTTTATCTATCTATCGTTCCCATCAGTGCTTCCTTGCTTCTGTGCCTAATCTGCACTTTTTATATCTCAAATGTGATTGGCTTAAAACACATCCTACACTGATATGGTCTCATTAACAGAGAAAATCTATTCCCCCAAATAAGACTATCCACAAGCATAAGAATTAGAGTTAACCACACATATTCTGGGGGAACACAATTCAGTCTATAATATTTGGCACCCTGAATTCATGTTATGTCCTCTCATGTGCTCTTTTCCTTTTTTTTTTTTTTTTTTTTTTTTCCTTTTCTTTGTTCATTATTTTTTTTTTCTGCCTTCTTCTTCTTAGTGCCCTATCCCCAGATATTGAGGTTTTCTTGCCTTTTTTTTTTTTTTTTTTTCTGCCTTTCTCTGAGCTCTGCTTCCTTTCTGTTCAGTTCTCACCTTGCCCAGACACATGTCCCCCATACCTGGTTGTTTTTGGACTGGTATAAAAGCAGTAAGCAGGTGGGTATGTGAAATATGATGAGTCCAAAAAGTCATTCCTTTATTTTCTTTTAAGTGCTATAGCCTTCATAAAATCCAGCCCTTTAAGTTATTGATTTTTTCAAAAAGAAGAAAAATGAGTGGGAGTGGAGAATTATGATGTTATGTCCTAAATGAATTTTTCACAGAAAGAGAAAAAAAAATAAATATTCTCTATCTTAGCCAGTTGGACAAAAATAAGGTTTGGGGTATTGAATAGGAAAGGCAGGTAAGGCAGGTGTGTATCTGTCCCCAGGGGAGAGCAAGTATTGATCTCTTGGGTGATTGTCCTGACTGCATCTGAAGCTGAGAATTAGGTTCAATATATTAGTGCTAACATTTAAGTCCTTTCAGATCTACAGGGTCAGAATCTGCTTTCTCTCCCTCTACCTCATGTAGGTTTAGGTGACTACCAACTTAACTCCTAAGCTTCTAGCTTTCATTTTCTTTATTTAAAACAGTATACTCAAATATAGACCTCAGGAAATACCTGAAAACTTTGATTAGATGCTTTAGCTATTATTTTATAAGCATTGTGTCAGGCATGAGGATAAAGCCAAGTCTCTGCCCTTATAAAAATTTATTTTCTAGCAAACACATTCCTTTTGCTGATTATCTATGAAGAATACCCATTTCAGTAAAATTGGATTGTAAAATGTAGACATGTGTAGAATCACTTAGGTGACTTCTAAAAATGTGCATTTGCAGATGCAACTTCAGACTTACAATCAGAAATACCAAGAGTGGGCCCCGGGCATCTATTTATTATTATTATTATTATTTATGATAAAATAATAAATAAAATCACTGCTATAAAATTGATTTCAACTCATAGTGACCCTATGGGACAGAGTAGAACTGCTCCATAGGGTTTTCAAGGCTGTAAGTCATTATATAAGCAGACTGCCTCTTCTTTCTCCCTCAGAGTGGCTGGGGGATTCAAACCACTGGCCTTTTGGTTAGCAGCTGAATGCTTTAACCACTGCTCTCCAGAACTCTTTCCTTTATGATAGTTTATATTACTTACTAGATCCTTGATAAAACAACAAAAATAAGGCAAGTAGAGAGAGGGACACAAAATTCCATGGAGCAAACTGCTACTGATAAAAAATTAAAAGTTGATCTGGCAACCATCATGAATTCGGTGCCCCCAAAAAACAGCATAATAAGAACAAAAGTGCAACTACAGTCTTCTAGCTACTTGTATAGATTTTCTCAAAAAGCATATCTAATGTATGAAATTTAGGATCAGGGAAAAAGTGAAGAAGAAATAGAAAGTCATACTGTGGAAAAACATTTCAATAGTTCACAGTGGCAAGGGAGGGAAGGCTTACAGAGGAAACATGCCTACCAGCTATGTCCATCATGTAAAATATAACCTGTTAGCTTAGAAGAAAATCCAGTGAAGAAGTAAGTTGAATATATAGGTTCTGTAAGGAAAATGACTTTGATTTGAGCCACACCATGCTACTGAATACTGAAAACTGGGGTAATACAAGCCCATGAGGCAAAAGATAAATTAAACTTTGCCTGAGGGTGTTTTCGAATAACAAGGTCACGTAGAGGCTGATAACTGCACCAAATTGCTCCCCTGCAGCCTTCTGCACAGGATATACCACCTGTAGTTAGAATTGTTCAGGATGAGAAATAATTGGAAATATGCCAAAAGGGAACCTATGAACAAAAAAACATCAAACCAAGTTTGTGAAGCAATACAGCAAAAAAAAAAAAAAGAAAGAAAGAAAAAGTTGTGGAGTCAGAAGGACCTGGTTTCAAATCTCTGTTAAGCCATGTGTATTATACTTAACCTCACTGGGACTATTTCTTTCTCTGCAAAAGTGGGTAGAAATGAATATCTTAAAATGTTGTGATGATGGATAGAAGAAACATGTTGCTAAATACTATCTGGAATATAATGAGTAATTTATAAATATTTGTTGAATGAAATGTTGGCAACATGAAATATTCGTTTAAGAGCAATGGAAGGAAAATACAACAGAAACATTTACACTTAAAGAGGGGGAGAGATAAAATAGAAAACAAACATATTAATTAATTAACTAAATGTTATACATATAATACATATTTATTATATTATATGTATATCCCTCTGGGTGCTGTAATTGGTTAAGGACCTGACTACTAACCAAAAATTCAGAGTTTCAAAATATAACAGCCACTGAAAACCTTATGCATATTTCTAGTTTCAAAAATATGGTTTACCATGAGTTGAAATCGAATTGATGACTGGTTTTAGTGGTAATATGTATGAATTTATGTATGCATATATTATATCAGATTCTGTCAAATTGATTTTTACTCATGGCAACCCCATGTATGTAAGAGTACAGCTGCTCCTTAGAGTTTTCAAGGATATGACCTTTCAGAAGCATATCACCAGGCCTGTCTTCTGAGGAGCAAGTGGGTGTGTTCAAACTGTCAATGTTTGACAAATTGTTGAGCACTTAACCATTTGTGAGTATATGAATATATGTATATGCATATGTATATTGAGAGAGAGAGAGAAGGTCGCATGAGGTTGATATAGGTGAGTTAAGTAGGTGGAGTTGGAAAAGAGAAGATGAGGGAGTCTTGTTTAATTGTTTCTATGTCCTGTACACAATAGAGGTTGAAAGGAAAAGAGCTTAAAAGATTAAGGAGGGTGCTAATGTTCAGGAGGATGATAGTGATGTAGAATAATTCAAAATAGAGAGTGACCTTATGAGTTTATCAGAATGGCCCTCACTTTTGCAGACTCAGAATACTGATTTCATCATCACATGGGAACATTTCTATCTTTCACAGATATCACCTTAAGAAAGTTCTTAGAAACTAATATCTAAACAAGAAGCTCATTAATATATAGTGAGAAATAACATAATCACACAGAAGTCAGAACTCAATGGTCATGACAAGCTGCTTCTCTCTGAAGGTAAGCCTACACTGACAGTCAGATCACAATCATGGAATTATGGAAGTGAATTATAGATTCTCTCAAAGTCATCCCTGGCTAAGGTAGCTTAAATAACACTTTCCACTTCTAGGAAAAGTCTTGGTCCTACTGAGGTGAATACAAGCAGCATTGATCTCTTTGAAAACCCTGCTTAGCTATCATGAACCCAATACACTTGACGAACTTATTATTCATAGATGTGTTACTATATTCAGTTACTCTTATACTAGAGTGCCATTGAACTGGAAATCTTCTTTCTTTTTTTGTTTGTTTCCTTTTAAAGTGGCTTTGCATATCTGTCTTACTTTGGGTTCTCTAGAGGAGCAAAACCAGTGAGGTGTAAGTGAGCCAAGTAAGTGAGCTAGGTGCACAGGGAGGCAGGTTTTGGAGTGCCTGGGGCAGGCCAGGAAGTGGGTTGAGTGGTTTGGGACAACTAAGAGAGATGAACTTGTTTATCAGTTTGTCATATTGTGGTAGCTTGTGTGTTACTGTGACACTGGCAGCTATGCCACTGGTGTTTCAAATGCCAGGAGAGATCCCCATGGTGGTCAGGTTTCAGTGGAGCTTCCTGACTAAGACAGATTCAGAAGAAGGAAGGGGCCATCCACTTCTCACAAAGTATTGGCCAGTGAAAACTATATGAATAGTAGTGAAATATTGTCTGATATATTACTGGAGAACTTTATGAATAGCCCTGAAACTTTGTTCTATATAGTGCTGAAAGATGAGCCCTTCAGGTCTGAAGCACTCAAACTATGACTGGGGAAGAGCTACTTCCTCAGAGTATAGCTGACCTTAATGATATAGATAGAGTAAAGCTTTAGAGACTTCCATTTGCTGATGTGGCGTGTGTCAAGATCAGAAGAAATAGCTGCAAACATCCATTAATCAGAACATGGAATGTACAAAAAATCAATCTAGGAAAATTTGAAGTAAAAAATAAAATGGAATGCATAAACAATGATATCCTAGGCATTAATGAGCTGAAATGGGCTGGTTGTGGTAATTTTGAATCAGAGAATCGTATGACCTACTATACCAGGAATGACAAATTAAAGCAGAATGGCGTACTATTCATCATCACAAAGAATGTATCAAGATCTGTCCTGACATACAATGCTGTCAGTGATAGGATAATACCTATATGCCTACAAGCAAGACCAGTTAATACTACCATTATTCAAATTTATGAACTGACCACTAAAGTCAAAGATGAGGAAATTGAAAACTTTTACCATCTTCTGCAGTCTGAAATTGCAATCAACATGTGTTAATTATCACTGCTGATTGGAATGCAAAAGTTGGAACCAAAGAAGAATCACTGATAGTTGGAAACTATGGTCTTTGTGATAGAAATAATGCTGCAGATCACATAATAGAATTTTTGCAAGACCAATGATGTGTTCATTGCAAATACCTTTTTCAACAACACAAACAGTGACACACATGGGCTTTGCTAGAAGGAGTGCATAGGAATCAGCATGACTACATCTGTGACAAGAGGAGATGGAAAAACTCAGTATCTTCAGCCAAAACAAGGTCAAGAGCTGACTGTGGAATCAACCATCAGCTGCTCATGTTGTTGTTGTTATGTATCACTGAGTCAGACCCGACTCATAGTGATCCTTCCTTGGGTTTCTGAGGCAGTATTACTATGGAAATAGATTGCTCAACCTTCCATTTGAGGAATGGCTGATGGGTTTGAACTGCCAGCCTTTTGGTTAGCAGTCAAGTGCCTTAGGCGCTACGCTACAAGAGCTCTGTCAACATCTCATATGCAAATTTAGGAGTCACAAACTGAAAAAGTTAAGGACAAATTTCAAACGGTATGAACATTTCTCCTTTCACTATTCTCAACCACCTACTCCTCCTAGTATGACAGACAAACAGCTATAGCTGAGCCATAGCCCCAGTTAGCCCTTAATTTTCCTGTATACTAATAAGGGCCCCAATCTCTGGCTGTGAAGAAATAGGATAGAGCTTCTGGGAAGACTGTTCTGAAAATATTAGGTATAGCTTGAAAGACTTGGACCTGAATTGGAACACTCATGGAATAAGGAAGGAACAGTGAACATGGAATAAAGGCTGTAGCCACCTGATGATGTACTGGTCAGTGTGTGCTACCTAATTGGTCTGGAAACCTCTAAGAAACTGAAATTTCAATCTAGCCTTTATTAGAGACCTCACAGAGCAGTGGAAGGAAAGTAAGCAAGCCCTTAAGATTGTACACAGGAAAATTGAGAAAGCTAGTATGTTGTAATATTCTAAAGTACAAGCTTCAACAGAAAAATAACAAGGCATACAAAGAAACAAAAATTATGTTTCATATAAAAGAACAAGATAGAGAGAAATTTTATCTATGGAAACCAAAATAATGTACAGCTTAGAAGAAAATAATACAACAAAATGAAACAAACCCAAGGAACTAAAAGAAAACAGAAACAAAACTAAAGAAAATTAGGAAAACAAATCATGAACAAAAAAAAGGTTATAAATAAAGAGATAGATAGTATAAAAAGTTACATAGCAGGTAAAGGATACAATAAATTTAAAAACTTATAGAAAGGACTTCACAATAGACTTGAGCTACTGTTGTTGTTATTAGGTGCTGTTGAGTCATCTCTGACTCAGTGACCCCATGCACAGGAGAACAAAACACTGCCCAGTCCTGTGCTAGCCTCATTATCCTTGCTATCTCTGAGCCCACCGTTCCAGCCACTGTGTCAACCCATCTCACTGAGGGCCTTCCCCTTCCTCGTTGACCTCCACTTTACCAAGCATGATATCTCCTTCTCCAGGAGCTCTGGAAGCATAGTGGCTAAGGCACTTGATTGCTAACCAGAAGGCTGACAATTAAAATCTACCAGGCATCCTGAGAAGGAAGGTTGGGCAATCTACTTCTGTAGTGATACCGCCTCGGAAACCCAAGGAGGGGTCACTATGAGTCAGGTCTGACTCGACAGCACATAACATAACATAACATAACATAACATAACATAACATAACAACATGACCAAAATAGGTAAGTCTGGCCATTCTCACTTCCAAGGAGCATTCCAGCTGCACTTCTTTCAAGACAGATCTGTTAGTCCTTTCAGCAGTCCATGGTACTCTTAACATTTTTCTCCAACACCACAACTCAAAAGCATCAACTCTTCTGTCTTCCTTATTTATTGTCCAGCTCTCACATGCATAAGAGGCAATTGAAAATACCATGGCTTGGGTTAGGCACATGTTAGTCTTCAGGGAGATATCTTTGCTCTTCATCACTTGAAAGATGTTTTTTGCAGCAGATTTGCCCAATGCAATACCTCATATCATGTCTTGACTGCTGCTTCCATTGATGTTGATTGTAGAATCAAGTAAAATGAAGTCTTTTACGACTTCAATCTTTTCTCCATCCATCGTGAAGCTGTTTGTTGGACCAGTTGTGAGGATTTTTGTTTTTATATTGAGGTGTAATCCACATTGCAGGCAGTAGTCTTTAATCTTCATTAGTAAGTGCTTCAAGTCATCCTGATTTTCACACTTTCAGCAAGCAAAGTTGTGTCATCTGGGTATTGCAGGTTGTTAATGAGTCTTCCTCCAAACCTAATACCACATTCTTCTTCATATTATCTAGTTTCTCAGATCATTTGCTAAGCATACAAATTGAATAAGTATGGTGAAAAGATACAACCCTGACTCACTCCTTTCCTGATTTAAACCCATGCAGTGCCCCCTTGTTCTGTTTGAATGACAGCTTCCTGATCTATGTGTAGGTTGCTCATGAGTACAATCAGGTGTTCTGGAATTCCCATTCTTCTCAACATTATCCATAATTTGTTATGATCCACAAAATAGAGTGCTTTTTCATTGTAAATAAAACATAAGTAAACATATTTCTGGTATTATTTTCTTTCAGCTAAGATCCATCTGACATCAGCAATGATATCCCTCATTCCATGTCCTCTTCTGAATTCAGCTTGCATTTCTGGAAGTTTTTTGTCAATATGCTGCTGCAACCAGTTTTGGATTATCTTCAGTAAGATTTTACTTGTGTGTGATATTAATGATATTGTTTAATAATTTCCACAATCTGTAGATCACCTTTCTTTGGAATGGGTACAAATATGTATCTTTTCCAGTCAGTAGGTCAGGTAGCTGTCTTCCAAATCTCTTGTCATAGCCGAGTGAGTGCCTCCACCACAGCATCTGTTTGTTGAAACATCTCAATGGGTATTCTGTCAATTCCTGTAGTCTTGTTCTTCACCAATTCTTTCAGTGAAGCTTCAACTCTTCCTTCAATACCATTGGTTCTTGGTCATACGCCACCTCCTGAAATGGATGAACACCAACCAATTCTCTTTGGTAGAGTGACTCATTGTCATTCTTGTTACTCTTGACTTGAACTGCCAGAAGAAATTTTCACTGAACTAGGGTATAAGGCAATTGAAATCATGAGGTTGAAAGAATAACAAGAGAGAAGGCTCAAGAATGTTGAACATAGCTTAATAAGAATGTGGGACACTATTAAGCAGACTAGGAGCTCTAGTGGCATAGTGCCTAAGTCACTTGACTGCTGACCAGAAGGCTGGTGGTTAAAACTCACCAGCCACTCCTTGGAAGGAAGGGTAGGCAATCTACTTCTGTAGTGATATTGCCTTGGAAACCCAAGGAGGAGTCACTATGAGTCAGGTCTGACTCAATGGCACTTAAGAAAAACAACAACATTAAGCAAACTAACACATGTATCATGACAATCTCCAAGAAAAGGATGAGAGTGACAAAAGGATACAAGAAAGCTATTGGGCAAATATATTACCAGACCCTTTAAAACAAAGACCCAAGAATCCAAGTGAAATGGATACAGATGACAATCCTGGAAGCCAGTACTTCAAAGGAAAGGCTAAAGAAGTAGATCAAATATGAATTAGAGAAAGAGACTGAGCGAAAACAATGAACAAGGAGACATACGGAATGGTAAATTGCCTATTGGCCATACACAGCATGACCATTTTGAACTTTTGCAAGCAGCATTCTAACCAGTGCAGGAACTAGATGGCCAACTCCACTTGTCCAGGTGCATATTAGTACCACCAGGGCTGCATAACATATTTGGAAGCTACAGTATTCAAGACAATGTGGTACTAGAGTAATGATAGATATATAGACCAATGGAATAGAATTGAGATTTCAAAAATAAACCTGTATATCTATGTTCAGCTGATTTTCAACAAGAGCACTGAAGTCATTCACTGGGGGAAGAATAGTTTCTTCAATAAATGTTGCTAGGACAATTGAATTTCCACGTCCAGAAGAATGAAATTGGGCTGGTAACTAACACTATATATAAAAATTAAATCAAAATGGATAAAGGACCTGATTATAAGAACTAAAACCATAATACTCTTAGAAGAAAACATAGGGTTAGTGCTTTGGGATCTAGTTTTTGACAATGAATTCTTAGATATGACACCAAAAGCCCAAGTGACCAAAGACAAAATAGATGTTTTGGGCTTCATCAATAAATAAATAGATAGATAGATAGATAGATAGATAGATATTTTAAAAATTGTGTATCAAAAGATTTTAGGAACAAAGTGAAGAGAGAACATCCAGATTGAGAAAATAACATTTTGGGAATCATATATCAGATACAGGTTTAATATCCAGAATATATAACAAAAATCCAACAACTTAACAACAAAAATACAAACACCTCAGTTAAAAATAAATAAATAAGTTGGGTGAAGAACAGGAATAAAAATTCCACTAAAATAGATGAAATGGCTAACAAGTGCATAAAAAATGTGCAATGCCATTTATCATTAATTAAGTACAAATTAAAAGCAAAATGAGATACCACTTCACCCTCACTAAAATGACTATATTAAAAAAAAAAAAAAAAGAAAGAAAATCACAGGAATTGGTGAGGATTTGGAGACTGGAACCCTCATCCACTGCTGGTGGAGCTACAAAATAATACAGCCTCTATTGAAAACAGTTTGTCAGTTCCTCAAAAAGTTCAACATAGAATTATGATGAGACCTAGAAATTCTAGGTATATAACCAAAATAATTGAAAATAAGAAGGTAAACAGATACCTGTACATAGATATTCACCACAGCACTATTCACAGCAGCCAAAATGTGAAAACAACTTAAATGCCCATCAACAGATGAATGGATAAACAAAAGATGATGTATATCCATAGAACGGAATACTACTCAGCCAGAAAAAGAAATGAAATCTGATATGTGCCACAACACAGATGGCCTTGAAAACATTATTTTTTATGCTGAGTAAAATAAGTCACTCTCAAGAAGGCAAATATGTATAATCCCAATCACATGACATATCTAAATTAGGCAAATATATAGAGACCAAATAAAGTTTTTTTATGTTATTTCATTTTAGGAGTTTGTTTTACATTCAACGTTACGTATACATTTAGTTTTACTCCCTATTCATCATGCCCAACCCTAACCCAGTCTCCTCCCCTCCCTGCCCAGTAACACTCCCCCTGTGCCCCTAATAGTTATGCACTCCTGTTTATCCTGCAGTTCCTCAGTGTGAATGTTGCCTCTCTGGTGCCCTGTGGTCTATTGCTCTCAGGGATGTATTACCATAGAGTATGTGGGTGTGTCATCCTGGGTTCAGTGGTCTACGTGTACATCTTGTTAACTGTTGGGCTGAGAGCCAGCCCCTGTGAATGAGTTTTATTCCAGGTGCAGAATGTATTCCAGGGCCATAGAATTGGGGGTCTCATCAGACTCCCTCTGACCAGTAATTTTGGTCATTATTGAGTTTTTGGATTTTGTTCCACGTTTTTCCTCCCACTCTATCCAGGATCTCCTGATTTGATCCTTTCCTTAGTGGTTGGCATTGGTAGCTGGGCAATATCTAGTTCTTCTGGTCTTGAGGGTCATCGTATCCTAGGGTGATTGCTTCCAAATGCCTCCTTTTTTTTTTTTTTTTTTTTTTGCACTGTTCTTTGCTTCTGATGCTAGGAGAACATTAGCTGCATCTTCGACGGCTGCTTGAAAGCTTTTAACACCTCAGTCTCTACTCACCAATGTAGGATGCAGAACAAGGCTTTTATGTATTTTGTTGTGCCAATTGATTCTGGTGTCCCCCAGTACTATAGTCCTGAGTTTAATAATGGTTACCCAGGGTGGTATGAGTATGAGAAAAGGAGAAGTCATTGCTAAGGAGGTAAGAGATTCTGTTAAGGTTGAAGAAAATTATTTGGAAATAGAAACTCTTGATTGTTGTCCAACATGATGAACATAATTAATGCATAGTTCCTAAGACATTTGGCTGCTAACCAAAAGGCTGGCAGTTGAAACCCACCAGCCACTCCTCAGAAGGAAGATTGGACAATCTACTTCCATAGTGATACTGCCTTGGAAACCCAAGGAGGGGTGACTATGAGTCAGAAATGACTAGAGGGCAGTGATTTTTTTTTTTTTTTTTGTACTGAAAATATAAAAAATGTTGCAATGGAAGATATTTTGGGATGTATATATATACACACAATCAGACATCATATAGCATTGGACAAAACTGCTGCAAAGGACCTCTTCCAAGTGCTGAAGACCAAAGATGTTTCCTTGAAGACTAAGGTGTTCTTCACATAAGCCATGGTATTTTCAATCACCTCATACATGTGAGAGCTGGACAAGGACAAAGGAAGACTGAAGACAAGACGATGCTTTTGAGTTGTGGTGCTGGCAAAGAATGCTGAAAGTATAATGAACTGCTAAGAGAACTAACAAATCTGACCTGGAAGAAGTGCAGCCAGAGTGCTCCTTGGAAGCTAGAATGGCCAGACTTCATCTCACCTACTTTGGTCATGTTGTGAGAAAAGACCATTCCCTTGAGAAGGATGTCATGCTTGGCAGAGTGGAGGTACAGTGCAAATGGGGAAGGACCTCAATGAGATGGACTGACATAGTGGCTTCAACAATGGTTTCAAGTGTAGTAAAGATTGTGGGGCTGGCACAGGAATGGGCCATGTTTCTTTCTGCTGGATGTGACATCACTATGAGTCGGAGATGACTCAACAGCACATAACAACAACAAAAATATACACACACACTTACTTTTATATACCAAATAAAAACAATAAACAAGAAAGAAAGAAACCTTCATAATATGATTTCCCAAATAAAATTAGCAGAGACACATTTAAGTTGTGGCCCATGTTCCACAACTGTGTCTTCAGGCAGTCAATTTTCTCCACCATTTTTTCTATATCAATTTCTCTCTGATTGACGAAACTAAGAATAATAATAATAAAATAATAACCAGTGTCATAATAGGGTCAAGCAGAAAGATTCCATGGAAAATCTAAGGAGGAAATATAATCCAGGCATATCAATCTGATCTCCTGGCAAAGATCCTCTGATGTGTGTTTCCTTACCGTACTGTACTCTCTATAAGGAGCCCTTGTGATGCAGTGGTTAAATGCTGTGCTGCTAACCGAAAAGCTGTTGGTTCAAACTTACCAGGTGCTTCATGAGAAGAAGATGTGGCTCTCTGCTTCCATAAAGATTATATCCTTGAAACCCTACAGAGCAGTTCTTCTCCACTCTACAGCATCACTATGAATCAGAATTGACCTGATGGTAGTGGGTTTTGGATATCTTCAATAGCAAAGTATTTATCACACAAATGAATGAAAAATCCTACCTGTCATGTATCCTTTGCTATGTTTTGTGACAAAAGCCATTTGCAGAAAGACTGTCACTCTTCACTTTACTACTTTTGAGGACAGCATATGGTCTATTGTCTCAGCAGGCATTTTTCTCTGTATAACATTTGTGGTGGTTAAGCTTGTGTGTCAACTTGGCTAGGGCTTGTTGTGTGGCTGGGCAGCTGGATGTAGTATTCTCCATGATGAGGTTGGTAATCAACTCCATGGTGGAATCTACTGTGAGCAGCTGAGTAGCTGCCTTTGGGTATGGGGTCTGCTTCCTGAATATAAGAAACAGCTTTGGGAATGATCTCTAGCTTATGGTACGCTTGAACTCTTCATGTAGCTGTGTTGTTGTTCATCAGCCTACCACGCTTTGCTGACTTTGGGACTTTCAATGGGCTTAAATTAATGGCCTGCCATGTGGTTTGGTAACATTGGGACATGCCTTTTCACTTGTCAACCTTGGGTTTGTCAGTCTCAGCAGCCAGCAGCTGTCAGAGAAAAGAAAGGCCTCTAGCTCCAATGGGCCTGGAGTAGGAGGCACAGCTGAAGACCAAGATCGAGGGGCTTTTATCCAGCCCCTAGAGCTTGGCACTTTGAAATTGGACTTAAAGCCTCCAAATAGTAAGAATAAACTCCTGTTTGTTCAAGCCATCCCATTTGTGATATATTCTTGTCAGAGCAGCACTAGGTAATCAGAACAACACTCATATGCAGGATCTTTTATAATTTGTTCTCTACTAAAAATTCTAAGGCTTTCTGATAACATCATTAAGGGTTTTTCAGTCCAGGGCTTAAATGTGGGATTTTCATTTCACCAGATGCACCAGTTTCTGACTCACAGTTATTTCCTTTATTTAGAAACCTTCTTTCTTCCTTTAATTTTCAGGTCATATGTAATGAATAATCCATGTCCTTATCATCAATGATGCACAAGAATATAATTGAGAGTAATAAGTGCTAAGCATGTTAATGGAGAGACAAACTCACTCTACACAATTCTAGGTATCAGTAATTGTTCAATCACTTCAACCCTCTTAGACACTCCCACAAGAGGAACAGAATCCAGAGGTGCCTCTTCATTTGCAACTGCAGGAGGTCTTCCTATGGAGCCAGGTTTAGAGTAATATGGTGCAATTTAAGAAGAATTACCTTAAAATTTGAAGGAAGGGATTTTTCTATTTGAAAATGTATGTCCCTGAAGGTGGCAAATGATTGTATGTATAATTAAAAGAGAAGCTCTGACTCACAACTAGATTTCATCCTAAATTTTACCTCTTAATAAGCATATGCTGTATGAATGATGATGGCTCACATCATGGGATTTCTCTAGGACTTGATACCCAGTGCTATTGCTTTCTTCCTTTCTTATTGAACTTACCAACCGCCTTGCCTTTACTCTCTTTTTTCTTCAATAAAAAGGCATTCTTCTGTATCCACCAAGAGTCTCTGCATGATGGAAACAGTTAATTCCTTGCATACTATCTGAGGGTGGTGACTATTTAAATCCTTTCAGTGCATCTTGGAGGAAAGGCCTGGCAATCCATGTCCAAAAGATTACAGGTATTCAGGCACTGTAAACCCTATGGATTGCAGTTCTAGTCTGACACACATAGATTCTTCATGAGTTGGAGTTGAGTAGATGGCAAGGCAACTTTTTGTTGTTATTATTTATATCCACCAAGACTCAGTGGGTTGTCAGAGAATAAGGAAAACCTGTTTATACTTTTGGGAGCTCTGGTGGCATAGTACCTAAGGTATTTGACTGCTAACACTCCTCAGAAGGAAGATCGGACTATCTCCTTCCACAGCGATATTGTACTTCTAAAATTATCACTTTAAAGCAAAGCTAAATTTAGTAAGATTTAATGCATAAGTAGACCTCAGATAAGCACACCACCATTGAAGAAGAACAAAGTAGGAGATATCACACTGCTGGATCTCAAAACCTACTGTACAGCCACAGTAGTCAAAACCACATGGTATTGGTATAATGACAGACACATAGACCAATGGAATAAAATTGAGAACCCAGAAATAGATCCATTGACCTATGGTCAGCTGATCTTTGACAAAGGGCTGAAACCCATTAAGTGGGGAAGAGAATGTTTGTTTAATAAATGGTGCTGGCAAGACTGGATATCCATTTGCAGAAAAATTAAACAAGATCTGTAC
>NW_006921645.1:7245553-7255408 GCF_000298275.1 Orycteropus afer afer | reverse complement strand
ATATTCAGCAATGACATATCTGACAAGGGATTTATCTCTAGAATTTATAGAAAACTCCAACACCTCAACCACAAATAGACAAATAGTCCACTTGAAAAATGGGCAGAAGACATGAATAGACACTTCACCAAAGAGAATATTCAGGTGACCAACAAACATGAAGAAATGATCTTTGGGCATTGTTGTTGTTGTTGCTAAATGCCGTCGAGTCAGACTATGCTACCAGAGTTCAGAGATGCTAATCAAAACAACAGTGAGATACCATCTGGCCCCAGCACTTTTTAGTAGCAAAGTTCAGCAAGACAGAAAATAACAAATGCTGGCAAGGATGTGGAGAGATTGGGATTCTCATACACTGCTGGTCTGACTGTCAAATGATATAACCACTGTGGAAAGCAGTATGCCGGTTCCTTAAAAAGTTGGAATTTGAATTACCATTTGACCCAGCCATTCTCTTACTAGGTATATATCCTAAAGAAGTGAGAGCCATGACAAGAACAGACATATTAACATCTATGTTCATTGCAGCACTATTTACGGTAGCCAAAAGATGGAAACACCTAGGTTTCCATCAACTGAAGAATGGATAAGCAAACTATGGTACATACATACAATGGAATATTATACAACACTAAAGAACAATGTAGAATCTGCGAAGCACTGCATAATGTGGATGAACTTGGAGGACACTATGCTGAGTGAAATAAGTAAATCACAGAGGACAAAAATTGTATTAATCCATTATTGTAAAAAGTCAAGGAAAGGTTTATATATGGAAGGAGATGTTCTTGGTTACCAGGGGTGGGAGGGGAGGGGAGGGAGCATTGCTAGATAGGTAGAGACAAGTATTGATTCGGGTAAAGGGAAGGGCAATGTATCAAATGTGAGTGATTAACATGGTGACATGGAGGAAGAGGAAGACATAGAGAGGTGCATGGGAGATAGAGACAACAAAGGTGAACCCTTTTGCACATACAGTACTGTGTCATCAGTGAAGGCAAACATGGATATATGAGTGGATAGATGGGTGCACAGTCTGAGCTATTAGATAAATCTGTGTAGGGAGGAGTGTACCCAAGACCATGTGTAGGGTTGGATGACAATATTTCTACAAGTGTATTTGTATCTTCTGTAAGAATTCTCAGGTTTACAGTACAGCTGACAAGGGACAAAATTGTAGTCACTTTTTGGTCACAGCCAGATACCCAGAGGGAGTGAGTAGTTGAATCTGTGGGCTTGGGACCTTAGTCACAGGGGACATCAAGCTCAATTAGCATAACTCATTACACAAAACATTGTTCCACATCCTACTTTGTCAAACAGCAACTGAGATCTCAAAAGCTTGCAAGCAGCAATCTAGATGCAACAATGAGTTTCTCCTCATCCAGAGCAAAGAATGAAGAAAACCAAAGATTCATGGAAACAATCAGTCCAAGCAATTGGTACACCATGCAGTCCTCAGCCTATACAACTATGAGACCAGAAGAACTAGACAGTCCCAGGCTACCACTGTCAACTCCTCTGAGGGGGATTTATGTAGGAGATACTGGATAGAGTAGGAGAACAATGTGGAACAAAACTCAAAATCATTTGAAAAAAAAAAAAAAGGACCAGGTTTGCTGGTCTGATAGAGCTTAATGGAACCACTGAGACTATGGCCCCTAGTTTCCCTTCATGTCTGGAAATGAACCACACACCTTTGGCTTCTGGCCAAACAAAAGACAGGCATATGAGGTGAACATTTACACTAGGTGCATAAACTCCTTGGAGAGAACAATAATGGGAGAATAGAAGGGCTGTGTATGCACAGGGAAATAGCTCAGGGGCCAAGAGTGCATGGAGGGAAGGAAACAGGGAACAGGTAACTATCAGGAGAAAGTGGGAGGGGAGCCATTGCATTGTGGTAAATTATGGTCAATGTAATGAGACAAAGTGTATGTGAACTACTGTATGGAAAATGAATTTGCTCTATAAACTTTCACCAAAATTACAATTAAAAAAAAAAAAGATGTAATGCATAAGGCAGAATATTATGAGGGAAGCCAGAATTTGAATATTTATTGAGTTAGGAATCTGAGCTTCAGAGATTTAAAGTGGATTTTTCAAGATGGAGAACTGGTTGGGATTGGCTTAAGTTTGCAATAAAATAGATTAGAAATGGCAGGCATAGTGAAGGAAATGTCTTGAAGTGAGTCTCGATAAGTAAACTGTGCTTAATAAGCAAGCTGTTTTTCAGATGTTTCTGATAAATAGATTTGTTGGTATCATCTGAAACAAGCTATGAATTTATTTATGGGGTTATGGTTTATCTTTATTGGGACAAAGCTTTTTTGGAGTAAAAACTGAGTCATGTTGTGATAGTCTTACCTAAATCATATTAACACAGATTGTCTCAATTCTTATAAGCTAGTTTTAAAAAAAGGTAGTACAGAAAGCACTTGATGGAGCTACAAGGTTTGCATCTATCTCATAATTTTAGAAGGCAACAAAATCTTTCAGAAAAGAGTGACAATAAAGGATGCGACTTCAGTTAGGATTTAGATGATGAATGAAGCATCCTAATATGTAGGTGAAAAAATTATGACACATTTGTAGGGTTCCCAGATAGTCTATATGTCTGGGGTGAAGATTAACTTTGGGGAGTTCTGTTAATCCTTTCAAGACCAAGTTATATTCCACTTTGAATCTTGTTGAAACCGTGTGTTTTCAGTATGGAAGCCATTTTGAATGAAATGAAAAAACATTATTGAGGAAACATGGATTTTGATCAAATCAGTGGAATATGTATGTTTCAAAGGATCCCTGGTCCTCAGATTGATGGCATGAGGCCCATTTGTTCCACTTCATGCAATTTGTACAGGCCCCCACCAAATGATAGTATTCATTAAAAATGGGATAGCAACTTCCCACTAAACACAGAGGCAGAAAGTATAGGTGGGCACTATATGTTCCATGGCTTATGAAAGGGTTACATAAGACTGAGTTATAATATATTATGGAGAGCCCAAAATTTTATACAGTTTAGCTTGAATTGCTATGATTATCAATAAGGAATTGGAAATCTGTGTCTATGGCTTACTTTTACAGTAATTGTGGCCATTTGGAACACTAGAGGTACCATTAAGAAGATGAAAAAATTTCTTGGTAGTTCCTGGAGAATCTTAGTATCCTTATGAGGGCAATGAGCCAAGCAAAACTCAGAAAAAAATAATGTCCAAATCTGTCTCAAATATGTACTTTTTTTTGTAATTAAGGTAAAATATATATAACAAAATCAATGAAATATTTTAACTATGTTAAAGTATACAATACTATGGCATTTAGTACATTCAATTCTTGTAAAGTGTTGTGATGTAGTGAATTACTTAATAGAGGTTCTTCTAGAGATAGTATTTGTGACTCCCATCAGATGACTGGGTTGTTGTTGTTGTTATTTGCCGTCGAGTTGACCCCGACTCATAGCGACCCCTCCTTGGGTTTCCGAGGCAGTATCACTATGGAAGTAGGATTGCCCAACCTTCCTTCCGAGGTAGGACTATGCAAATGTGAAGTACCTGTGGCCCACCAAGGGGATTGGATAAGTTGTTAACAATATAAATAATGTAAATGGCACCCCTGTGGGGGTGGGATCATGCAAATAAGTTGTATGTAACCCTAAGGTGGGGATTGGTCAGTTTTACCATCTGCTAGGCTTAAAATGAGCCATTCCAGAAGCAGAAAAGGGGAACTCACAACCATCAAGAAAGAAAAGCAAGGAGTGGAGCTTATCCTTTGGGCCTGAGATCTCTGCACCAAACCTCCTTAACATTTGAGACACAGAGAGAGAGTGTAACACTTTGCTGAGGTGGCAAGAGATGACTAGAGACAGTGAGAAACAGTGGCAGAGAAACCATGGCAGCACAGGTAACACAACCAAAAGACTGACATGAAGAAGAGCAGCAGGCTTCAAGACTACAGATCAAGAGAGCTGAGTGCCTATGGGCAGGAGACTGGTTGAAGGAGTAGAGTCCCTCTCTGGGCACCTATCAGCAGAGCTAAATACGTTTTCTAACACCTCTCTAAGCAGAGCTGAGGCCAAGGAGAGAGAGAACTCTGTGTGTGGCATGGCTTAAAGAAGCTGTCCTAAGCAAAAAACTATATCCTGAGCATTCCTGATTCTGATTTATAACATGTTACTTCCCTAATAAACCCAATAATAGTGAGTATTGTCTGTGAGTTCTGTGTGGTCATTGTAATGAATTATTGAACCCTGCAGAAAAGTATTGAGGTCTCACCATACTTCATCTGAAAAATAATTCTGGTCATTATTGAGTTTTTGGATTTTGTTCCACTTTTTTCCTCCCACTCTATCCAGGATCTCCAGATTTGATAATTTCCTGAGTGGTTGGCATTGGCAGCTGGGCACCATCTAGTTCTTCTGATCTCAAAAGCCATTGTGTCCTAGGGCTGATTGCTTCCAAATGCCCTTGTTTGTGTGTACTCTTCTTTGCTTCTGATGATAAGAGACCATTAGCTGCATCTTAGCTGGCCACTTGAAAACTTTTAAGAACCCAGTCACTACTCACCAATGTAGGATGTGGAACAAGAATTTTATGTATTTTGTTGTGCCAATTGAGTCTTCTGTGACCCAGTACTATGGTCCTGAGACAGTAGATCCATTGGACCTCTCTCTCACAGTGTCTGGGTGTCTGTGAGGGATTACTCTGTGTCTGTCTTTTATTGTTTCTGTAAGGATTACAGGTATTTTGTATCACTGGTATCTGTGCAAGATTAGCCTCTGCTGAATCTATCCTTGGTCTAGAGTATATTCCTGTTCACTGACCCCTATCTGATCCTCTCAGGTGTTTATGTATTTATCCGTAGCCTGGTGTTTGGTGTTAATGGTAATGGAGTATTGTGAGCACACTGGTTGGTATTAGTATCTGTCGTATATCTCTTATATGCACAATTCGGTGTCCTCCCATTTCCTAATGTTATTATGGTTGTCACAGACTCTTTCTATATATACCTCTCCTTACTCCCATCAGCATGTGAACCCCAACTAGCCTGGAATTAATCTCTCATCTTCCCTCTCCACCCTGGTAACCTATGAAGTGAGTTCCCTTTTGCGAACAAACCCTTCTTTGTCTTTTTACAGTAATAGGCTCATACAGTACTTATCCTTCTGCAATTGACTTATTTAACTCAGCATATCCTCCAGGCTCATCCATGTTGTGAGATAATTCACATATCCCTCATTGTTCTTTAATGTAGCATAGTATTCCATAGTGTGCATGTATCATAATTTGGTTATCCACTCATCTGTTGATCGGTATTTAGTTTGTTTCCATCTCTTTGTATAGTGAATTGTGCTGCAATGAATATGGGTGTGCATATGTCTGTTCATGTACTGTCTCTCACCTCTTTAGGATATATTCCCAGAAATGGAGTTGCTGTGTCAAATGGTATTTCTATTTTCAGTTTTTTAAGGAAACACCATACCATATGTCACAATGGTTGTACTATTTTACTATCCCACCAGCAGTGAACAAGAGTTCCAATCTCTCTGCAACCTTACCATAATTTGTTATTTTCTTCCTTGTTGAACTTTGCTATTATTTCTGGGATGAGATGATATCTCGTTGTTTTGATTTGCATCTCTGTAATAACCAAGGAGGGGTCACTATGAGTCGTGGCTGACTCGACGGCAAATAACAACAACAACAACAATAACTATTGATCGCGAGCAATTTCTCATGTGTTTGTTGGCTGCCGGTATATCATCTTTGGTGAAGTGTCCTAGTCTTTTGCCCATTTGTGAATTGGATTATTTGTCTTTTTGGTGTTGAGGTGTTGAAGTTTTCTATAGATTTTGGAAATAATTGCTTTATCTGATATGTCATAGGCAAATATTTTCTCCCAATCTGTAAGTTCTCTCTTTACCCTTGTGACAAAGTTTTTCGATGCACATAAGAATTTAATTTTTAGAAGGTCCCAGTCATCTATCTTCTCTTCTAACTCCTTTACATTCTGGGTTATGCTTGAGAGTCTATTTATGCCAGAAATTACAGCCACCAGATTTGCCCCGATTTTATATATGATGGATTTTATAGTTTTGAGTTTTACATTTAAGTCTTTGGTCCAGCTTGAGTTTGCTTTTGTGTATGGCATAAGGTATGGGTCTTGTTTCATTTTTCTGCAATTGGATATCCAGTTTTGCCAGCACCATTTGTTAAAGAGGTTGTCCCTTTCCCCATTTAATGGGTTTGGGACCTTTGTCAAAGATCAGGTGTCCATAGATGAATGGATCTATATCTGGACTTTTGATTCTGTTCCATTGGTCTGTCTATCATTGTACCAGTACCATGCTGTTTTGACTACTGTGTCTTTATAGTATTCTTAAGATCTGGGAGGGTGAGACCTCCCACTTTGTTCTTCTTTAGAGGTGTTCTGTTTATCTGAGTTCTTTTTCCGTTCCGTAGGAAGTTAGTAATTGGTTTTTCCATATCCTTAAAAAATTTTGTTGGTATTGGGATCAGGATTGCATTAAATGTGTAGATTACTTTAGGTAATACTGAAAATTTCACAATATTCAGTCTACCTATTCATGAATAAGGTAGGTTCTTCCATTTATAGAGTGCCCTTGTTGTTTCTTGTAACAGTGTTTTATAATTTTCTTTGCATATGTCTTTTGTGTTTCTGGTAAGGTTCATTCCTGGATATTTTATCTTTTTAGTAGGTATTGTAAATTTTATTGTTTCCCTTATTTCTTTATCAGAGGACTCTGTTGGTGTAGAGGAATCCAACTGATTTTTGTATGTTGACCTTGTATCCTGCCATTTTGTGAACCTCTCTATCTCTATTAGTTCAAGTAGTTTTCTTTTTTTATTATTATTATTGATTCCTTTGTGTTTTCTATGTACAGGATCATTTTGTTCACAAATGGAGATAGTTTTAGCTCCTCTTTGCCAATTTGTATGCCTTTTATTTCTCTTTCATGCCTTATTGCCCTGGCCAGGACTTCCAATATAATGTTAAATAGAAGTGGTGATAGAGGGCATCCCTCTCAGGTTCCCATTTATAAGGGGAATCAGTCTTTGGCTGTTAACCTTGATCCTGTTTCCCTGCATTGGAATTTAGAGGTCAGGCTTTCCCATATTCTTTTTACAGATATTTAAACAATTGGTTAAGCCCTGGACTACTAACTGAAAAGCTGGCAGTTCAAACCCAACCATAGGTGCCTAGGATGAAAAACCTTTGTTTCCAAAAAGCCACAGCCTTGGAAACCCTATGGAGCAATTCTACTCTGCAAACGTGGAGTGGTCGGGAGTGGGAATCAACAGCAACTAACAATAACAAAAATGTGTTTTAATATTCACCTGGCACATAGTGTTAGTATAAGAAGAACTGACAGGAGGCAAGGAAAACAGCAGGCCATTACAATAATGCAGATATAAAAGAGTGATCTCACCTCAGATTTTATAAAAATAAATCTCACTGTGCTTGAACAATTTCTCTCAGAAAGAGCAGCACAAGGCCAGTCCCCATGCGGCAGAGGTTAGAGATGTCCCAAATGTCCTAACTACCATGCCACTCCATCATTTCAAACATTAACTCCTCCTATATTTTGCCGTAACACCTCACATAACTCACAGACACCCAAGGGATCGTTTCACGTAGTAGTGGTGGAGGCTGGCAGGCTGGCGAGTCCCAGGTCAGTGAGTGGGTCTGGAAGATCCGCCCAATTCTCGAGGTTTGATGAACCTCAATCAGCAGATCAGATGACAGCTGCTGTCCCAAATCCAGGGTGAAATAGGATGGACCAAAACACAAAACCGGACCAAGAGGAGGGTGAACCTTCCCAGGAGATTCGTAAGTATACCTTCAAGGATGGTAAGGGTAGTGATTTGAATTATAACCTCTAGCAAGGTAGGACTCAAGATACATTCCATCTGTGTTGCTCCAGTGGAAATAACCTAAGTGGATGGCTTTAATAATCAGCAGCTCAAGGCAAATCCCACCACAGAACCGATTGCCAGTCATTATAGGAAATGACTACTACCAGCTGCCCAGCCAAGTTGACACCTGACCTTAGCTACCACACCACCCCAAACAGGCATGGGTAATAGGATTTACAATATATCATAGAATGGAGGACAATGGCTAGAAGGACCACATCAAGCAATTCAACACACTGCCATTGAGTCAATTCTGACTCAAAGCTACCCTTGTTGGCTTTCTCAGGCTGTAAATCTTTATGAAAGTAGATTGTCTCATCTTCTTTCTGTGGACCAGCTGGTGGGTTTGATTCACTGACCTTCTGGTTAGCAACCAAATGTCTTAATCATTATGCCATCACATCTCCTTAGAGTATAGGCAACAGCAAAAGTTAGAAAAATACTACAACAGGATAAATTAGCAAGTAAGAAAAAATATTGTGCAACCTTATCTTTGTCCTAATACATTTATCGTTAGCCTAGGAGTTTACTATTCAATATCGGACAGAGTAGAAGTACTACTTTCACCTGGGATCTTGCTGAAATTTAAGCATCTCAGACATAGAGAATGAGAATCTGCATTTTAATAATTTTTCTGGATGATTTCTGTATTCCTGATTAATGAAGGACCTATTTTCAAATTTAAATGTAGCTTAAAATTATTTCTCTTAATAGAAAAAATTAATTAGCTTCATGTCTTTGAGATTAGAATGTATATGTCCATAACCCTTGACATTTTCTAAGCAACTTCAGAAAAGATAATCTTCTCACTGCTCTTACCTTTCTTTTAATAAGAGCATTTAGAACACTAATTACAATTGTAATTTAATATCCTTCAAAATCTAAACTACCTACACATATTTACTCATTTATACTATTTTTTATCATTCAGGATAGTTCTGCTACAGATTAGTTATTCAATTATGTTTTTACTCTTAAAACTTTTTGAGAATTTAATAAAATATATGAAATTCCTTCAACAAAAATGCAAACAAACACATGCAAGCAATTTTGTTTCTACACAACTTATTTTGGCCTTGGATGTATATTTCCTTCACATACATTGACTTTAGAAAGCTTCAAAAATATTGTGCCTTTCATTTTTCATGCAAAAATAAATGTTTCCTTTCTGGAAAAGGGTGAATAATATCAAACTGTATGAAGCAAACAAAACGTAAACCTTTTTAGTGCTCAGAAGTAAATTTCAATGAGATGCCAACTTTGATATCCAGGTGATTCTGACTTTTGGTTTTGATACCAACAAGTGCTGAAAGTTCCCACTCACAAAGACAAGGAGAAACAAAGAGTATTGGCATTTCCATGGCTCATATTGCAGATGAAAGTAAGCTTTCTTTGAGAATCAATAAAATTTTTAAAAACCCTCCAGGTTGAATTCATGCCCCAGTAGTTTCTTTGTCCTTAAGTCAATTAGGTCATCTTTGGAAAGGTCTGCATTATTAAATACATAGTTCAATTGTATATCAATAATTTTATATATGAATAATTTTATTTATAATTTTATTGTATCAATAATTTTGAAATTATTTAAAGAGAACAACCCTCCAATACAATTTCTGTTTTTTTAATGTAAGTATTTGAACTTCTTGAGAAATTAAATATATATATAAATATGTTGTTGTTGTTCACACATGATGACCACATGATGTCAGCATGAGCTGGAATCAACTGGACAGCAACTAGTTTGTTTTTATGATTTCCTATGGTAGTAAAGAGGAGCTCTGGTAGCATAGTGGCTAAAACACTTGACTGCTAACCAGAAGGCCCGCGGTTCAAACCCACCAGCCACTCCTCGGAAGGAAGGTTGGGCAATCCTACTTCCATAGTGATACTGCCTCAGAAACCCAAGGAGGGGTCGCTA
>NW_006921645.1:7242658-7244268 GCF_000298275.1 Orycteropus afer afer | reverse complement strand
CTTAGATGTGCCAAAGGAAACATTTCCCAAGTAGTGGAAGTTTTACAGAGGCACAATCTTTGCTTTCAGACTAGAAGCTTAACACTTGACAATGAGAATCATAGTTTTGATTTTGATTCTTTTTTCACTTCACTATCTTTGGCCATAACTATGATTTCCAGGTCATATACTGAATATTTTGTTTTATTCATAAAATCAAATACATGCAGCAAGGAAGGCCATGTATGCATGTATAAAGGGTTTCTTTCCAGTCAAATTTGCTTGAAGAAATTGATTTTTTTTTTTTTTTTGGTGTCTCTGTCAAAAAAAAAGGAAAACGTACCGGAAGTTCATTCAAATGTCTTAATAATCCCCCTAATAAGCCAAATCATTTCTGAGTAGAACAAATATTCACACTCTATTCTAGTTTCTTGAAAAAAGTTCTTTTAAATGGTGATGGTGATGGTGATGGTCTGGGCCTGGTAAAGACAAAATTTAACATGGAAATAAGCCAAGATTTCTTTATATTAAAATGTGTGGTTCTAGAAAGCACTGAATACTAATAACTTATCTTCACCAAATCACCAAAATCTATGTGTTACATATAAGGCATTGCATTTCTTGAATCTGTGTGGGCTATCTTGGCTTACTTTAGAAAAATGCAGTGTTTTGGGAGAGCTATAATACCACATGGTATACAACAAGCAGCCAGAGGGAGTCAAAAAATTCCCTACCTTATCCTTTAGCATTTATAAGCTCCTGCATCCCAATATTAAAAGAAATATAATCAAAATGCTCCCTAAAGGTGTGTATGGTGAGAATTCATCTTGCTTACTTTGAACAAGTCATCAGGAAAGACCAATCATAAGAAAAGGACATCTTATTTGTAAGTAGAGGGTAAATGAAAATGAGGAAAATCCTCAGTGAAACTGATTGACAAGATAGCTGCGACAATGGACTCAAATATACCAGTGATCATGCAGCTGATACGGGGCCAAGCAAAATTTTATTGTGTAATACATAAATTCACCAGAATTCAAGGCCCAGTGACCAGCACCTAACAACAACAATACATCCCAATAACCTCCCTTACCTTCTCTAAATACCATCAATTTCTAAACTCCACAATCATTACTGTAAGTTAAGAAAAGTCTATTTTATTTGGTTCCCTTGTCTCTTACATTGATAATTCAAAATTGGCTTTGAGATTTAAAGAGATATATTATCCAAATTAACATGTAGTTGGAACTGGGTCTCATCAAGGTCATAAAAAAAACAAACTAAAGCAATTTAATAAAAATAACAGAAAAAAAGTCACATGTAACTGCTGACCTTTTCCACCCTCAGTACCTAAACAGACAAAGGAGAAAGGCTGCAGATAAAAGAACTCTGCCTAAATGAGTTATATCGGGATTCCTAAAATAATAGTAGCAATGCAATATTTCTTCCTCCATGGAATAGTAAGGCTTTATATTTAATGAATTTTCCTTGTCCAAGAAAATGTTTGCTTGATTTTACTCACTGTTAATTTCTAAAGCAGCTCATTAAATAAAAAGTCATCTATTATCTATTGATGAGGGAGCTCTGGTAGCATAGTGGCTAAGACACTTGCTTGCTAACAAGACGGCTGG
>NW_006921645.1:7190540-7241822 GCF_000298275.1 Orycteropus afer afer | reverse complement strand
TACTTCCGTAGTGATACTGCCTCGAAAACCCAAGGAGGGGTCGCTATGAGTCGGGGCCGACTCGACGGCACATAACAACAACAACAACAAGGGTGACTAAAGCAAACTCACTGCTGTGGAGTAGGGTCTGACTCATAGCAACCCCTCCTTGGGTTTCTGAGGTGGTATCACTATGGAAGCAGATTGTCCAACCTTCCTTCCAAGGAGTGGCTGGTCGATTTGAGCCACCAGCCTTCTGATTAGCACTCAAATGCATTAGGCACTATGCTACCAGAGCTCCTGAAGGGTGACTAGGGCCCATTTTCTCAAAGGTTTCACCAATCTTTATCAATAAGCCTGTTCTTTTTTATGATTTTGAGTTTTGGTGCACATTTTTCTCCCACTCTGTCCAGGATCTCCTGCACTGATCCCTTTCTGAGTAGTTGACAGTGGTAGGTGGGTACTATCTAGTTCTTCTGGTATCAGGGTCATACAGGCTGGGATTTGCTTGGTCCACTAGTCCCTTGCACTAATTGTTTCCATGTGTCTTTGCTTTTCTTCATTCTTCTTTGCTCTGCATGAGGAGAAACCAATTTTTGTGTCTTAGATAGCTATTTGCAAGCTTTTTAGACCCCAGTCACTTTTCATTATAGTAAGATGTAGAACAATGTTTTTGTGTAGTTATTCCAATTAAGCTTGATGTATCCTGCAACCATAATACCGAACCTATAGACCCAAAAACTTTCTCTCTCAGAATGGCTGGCTGTGGCTAAGACATCATAACTTTGTTCCCTGTTAGCTTTATTATATATATAGGGACATTCTTAAAGCACATACAAATACATATGCAGAAATATTGTTTGCCAAACTTATATATAAAAGAAAAAACTCACTGCCATCAAGTCAATTCCCACTCATAGCAACTCCCATTGGTTTTCCAAGGCTATTAATCTTTACAGAAGCAGACTGCCTCATCTTTCTTCCGCAGAGCACCTGGTGGGTTTGAACCACCAAACTTCATTTGTTAGCAGCCAAACACCTTAACCTCTATACCACCAGAGCTTATATATGGTCATAGGTATATTCCCTTCTGCCTAGACAGATTTGATCATTCAGCCTATTTACTTACATGTCTACACATAGATTAATGTGTGTGTGTATATATATATATTACTGATAATGTAGTATTGTATATGTAAAAGTGTTTATCTTTATTGTCTGTGCCCCTTATAGACCTCTATGTCTTCTTTTCCTTAGTCTTATGTGTTGGTCACTCACTTTCAGTATATTGTCTTTCCCTTCACCCAAATCAATATTTGTCTCTTACCTATCTATTAATTTTCCTTTCCCTCAACTCCAATCCACGGTAACCAACAAAAAGTTTCCTTCCATATGTAAACCTTTCCTTGAGTTTTAATAAGAGTGAATTAATACAATATTTGTCTTTCTGTGATTAACTCATTTCACTCAGCATAATGTCCTCCAAAGTTCATCCATGTTTCAAGTTTAATCTTACCTCATATTCATTCCTAATCCCTATATTCTACTGCTTTCCTTGAAAACATCTGTATGTATATGCCACACAAAAACCAGGAGCTAGCCACTATTCATGTGTCAGTTTGGTGTACTGTGGTGGCTTGAATGTTGCTGTAATGCTTGAAGCTTATACCACAAGTATTTCAAATTCCAGCAGGATCTCTGTGGTGGACAGGTTTCGGTGGAGGTTTCAAATTAAGACAGACAAAAAAGAGGAAATACTGAGTATATCATGGACTGCCAGGAAAACAAATAAATGTGTCTCAGTAGACGTACAGCCAGAATTCTTCTTAGATGCAAGGATGGAGAGATACCCTTTCACTTACTGTGGACATGTTATTAGGAGGGACCAGTCTCTGGAGAAGGGAATTTTGTTTGGTTAAGTAGAGGGTCAGTGAAAAAGAGGAAGACTCTCAATGAGATGAATTGAACCAGTGGTTACAACAAGGGGCTCAAACACAGCAAGGATTGTGAGGATGGCATAGGACCAGGAAGTATTCCATTCTATTGTATGTACGGCTGATATGAATCAGAACCAACTCAATGGCATCTAACAATAACAGTAGCAGCTACCTGTACCAGGAACATCTGAAGTTTCACTGAATATAGTATTTTTGAAAATAATAATAATAATAATAATAATAAATCTTTACACTTTAAAATATACACTTTCCTTACGATTTCTTCTTGGGAAGTCTTCAATAGTTTAAAACCCAAACAAGCAAATTTATAGTTAGTCATGCTAATGTTGCCCGTATGAGAAGTAGCTAAACCTCACATCACTGTCCCTACTTTAAAATACCTGCATTTGTGACTTCCAAATTAGATTTTACACTGTATCTCTCTCTTTTTTGGTACATAGTATTTTATTATGTACAAATTACCACTCCTGATTGACAGCCATAAAAAGCCTCTGATTGAACATCGCTTTCAGCTACTTTGGAGACAATTGATGTTTTTGAAGTCCCTCAAATCACTTTTCCCAAAGTAAACATCATGAATACCATAAAATCTATATTTAAAGACAGACCATCCCAAACATATCCTCCAAATGTGGTGCCAAGTTGTCCAGCATTTCGGATTGAGACACTAGTAGATAATAAATAATAATTTTTTGTATAGATTTACTAAGCACTCTCTAGGCATTTAAGAGCAGCAGTTGTAAAAATCCAAAATGCATCTATCCTGCACTCTTCATAAAACAGTGTAGGCTCTATTTAAGCTTCTGCTCCGTAAAACTGGTTACTCAAATAATGCCCTATTTATGTTCAACAAGGCAGAAATCATATAGTCTGATAGTAATATTAGAGACTGATTCAGCTTATACCAAGGGAAATTTACCTCCTCATCTATAACATACATATTTTATTAAGGGACCATGTCTTCTGCCAAATTGAGATAATCCAGAAAAGAAATACATTGACCACTTCTTTCTCTATTTAGTTACAAATTTTCCCAATAAGGAGACTTGAATAGTACAATTTTCTGGGAGTACACGTTTGACATGTCTATTTTCTACCCAAATTCACCATAACTGGCCTTGAGAATGGAAAAATTATTTTTTCCAATGGCTTTTTCTGTCAACTATGTTTTCCCACTTTATAATTTTTTTATTGCTTCAATAAATTCCTCATGCCCCTTTGGGGAAATCCAGCCAGGCTTGTTTGCTGACGTCAGAAACTTTAGTGCAAATATTCCTTTCTGTACACAGAAGAAATAACTAACCTTGAACATAAGAGCTATGTTCAGGCATTAAGTCTACTTACCAAAGACAGTTCTTATGTAATTCTCTCTGCTAATTTCATGTGTGAACAAAGCCTTTTGACTCCCTGATGCTAATGAGCTTAGGACATTTCTCTTGTTTTAGGTCCAAGACAGGGATTTTTCTTATTTTCCTTGCCTGTCACCTTCAGGTGAGCTAATCAGCTCTGACCAGCCATTGCTTTTGGAGCCTGTGAGTTTCCAGCTTCCCTCCTTAGTGCTTCCATCTTTAGCCAGGTCTGTTTTCTTTCCTAAGTCATTGTTGGCTCATATATCCTTTGTATTTGGCCTCCTGTGAGGATGCCTGATAGCTTTTCTCCTGGAAACTGCTCTGTGGGGATTCCTTTTTGTTCTCTGAATCTGACTTTTAATTACACTTGGATAATTTGGCTATCAGCTGCTTTGTAAAGCCTGAGCTAGTGCCATCTAACTGCATTAGAGTAAGGGGTGGCTATTACTTATATATCTGATCCAAGTGCTGCATATATGGTTTCCCTCCACTGGCTTTGATAAGAAAAGACTTTAAAATATTTAAAATTATGTTATTGTTCATTCACACCACACCAGACCCATCCCTGATTTTTCAACTTTTTAATGGGAAGCGTGATGGTGTCTTAGTTTCTTGGTGCTGCTATAATGGAAATACCACTAGCAGGTGGCTTTAATGGACAGAAATATATATTTTCTCACAGTTGAGGAGGTTATAAGTCTGAATTTAGGGCCCAAGCTCTAGGGGTACACTTTGTCTCTGTCAGTTCTTAGGGGAAATCCTTGTCTCAGCTTCTCTAGGTAACCATCTTTGGAGTTCCTGGGCTTGTAGACTGGTCTGCCTCTGTCATCTTCAGTGTTGGTCTTCTCCCTGTTCTTTCTTTTTGCCTAACCTACTCTTTTATATCTCAAGGGTTATTGGCTTAAAACACACCCTGAATACTGGCCTTATTAATATAACAAAGAATGCCTTATTTCCAAATGGGGTTGCATTCATTAGTGTAAGAATTCACAACACATGTTTTTGGGGAGCCCAATTAAATCCATAGCAGAAAGTTAATGGCATAATATATTATTGATCCTTTTTTGATTAATGGGGAAATTGCTCTGCTGTCCTCATTGACTGCTCTTCATTTAACATCTATGTATGGTGTGGCCTTATATTCAGTCTCCCAAACTATCTTTAGGATTTTACTGAATATGTTCACCGTGACCATGTCTCAAATATTTTGAAGATCCTTTCATTTTTGGGGTACTCCGAAGAGTCCTCCTATTCTAGCACATCCCCTTAATAATATAAACACTAATAGGTATTTGTAGTAATAGGTGCTTACAAGATACCTGTAGATTAATCAACTAAAAATGCTCATTGGGAGCAAAGCATGAATAAGAATGGCAGTAGTAAACTCATTTTGAAGTATATGGTCACAATCTTCCAAAGACTTTCATTTAAAATAATAATAATAATAATAATAATAATTGTAGTCTAGCAACATTGTCAATTTTTTTTTTCATTTCATTTTATTTGGTAAAATTCAAGAGTGATCTTTTTCTTTGGTAGAGAATTACAAATGAAATTATCAGACTATCGAAACCTACCATTTCATGATTATATATAGCTTTGAAAATTATATTCTAAACATATTTTCATTTGACAAGACATATTTAGCTTTCTTTTGAAATATCTCTCCACCACTTAGAGCCAGGTCTTAACGTACTGCTTAGTCATTTTATAGAAACACTTATTTCTAGTTCCTATTATAATAAACTGTATAAAAAGAGGAAAAATATGCAAATGGGTCACATTTTAAAAATACCTTAGCATGTATTTTATAAATGTAATATAGGTGCTTATCCAATTAATTGCATAAAATGGCAAGATATTTCCCTGGTATTTCAAAAGTTATTTCAAAGCCCCTTAGGAAATCCATACTCACCAAACAAAAGCAGCAGAGTGTCACAATCCTGGAATAGATAGCACATATAACAAGGTGAAGTAAAGGCAAACACATTTCTTTGATTTCCCTCTGGACTTTTCTGGTCATGGTATTTAAAAGGAACAATCCAATAGAAAATGTTTTTCTTGAAAAAATCAAATATCTAATACTAACATTTACCTGGACCTGAATTCACCTTTGCAAGCTGTAACTGACTGAACTTATAAACTAGAAACATACCAAACAAGTCCAAGGTGACATCTGCCTGAACACTTCTTCCTTTTCTATCTCTCCAGATAGTCTGTATGAAGATCTTTTGCTATATGGAACCAAACATGCTAGAGAAACCAAAAGCAAATGCTTGTAATATTTTGGTTAGAACAGAAAGAGTTCTTAGATTAAATAAACAAATAAGGGTTTTTTCACTGTGTATTGTGTAGTAATATAATAAATCTATATTAGATTCTTGTCATTATAAAGCTTACATCTGCAGTGAGCCAGGCTGGCCTTCTTTATTGGTTCATTCCATAAAGGGTCATTGACTGTCCACCACATATTAAAATCTGCCAACAGAATATATATATATATATATATATATATATATATATATATATGTATTCTCTGCTCTCAAGGTGTTTATGTCTGCTATGGTGGATAAAAATAAATATTTTAGCAACATTGTGAAAATGAACAGATAGGTGCATGGCTAAGGCATTTTAAAAGTAGAGAAATCAGAAGGAATGCAGTGAAACCAGTTGTCAGTGGAAATCAGCACTTATTTTCTAATAATTTCCTAGAGAAAGCCATGCTCATTTTAATTTCAAAGAATAAGGAGGAGCAAGCCAAGTGTGAAATCTGGTATAAAGATTAATGTGATTCACTGATGAAAGGTTATCAATTCAAGTTCACACACGGATGCCTTGGAAGAAAGACCTGGTGACCGACTTCCGACAAATTAGTCATTGAAAGCCTGTGGAACACAATTCTACTCTGACACATCTGTGGTCTCCATGAGTTAGAAATGACTCCACAGCAACTGGTTTAAGCCAAGCTCAATTTTCTCATCTACAGTGGAGGAAGGGATGGTGAAAAAGGTAGAGAGAAGATCATGAAAAAATGCACAAAACCTACAAAGCACATGCTATATTTACCAAGAAATAAGAGGATTGGTCAGGTTAGAACATAAACTATGAAACAATAAGTGCTGAGAGGTGTTACTAGACAGATAGCACCAGTCACGGAGAGCCTTGTAAACTCTCATAAATATTACCCTGAAGATAATTTAGAGCATTCAATGAGGGGGAAGAATAATAATGTTTATATTTTAGAAATAATTTTTTTAGTCGTTATGTAGAGAATGGTTTGTATGCTGCAACAAGACCAGAGAAGGTAGGATTGCTTAAGAGCTAATTGCAGAAATTGAAGCATAATGAAGATAATAGACCTAAACTGAAGAAGTAGTAGACAGATAAAGAAAGTAAATTGAGAGTGGTTTAGGAAGTAAGTCTAACAACAACAACAACAAAGTGCATTGATAAAGGTTTGCTAAAGAAGCCAGAGCGAAGTTTTGGCTTCTTACTAAACTAATAAACCAAGCTTTGGTCTTATCACTTCATATGCATGTGAAAGCTGGACAATGAACAAGGAAGACCAAAGAACAGTTGATGCTTCTGAATTGTGATGTTGGTGAAGAATACTGAAAAGTACTGTGTAATGCCAGAAGAACAAACAATTCTGTCTTGGACAAAGTGCAGCTGGAATGCTCCTTGGGAGCAAGAATGGCCAGATTTCATCTCACCTGCTTTGGTCATGTTGTAAGAAGGGATCATTCCCTGGAGAAAGATATCATGCTTGGTAAAGTGGAGGTTCAGTGAAAAAATGGAAGACCCTCAATGAGATGGATTGACACAGTGGCTGCAATGATGTTGTTCAAATATAGCAAGGATTGTGAAAATGATGCATGACTGGGAGGTGTTTCATTCTGTTGCACATAGAGTTACTATGAGTTGGATCCAACTTGATAACACGTAATAATAACAACATGTCTAACTTGGGAAATAAGTAGATATCAGTGATACAAATATAATATGATTGTTAAAATTAGATATCTCATCTTTCAACCAATCAAAAACCAAACTCACTGATACCCAGTGAGTTCTGACTCATAGCAACCCCCTTTGAGTTTTTGAGGCAGCAAATCTTTATGGAAGTAGATTGTCCCATCTTTCTTTTGTGGAACAGTAACTGGTGGGTTTGAACTGCCAATCTTCTGCTTAGCAGTCAAATGCCTTAGGCATTGTGCCACCAGAGCTCCTTGAGAAGAGATATGGTATATTAAAATTGTTCAGACATCATCCAACCATTAAAATTTCTGCAAAATTGGGAGCAATAAATAAATATATATAATGATATAAAAACCAAACCCACTGCCATCAAGTCAATTCTGACTTGTAGAGCCCCCCACTGAGCTTCTGAGGCTGAAACCTTTATGGAAGTAGATTTTGCCATCTTCCTTCTGTGGAGTGGTTGGTGGGTTTGAACTGCCAAACTTCTAGTCAGTAGTCAGGCACTACACCACCAGAGATCTGCCCAAATAACAGGCATGTAGTAGTTGAAATTTTGTTAAGCCTTGGTTAAAGGTCTTCAAGGATGAATACTATGTTAATGGATAAAAAAAAAAAAAAAAAAAACACTCACTTCCATTGAGTCGATTCTGACTTATAGTGACTCCAGTTGTGTTTCCAAGGCTGTAAATCTTTATGGAAGTAGATTGCTTCATCTTTCTTCTGAGGAGTTGCTGGTGGGTTCAAGCCATGAAACTATTGCTTAGAAGCCAAGATCCTTAAGCAAGTGTAATTAGAGCATGACAGCTGGAGATTATGATCTATGTATGGTCACAGTAAGATGGGACAGAAGTGCTGACATCGACTAAAAGGAAACAAGCCCATTGCTGTTGACTTGATTCTAACTCATTGTGACCCTACATGTTACAGAGTAGAACTCTCTATAGCGTTTTGTTGTCTGTGATCTTTATGGAAGCAGATTTCCAGACCTTTATCCATGGAGCAGCTGGATGAGTTCAAACCAAAAATCTTTAAGTTAGTAGCCAATTACAAATTTCTTGCACCACCCAGGGACCTTATATTGAAAAAAAGACCATACAAAGGCAAGGAATTTTTAGTTTACAGGTAATACAACTCATTGCTTTTGAGTCAGTTTCAACTCATAGTAATGCTATAGGACAGGGTAGATCTGCCTCATAGGGTTTCCAAGGCTATAACCTTTATGGAAGCAGACTGCTGTTTCTTTCTCCCATGGAGCAGCTGGTGGGTTCAAACCATATGAGTTCAAATCACTGACCTTTGGGCTAGCAGCTGAATGATAAACCACTGTGCTTTCAGGGCTCCTATAGGTAATACAGTAGTTGTTTTATTTTTTCATTGTTCCACTTAACCAACAAGAGGAAGACATTATTGTAAGAATACTTCAGGGAAACTGATCTTATACAATGTCTAAGAAAGACTGGCACTATGGAGGAGAATGTAGACGAGAAATTCAGTCAGATGGTTACTCTCAAATCATGAAAATGTGAGACAATGAGACAAAGGGATATCAAAGGCCTAAATTTCAGGAGGAGGAGGGGCTTAGCAATAGAAATATTCAGGTGGTGGATGATGGGTGGGTATAGTTAGTATAAAAACTAATGTTTAATTGTTTTGTAGTTGAGTCACTTCCTTTTTTTCATTGTGTGAGTATGAGTGTGTGAGCAGACTGTATTTTGGTGGAGTTGTGAAGGGTTTAGCTACTCTATCATGAGGCCCCAGGGTGACCTGCATGCTAACTGCATTCCCACAGAAGCACTGATTGCCTGCCATGATGGGAGACCCAGATTTGCAAGGCACTTTGAAGCTCTTAACAGCATTATTTGGAATTCTCAGAACTGAACAAAATATCTTTCTATACCTCTGTTACTTTTATTGTAGCTGTTTTATTTGTGAAAATAATAGTATAATACCAAGAGTGGTCATTTTAATAAGAAAAACAATTCTTACAAAATTTGACTTCCATTCTAAAAATTATTTTTCTTTTTTATATTTTCTTTAGGTTTTTATGTTCACATACATAATTATATGCCTATTTTGCCTACAATTTTGTAGCCTGAATTTTCATTTACATATGTGTTCAACACAGTTTTCTAATTGCTGAAGTTTCCATAATTATCATTCCCAGTATCTGTATGCTATTGAATCACATGTCTATAGTATAATACTTACAGCCATTTTCTCATTGGTTACTATTTCAGTTTCACATTAAAATGCTGGCATCATATCCAGTGTAAAAGTAGACATCTTTATGTGTCCTTTCCTCTTTTAGAGCATATTCCCAACAGAGATATAATGCAGGACACGAATGAGATCCACAAATGTGAGCCACATAAAACTCACTGCCATCAAGTCAGGTCCAACTCATAGCAACCCCTCCTTGAGTTTCCAAGGCGGTATCTCTGTGGAAGTAGATTCTCCAACCTTCCTTCTGAGGAGTGGCTGGTGGGTTTGAACTGCCAGCCTTCTGGTTAGCAGTCAAATGTCTTAGGCACTACACAACCAGAGCTCGCAGTACATACCTTTAAAACTTGCTTGTAGCCACATTGAGTAAGTAAAAAATAGGTAAGAAGATAATTCTAATAATATATTCTATTTGACCCACTGTATTCAGAATGTTTTCCTTTCCATTTGAGATCACATTTAAAAATATTAATGGGATGTAGAATATTTTTATATTGTCTTCAAAATCTGGTATGTATTTTAAACTTACAGCATTTCTCAATTCAGCCTAGACAAATTTCAAGTGCTCAATAGACACATTGTGTCTATTAGATAGTATAATTTTGGCATATTTTCCAAAGGGAAAATCATAATCATAGGATTGATTATCGGTGTAATGTGATTGAACAATTGGGAAACTTGTGCTTTATATAGTTATTTGCTTCAACAAGTAAGTATATCAATTTAAACTACATTTTAATTTTAATTACCTAGTTAATTCAATACTTACTATGTATTGATGTTGAGTCAGATGTTATGGAAAAAAGCCCTATAAAACAAAATTCTGCCATTTAAGACTAATGTGAAATAACACTGCAGAAAAGATTAAAATGCACTTGCCTTATTTTAAAATCAGATATAACCAATATAGTAATACTAAATTGTAAAGATAAAGTTATTTTCAAAGTTTTTCACGCTTAAATACTTTGTAATACCCTTTAAAAAAAGAAAATAAATAAAGTGGGTCATACTCATTAAAAAAAGACTTAAAATATTGAGAATTGTTTCTTAGTAACTAATTTATAATTAATACTCCAATGGCTATAATCAAAAATAGAAAAAGAAAACTGGGTCCATCCAAACATAGAGTGAAACTGTTCAATATGGCTAATCCAGATAATTCTGGACCACCCCAAGCAAAAGTCTACTACCCCCTTCCCCACAAATGACTGGCATGTTTAATTCCCTCACCAGCAAATGCCACTTTGCTCAGGTAAATATATTGAAGCCTTACATATATGGGTCTGTTCCGCTCCACAGGGGTGAATTGCCAATCCCATCATAGCAGATTCCGCTTGGATTTTTGGCTGTAATTGTTCACATTCTTGCAGTACTTATGCTACGAGCACAACAGCATCACCAAACAGAAGCATTTGCAGTTTTTCTCCATCTACTCGGAAGCTGCCTTCCTAATCAATTCTCCTCAGCAAATGCTCCAGGACAGTGGAAAATTCCTTGGGCGAGAAATAATACCACCCAAGGGAAAATGCATTTATAATTGATGTGGTAAAAAGCTGTCAGACAGACATGGGTTTTCTCAACCATTTTTGTAAACACTGTTAGCAGCACTGCCTACAACAGCAGAAGCCTACAATCTCTCTACCTCTGGCTAGAAAATTTTATACGCAAGGAAAATTCCACATCCCAGATCTTGTAGTTGTGTTTAGTGAAGTCTCCTTAGAGCTGAATAATCATTGTCGACACCCTTGTCTTAAGTCCACTTCACCAAGTATTTTTTTTTAAATGTTAGTTTTTAAAAATAAAGTGCTTGATTTACTCCTGAGCACATCTCCAAGAATGGTAGAGATGGGAGAAAAGAAAAATCAGAGAGAAATTCCATCTAAAATTAAAGTGGACCTTGCTGAAATAGTCTTAGAAATCATCAAGGAAAGGACATGGTATTTCCATATTCTTGGGTTATGAAAGATTTCAGGGGTTTGTGCATTGCACAAAGCTACGTATTTCCTGCAATTGGTAGAATTTTTAATTGAGTCCTTTCAACCTATCAGGTGTAAAGACACCAACTATATACATGGAATTACACTTTGTTCTTCCCTGACTCCTAGTTGCTTTCAGGAAACTATAAAAAGAAAACAAATGCATTTTTGTGTATCTGCATAATCTCAAAAGTCAGGCAATGCTATCTGTACTACCTAACTGAGTAAAGCTTATGCATGATTCAAGGTGGTGCTCACTTTTCAAAAGGTGTTGAATTTCAAATAATTATGCAGTTCTACATCTGAGAGCATAATAAGAATTAAACATGAAAAAAATTACACAATATTCAGAATCACACCTGAATTTGAGTCCTTGGTTCTCCTCTCATATTGATTTTGAGAAAGTCATTTAAGCAGTCTGAGGCACCATTTGCCACTTGTTAGACAGGACTAATATTATTTACTTTTCAAGGGTGTGGAGAAATTCAACATTGCTATGTGGTACCCTCTGGCATTTAATACGTGGTAGCATTAAAATACTATTGTCTTCATGGTAAATTGCAGGAGAACACTGACTGATTTTTGGTATGATTTTGAGTGAGTGTTTCATCAGCCACCTTGTATAACTTCAAGTTTCTTTCCATAGTTCTTTTTGAATTGAAATCCATCCTATTAGTTTTACTTTGGTCAAGGGAGTGGTCAAACCTCCGAAGTGTCCTGGTAGGATTTATTTTTATACCACAGCTGTCTTTTCTCTTGTGTCTTCTTGATATTGTACTATTTTCCGTTTGTATTAAATTATTTCCTATCTATCTCTAGCACCTAAATGGAAAACAGACAGCAGTGGAACATAGAAGATTATGAATGTAAAAGCAAAACAAAAAATCATGTTTTTAACTCTGCCCATATCCTTTCTGAAATAGAGCTACAGATCCTTTCTGGCAAAGGAGGAAGCCTTTGCTATTGACTTAGCTGGCAAGGAGAAATAGGATGGCCTATGTTAGAGTTGAAAGCCAGTTGTCTGGCTAAATTTGGAGACACACAGACCCAGAGACAGCATGGTGCAGTGGTAGGAGCACAGATTGTGGAACCAGACAGCCCAGATTTGAATCCCAACTGTGCTGCTCACTAGCTGTATGATTTTGAACAAGTAATATAATATTATTGTGGATGAGTCTCCTCACTTACAATGTTTGAAGTCCAGGTAGTAAGAAGCTACCTTCAAAAAGGACAATTTAAGAGTTTCCTAGCATAGTGCCTAAGGCACTTGACTGCTCACCAGAAGGCTGTCGGTTCAAACCCACCAGCCACTCCTCGGAAGGAAGGTTGGGCAATCTTACTTCCGTAGTGATACTGCCTCGGAAACCCAAGGAGGGGTCGCTATGAGTCGGGGCCAACTCGACGGAAAAACAACAACAACAACAACAAAGGGATTATTTACAAAGATATGAGAAGGCTTAAGAAAAACTAATAAAGGATAATGAAGTATTCCCACAACTTAAAAAAAAAAAAAAAAAAAAAACTTAGTGCTGGACTAAAGGAGCAAAAAGAAAATAAACCAAATCGAACCAAATCCACTGCTACTGAGTCTATTCCAAATCATAAAAACACTGTAGAACTGCCCCATAGGGTTTCCAAGGAAGTAAGTCTTTGTGGAAACAAACCAAAACTCCCACAGAGGGGCTGGTGGGTTTTAATGCTGACCTTTGCTTAGCAGGCTAATGCTTTAACAATTACTCCACTAGAGCTTCTGGGGGCAAGAAGATGGAGTAGTTGAAGTCATTTTAGGAGAGTTAAACTAGAGAATAGGGTTAGCAATAGAACTTGAGGACTTTGGTAGAGAAAAGTCTTTCTTATGAAAATATAGACTAGAAGAAAGGATGCTGGTGAAGTAAAAATAACCATGTTCCTCTCTTTCCACATTGTTTATATGCTGGTATCTCCCATTGCCTGAACTCAATCATAAACCAGAAGGCAGAAGAGTTTGATTGATGAAGTCAGGCTCTTGTCATCTAATTAGAGTACAGTGAAAAATAATGGAAATTATATGTCAAGAAGAAAATTCAGCAGAGTAATAGTATCTTCTTTATAGAGTGTTTATGTATATTGAATGAGTTAATATTTGAAAGCACTTGACTGCTAACCAGAAGGCTGGCGGTTCAAACCCACCAGCCACTCCTCGGAAGGAAGGTTGCACAATCTACTTCCATAGTGATACTGCCTCAGAAATCCAAGGAGGGGTCGCTATGAGTCGTGTCCGACTCGACAGCACATAACAACAATGACAACAACAAGAAATGTGCCTCGTGCATTGTAAGGATCATCTGTGTTTTATTTGCAATCAAAACACAAGTCTTTTTCATAATTATTGTCTCTATATGCTATCATTCAGCTTAAAACGAGCTCAAGATCCAATGAACAAGATTGTTTCATATTTACAACAATTGAGGGTCTCCAGGAAGGGATTCAGAAACAAAAAGAATTAGAATCTCTGAGGTACCAAGATGTATGAATAGTCCCTGGAAGGACTACACATTAGCCCACACATTTCAGACTGGAGTATACAAACTATTCAGCTTTCTCTTTCTTTATTCATAGTGACCTCCATTGGGTTTCCAAGGCAGTAAATCTTTAAGGAAGTTGATTGCCCATCTTCCTTCCTCTAATAACAAGCACTTAACCTTAAAAGCTGAAACTACAATCAGGATAGGTGGAATAAGAACAAGAAGCAAATATGGAATTTCCTGACTTGGTGCCTCAGATTAAAAGAGGAGCAAGGATCCTAACTGAAATTGATCAATTTTGATTAGTATGGCATTAACAAGAGGCATGAATGCTAGCTGATACCTGTAATAATGGATCAGCTTTAAATAGGCATCTATGTGTACACAAGCAGCATGCTACATGGGTAGGACATACACTGATACTTCACATACCATGCAGACATTATCTGCAGATGTTACTATTTTGATAGGTAGCAAACACAGAAAACCAACCATGCTAGGCATCCATAATAAAGTTTTAGTGCTGGTGATAAAAGATGTTCAGGGGTTCTGGAAGCCTGAGGGGCTCCTCAGAGCAATAGAGTTGAAATCAGTCTTTTTAGAAGAGATAGATTTGGGCAGGGTCTCAGTTAAAGTGTGGTTTTAGGTAGGAAAAAAAAAAAAGAGAGAGAAAGTAATTTATGGTGGTATCCTGGTAGAGTTGAAGGGTAGAATTTTGCTTAGTAGATTCTGGAAAATATGAGCAAAGGAGTACGTATTTTGGGACAAGACAGATTAGACTAGTATGACAGGAACACTTGGAGAAAAAAAAAAGAAAACATATGCAAGACAAGAAGTGTTGCACAGATCCAGAAAATATAAAACTTTAAATACAACACCAAAGATTTTTGTCATTTCCTATTTTCTGCTTAGTGAAAGACACAGCTTAAGGAGTTGATTTCTTTTTGGACTTTCAGATACAGATATGAGCATGTTATTTCTGGACTACCTATATTTAATTCAGTCATTAACACAAAGAAATCTATGCATGCTAAATGGCTCATATATGCTATATATTTTCAGTTTGTTGCTTGGAATTTATCGATCTCTCTCAAATTTCTATCTACTCCGTGATAGACAGAGAAGTCAATGTAACCATATTAGAATTGATCTTGTATTCAAAAAGCTGACCTCGAGCCAATACTAATGGATTGGGGTTATAGAAGTAAGGCTGGACATGAGTGCCTGTCAGTCTAGCATTGGGAATGACATCGTTTGGAGTGATGAACTACAAGGCAAGAGAAGGCTGCAATCTTGTAGTCAATCTGTTCAGTGAATACACATAGCACTTAGACCCCATGAAGTCAATAAGCAGGGTGAGTGATCATGTCTTGCTTCTCCCTTTCTGGGGATTGGAACTATCCCAATTAATAATATGAAACAGCAAAGCAAACTTCAAGTGTTATTCTTTCTGTGGGATTCCTGCTCCCTTTCTGTGCCTTGAGCTGTAACAGATAAAAGACTTATAATGATGCAGACACTTCTATTGAAGAAATTCTCACATGACAAATAGTCCAAAAGAAAAATTGACAAAAAATTTGAACAGACATTACAGAATAGAAACATAGATGGGATATAAACATATAAAAATAGTTTAACACAATTAATAATCAGGTAACTGCAAATTAAATCACATTGAGTTACCATTTTATACTTACCAAATGAATAGATGAAAGTCTGACAATATGAAGTGTTGCCAAAGATTTGAAACAATGAGAAACATCATAGACTGCCAGATGGAGTGTAAGTTAATGTAACCATTCTGAAAAGCATCATTACCAACCATAATTGAAGGTGAGCGAATCTTATGACCCATAAATTGTATTCTCAGGTATATACCAGGAGAAACTAGCACATGTATAATGCACTACCGTGGAGTCGGATCTGACTCATAGTGACCCTTCCTTGGGTACCAGGAGCTATGTATGGAAAGAAGTCTCTGGGTGGTATGAATTGTTATCATGTTCAGCTACTAACTGAAATGTTTGAGATGCGATTGTTCAATTTTGAAAGCATTTATTTATTTATTCTTTTCTCTTGATTCTCTAACTGTTTTTGTTTTCTTAAATGTGAACTAAGTTAATAATTAGGATTTTACCAATGCAAACAGAAGTGACTTGCCTCATAATCGGGTCTGCTACCCTCTATCATACTCACTATGAAAGTGTGTTGTGCAATGTTAATCCAGAATAAGGTTGGCTTTCACTGTGACCCTTATTTTCCAATCACTCATTTCCTCATTTTCCAATCATTCATCATGTCAGCTTTTCAACCCAAATTATCCTGGTGTCTAACAATTTGATAGAGGGTAGAGATAAAGGATTTGTCCCATTAGCTTTTTGATTGTTTCATTTGAGATGAGCTAAGTCCTGTTATAATTAAGACAAGTTATTCCCTTTTGCTTATCCTTCCAGAGTCTGTATTCACTTATATAGAGAAATTAAATGATTCATCAAAGTTAACTTGTTATAAGGTAACACTGTTTTTAAACTATCTTGTTTGGTAAGAACTATTTAAACACTGATCAAATAAATATGTGATCAAATAAAATATTTAAATTCTCACGTTATTGACTGGCAGCCTCTGAAATAAGCCAAAATGTCTAACATTCTCTGAGACTAATCTGACTTTTATTCAGTCACTGAGTCCAGTGCTGGAACTACTGGATGCTGTGAGTGGTGACTTAATTTCCCCTCCTTCAAATTTATGATCCTTCCTTATACTCTGGTAGTGAAGATCCTCCATAGTCTCACCAAATGACTCTTTTCAAGCTTTATCCTCTTTTCTACAGCTCCTCTGCTCCCACTTACCTGATCCCACTGTCTTCTTTATAATGATTGTTCAGCCTCACCTTGAAGCCTTCAGTAATGATATTCCCTGGCTGTTCTGTGTGTATCTTCTTCAGGCTTTTCATATACATAGATAGATTGATAGAAAAATTACCTGGCATTTCAAGTTCTACCTAATTGAGGTTTCCTCCAAGGAGTCTTCCTATTCACCAGCAGGAATTCTACACTCTCTGAAATCTCAGAGCATTTTTGTATGTGAACACCATGTATTTGACATTTGATCAAAAACATTCTTGCTTTGTAATGTTAATCCTCTCTACACCCACAGATGTGTGTGCGTGCTTGTGAGTATTAACTCCTATAGCATCTGAAGTTTCTTATTAGCAGGGACTATCTTTTAATTCCAACATATTCATTGATGCAATTCACCTTTATAATCTGTTTGGTTTTTGTTTTGGGAATTTGTAGCATGCTTTTGAAATTTAAGAAGCTGTTGCTTGCATTTAATTTTTAGGATGAGATATTCCCAGCTTATTGGTGCTCTTTATTTATTAGTGGTGGTGTGGAGGTTGAAAATGGCACCCGGTTGCTTGCCAAGTATGCTTCTTTCTGACTTTGGTCCCTCCAGCATGGGACTCTGCTGATTCAGGAAGTGTCTGCTGCCTTTTGGACCACAGAAGATGGCTGGCACTATTGTTGCCATTCCTTGTATATCTGCCAAAATATTTAAAGGAGATGAAAGCCGGGAGCCTATGTTTGATATTTAGAGATCTTAAAAGAAAGAAAAACAAACAAACAAGTTTAAGGAGTGAGAATATTGCTACAGAATGAATGGAGTCAGTGGATGATCCAATAAACTGGAGAATTTGCCAAACTTCTAGTCTTGATGAATGATACACTCCCCAGAATATATCTGCCTCCCCCACATCTGTCAACAAAGCATTTTTCTATGATCTCAAATTCCCTCACAGAAGCCCTACGAGTAAGAATTGTCCTCATTTTTATATCATTTCTATCAAACAATATTTCCTGTTTCAAAAAAGCTCTATTCTTTTCAAACATGGGGCTTTTTCTCCTTTGAAACCTTTCTTCTGAACTCCTGCAAGCTGGGAGTTTGCCCATTGTAGCTTCTGAAAGGCTTCAACTGATTGGTTTGCCTCTCAGACCTTCTCCTGCTGTGTGCTTCTTTTCAGCACCAAATAAGTGTCAGACAATTAGAGATAGGACTGGAGATGTGTAAATTGTACTGTCGCCTCAACAAATTAGTAATTTCGTGATAATATACTGTCCTTGTAACAGGTTAGAGTTAGCACAGTTTCTTGCCTCTATTTGTGCTAAAAAGAAGCATAGGTAAGATTGATGAAGATTCTTTGTGGTAAGTCATTATCCTCTTGACACTCTTACCTCACCCCTCCTCTCCCCAAAAATAAGACTAACTGGTTGGAAATTGTACAAAACCTCTGCCTGTGTTCCCCCTGCACAGTGACACCTTCCTTACTGTCACTGCCTGCAAGGTGTTGTGCTGCCTGTGTTAAACAAGTACAAGGAAGAAGAGTGTAAAACAGTCATGGGAATAAGCTCCCCACACTCCTTGATCTGGCCTACTTTTGTTTAATGACCAAGCTATTAATTGAGTTGATAGTGGGTTCCAAAATCTTAGAGTTACTGCTTTAATTTGAAGGTTAATAAATATTAACTAAAGAACTACAAATCTTTGTCCTTCCTTAGTAACTACATATGGAAAAAAATCCTTTCACAGAGTGGCGGCTTCCAGGCCTTGAACTTGCCACAGGAAGAATTTGTGTATTTCTGAAAGGTCCTCCTATTCATGGGTAGCTGCCTGCTCAATTGTCTCCTTACCACTTTGGCTGCTTTTCTAGGGAGCAAGAGAACAGAAGTGAATCATTGGCACTAAAAGTCCCATTTAAAATTCACAGAGCAGTCTCTTGTTACAATTTAGTTATGAAGGAATCTTGTGAGTGTGATTGGTCATAGTGTGACCACCATCATATTTGCCACCTGGGTCTGATTTCTTTGCTTTTTGTGGTAACGGTTTGCTTCATAATCATGATTAATCTTCCACAAACTAAATCCACCACAATTCCACCTAAAAGTAAAGGTTCAGGAATAGCTAAGGGAATTTTCAACAAGAAGGTAGAATGAATCTTATTCTTTTAAATATCAAGACATTATGTAACTATAAAAAAAATTAATCTGATGTTTTTCTTGGAATAAGTACATCCAAAATACTCATTGTTGTTGTTGTTGTTGTATGCGGTCAAGTCGGCTCCGACTCATAGTGACCCCTCCTTGGGTTTCCTAGGCAGTATCACTATAGATGAAGATTGCCCAACCTTCCTTCCGAGGAGTGGCTGGTGGGTTTGAACTGCCAGCCTTCTGGTTAGCAGTCAAGTGCCTTAGGCACTATGCTACCAGCGCTCCTTAGAAAAGAAAATGATGAGATTGCATCTCATGTACTTTGTACAAGTTATCAGGAGAAATCAGTCCCTGGAGAAGGACATCATGCTTGGTAAAGTAAAGGGCTGGTTGAAAAGAGAAAGACCCCAATTAGATTGACACAGTGGCTGTAACAGTGGGCTTAAACACAGTAATGATTGTGAGGATGGCACAGGACCCGGAAGTGTTTTGTTCTATTGTACCACGATTCCTGCCTAAAGATAAAGGTTCAAGAATAGCCAAGGGAACTTTCAACTAGAAGATGGAATGAATCTTATCTTTTTAAATATCAAGATATTATATAATTTCAATGATTAAATCAGTGTCTGTATTGGAAGATGTGGAGCCAGAATTCTCTTTGAGTCTAAATGTGAATCAACAGTATGGCACCTAATCATCACAACAACATTAATGATGTAAAACTAACCAATAAATAATTATAAAGGAAAAGAGGGTCAAGTGACTAGCCCAAATGTATACCGGTAACTGGAATATAATTAATGTAGTTTATATAAATCAGTGGGGAAAATAAGCCACTCTTCAGAAGGAAGATGGGGCAGTCTACTTCCATAGTGATACCGCCTCAGAAACCCAAGGAGGGGTTGTTATGAGTCAGATCTGACTCGATGGCACATAACAACAACAACAACAACAGACTATTGTCTGGCTGAAAGCTGAAGAAAAGGGTGAGTTCAGTTTCCAACCTGAAGTGTGACTAAGAGGATGTCACTAGTTTCTATTAGACCAGCAAGCCTGTTTCTCTTTTTTTTTTTTTATTTTTCCTTTCTTTCTTCTTTTTATGATGTTGAATTTTGTTTTTCCTTTTCTCCTACTTTCTCCAGGATCTTCTACTTTGATCCATTTTAGAGTGTTTGGTAGTGATAACTGGCCACCATCTACTTCTTCTAGTGTCAAGGTCAGGGAGGCGAGTGAGGTTTGCATAGTCCATTAGTCCTTTGGACTATTTCTTACCATGCATCTTGATTTCCTTCCCTCTTCTGTTCTTCATTCAGAAGAGACCAATAGTTGTACCTTAGATGGCCACTCACTAGTTTTTAAAACCCTGTTGTTGTTGTTGTTGTTATGTGCCGTCGAGTCAGCCCTGACTCACAGCGACCCCTCCTTGGGTTTCCGAGGCAGTATCACTACGGAAGTAGGATTTCCCAACCTTCCTTCAGAGGAGTGGCTGGTGGGTTTGAATTGCCAGCCTTCTGGTTAGCAGTCAAGTGCCTTAGCCACTATGCTACCAGAGCTCCCTTTAAAACCCTAGTCACTACTTAATGCAGTAGGATGTAGAATATTGTCTCTGTGAAAAATTTTATGCCAGTTGATTATCTGTCCCCTAAAACTGTGGTCCTAAACTCCCACACCTAGTGACTCATTACCTCAAGGTGTTTGGCCATGACTAAGAGCTGGTCTAAAGCCATACCACCTTGAACATGCCTGATCTCATCTAAATTACTTTTAACAGTTCAACACAAGAGATAACTTCCAATGGTGGAGAAACATTATTTGAAGTAATAATAGCAAAAATCCAAATTTTTAAAAATACAAATAGTTGAATTCAAAATAAATTGTTAAATACATGGTTCATTAAAAAAAAAAAAAAGTTCTCATGCCACATATAGCATAAACACAATGCATGAAATCATGAAAGCAACAATAAAAGAGGAGCAGGCTAAAGATGAAATATTAGGATAATAATTTTTAATTAATAGAATAAGACATAAGGAGCTCTGGTGGCTAGTGCCTAAAATTTGACTCTTAAATGGAAGGTTGGTGGTTCAAACTCACCAGCCACTCCACAGAAGGAACACTGGGCAATCAACTTCCATAAAGACTTATCTTTCCACTGGAATCAACTCAATGGCAGTGAGTTTGGTTTGGTTCTTTTTTGAGAATATGATATATTCTTTCAATAAAATAATTTACAGCATTGGACAATAACTAAATTCTATGTATGTATTTTTTTTATCTATATGCATGGAGGAATCTCAAAAACATAATACTGAAGGAAGACGTAGAGCTATATAACAACACATAAAAGACAATATTAATTATGTATGTATGTATATATGCATATTTTAAGGAGACTTGGTGACACAACTGTTAAGTACTCAACTGTTACACTAAAGGCTTGTGGTTGATAACTACCCTGCCACTACTGCTGATATACTCACATAGTTAAAAACCACCCACAGCCACTGAGTCAATTCCAACTCATAGTACCACCCCCTGGGTTTCCAAGGAAGTAAATCTTTATAGAAGTAGATTGCCTCATCTTCCTTCTGCAGAGCAGTCGGTGGGTTTGAACCACCAACCTTCTGGTTATCAGTCAAATGCCTGAGGCACTGTGCCATCAGAGCTCGTTCACATATAGATTATAGCAGAGCAAATTCTAAGGGGCAATTCTACTCTGTCATGTAGGGTCACTATGAATTGAAATTGACTCCACAGCAAATAACCACAACAACAATATGCATATTTTAAAACATATTTCAAAAGTGATTTTTATTTAACTCACAGTGTTTTGTGCATAAATGTAAGCATGAACTATCAAAGAAAACTAATAAACAAAACACTGAAGAGAAGGATACTTATGTAATTTATGCCAGTATAATACCTCTAAGAAGTCTGGACATAAAATGAGACCGGGGATGAGGAACCAAGGACAAGCTTTGTTTTAGAAAAAGCTTACAGTCAATATGACAAAAAGTTAACAGTTTCCCTCTGGTTATTCTCTTCTTAGGAAGAACTGTGAGGGGACCCGCTGGGAGGAAAATAAAGTGGCAGTCCTCCAATTTAGAAAAAAAAAAAAAAATTATAGCTGTTTAATTTTATTCCATCTCAGCTATGCTGATATGGAGAAGGAAAAAAAGACTTGGGTTTGTTTCACCCAGAGAAGAAAAAATAAAATGGAAAACGCTTAGATCAAATGGGTGAAAGCTATATATGTGGGTATGGTTTTGAGTGTGTGTGAGAGAATGTGGCTATGAGGAGCATATGGCAGTGGCAATGATAATGGTGATGGTAATGGATTGATGAGGAAATGATAGTGATTAAGGTAGGTACGTGGAAAGACTTTGTGGGAAAGCAACATGCTCCTATGAATTTTTCCTTCTATCTCTTCATGTGCTTAAAACATAAAGCCCTTCCTAGCTTTAAACAGGGAGCTCTGGTAGAGTAGTGCCTAAGGCACTTGACTGCTAACCAGAAGGCTGGAGGTTCAAACCCACCAGCCACTCCTCGGAAGGAAGATGGGGCAATCTACTTCCATAGTGATACTGCTTTGGAGGGGTCGCTATGAGTCGGTCAGACTCGACGGCACATAACGACAACAATAACAAGCTTTAAACAAGGCAAGAACTATTTGCCTGATGATCCTCAGTTGCTTACTGGCAACTGCTTGTTCATGAAAGGCATACAGCAGAGGAAAGTTTAAGAAAAAAAAAAAAAAAAAGCCAGATTTTTGGTCAATGGAGGGCAAAATTTCAGGAAAAAGTGGGGGGTGAGGGTACTTGTGGTGGGGTGTTTGGAAAGGGAGAGAACAAACGTATCTTCGTGGGTGGATATAAGACAAAATGCCCGGTGTTTTAGCAACCTATTTCACTGACTTTCTCAACTTGAGCAAAACCATTAATTTTCCTCTTAAATAAGAACCATTGTCATGATCTGTGTTGCAAGATAATTAACTAACAGGGATAAAGAGCTGTTGAAATGTTGAATGTCATTACCTCCGTGACTCATTTTTAGAGTAGCTTTTGAAAATGGTTGTCAAAGTTTGTGAGTCACGATGGGGAAAGTTTCCAGAGTAGTAAAACCCTAGATTTCAAAAGCATGCTGAACGCAGGGTACAAGTAGCAAATTAAAACTTAGAGATGACAAGTTTGAAGCTCAGTCATTTTTTCTGAAGACATAAAGCTGCCTGTGGTGGATGCTGAATCTAGGAGGTGCTCCCTCAAATCTGCTTTTACCAATTCTAATGAAGTAGCTGCAGCTCTCACCATTCAATAAATGACCTTCCATCCTTTGCACTGCTTTTCTATAGACAAGATGTGACTTGTTTGGACATAATAAAGAGATTTTAGCCATTGATCCTTTACTATTAAGTGTTAATTATGTTTCCTTTCTGTGAAGGTTAAAATTAACATTTTCTTGTACAGAAGCTACTATTTCACCAAAAAGACAAAAGGACCAAAAAAGACACAATTTAAGCAGGTGTTAACCTGTGAGGTACAGGCAGAAAGTCATGCCCAAACCCTGATACCAAACGGAGACAGCAGGGAAGGTAGTGATGGAAGATGCTTAAGATGTGGGTTAAAAAATAAATAATAATAATAAAAAAATCCCACTGTAATGGAGTTGGATCTGACTCATAGTGACCTTTCCTTGGATTTCCGAGGTGGTATCATTATGAAAGTAGACTGCCCAACCTTCCTTCCAAGGAGTGGCTGGTGTGTTTGAACCACCAGCCTCTGGTTAGCAGTCAAATGCCTTAGGCACTATGACACCAGAGCTCCCAAGACATGGGTAGGTAGATATAAAGGGGCTGGACATTATAAAATGAGTAGCCAATGATATAACATAATATCAGAAAAGCTTTAGTTGTTTTCATTTTCTTTATTTTATCCAATTGTGTGATTTTAGGTCCTGCAGAGACTATATATTTGGTAATAAATGCTGTTCAAAAATCATATGGTTAAAGTTGTAATTTTTTTAATGTAGAAATGCCTTCAGGCTGACTCTAATTGAGCAGCTGCTATAAAACATACAAAACTTTAGACAATTTTTACAGAAAAGGATTTTTTTTAAGTATTTTTTTTTTCACAGTCTATTTGGAATGGAGGCATTAACAACTTAAAATGAGACTTTTTTTTAAAATTTTTTATAAAACCAACATAAATATGGGCAGTTGGATTAGAGGATTAATGGCACTCTCATTGCCTGATCTGTTTTATTTTTTAATACTCTTTTCAGACAGCATATTGTCCATAAGGGTTTCTGATTATCTTCTCCGTCATGCTTAGCAAGAACTTTGAACAACTATGAAATTGGACTCAGTAGGTGTTGAAAAAGTTTATTAAATGATGATGGGAATCTGTCTTATTCTGGAGATTATCCAGCTCTAAGGAAATTGCTTTATTTACAGCATTTCCTTTCCATTGTTAACTGATTGTGTTTGTATCCTTTAAGTATATGTCACTTGTTGGGAAAAATCAGACAGACAAGTTATGACAAAGAATTGTCACTGCCTCTCTCCATTGCTATCATATTCCTTTGTTTGTGAATGTGCCATATACCAAAGGACTGGACTCCTTTATAGGTCTCTGGATTAGTCATTAACACCTTCACTGGGGATGAGATACATGGGCATCCTGTGGGGAGGATAACGAGTTTGGGATTTTATTGCAGGGATTGCATTCCAGCTTCCATTTTTTTCTATAGGTCACTCATATTGCAAGTAATTCTTGAGCAAACCATTCCCCATCTGTTCAGATCTTGTTATAACAAAATCAGCCATGACAGATTATGGTACATAAAACAGAATAAACTTTGCCCAGCTGGATGTACAAAGTAAGGAGAGAAAAGATATACAGGGCTCTCTGGCTACAGAGAACTGCAATCAGAGGAAGAAAATTATCCATCAGGAAAAGTGAAGGGTATGAAAAAGTTATGGGAAGAGAAATACAAGGTGCCTATTTGGAACACCACTTTCATTGGCTTCTAATTAATTTAAATGGGCAATTTAGAGCTTCATCCTGAAAGACACGTTCCTGGGCACAGATCTCTGCCATCTCCTCATTTACAAAATATCCACAAAGAGTCTAAACACCTTATGGCATAAAAGTCTGTTCCAGAGAAAACATGATAGGCCATTGGACCACCATGAAGAGAAGTGGCATGAGGAAAAATCACATCTTCCTCAGTTGAATAATCTTCCTACATATACCAATAGAAGGATCAATCTGCTCATGAGAATTCTAAGAATTAAGACTGTCACCTTGAAAAGCAATTTTCAAGTTTATGGCAACTGTATGTTCACTTTTACAGGGATCAGTCTGGAGAACAGAGTGTTTTTTTTTTTTTTTTAATACTTGGCTTCAAATTTTTTCACCCTTATAGTGAAAGAAATAGCATGTGTTATGAAAGTCAAGCAAAAGTTGGCATTTCTAGTGCTTGTGCTATTGAAGAAATCAGTGAGCAGGCTACCCATAGATATCCTGTGCCTCCAGAGTGCCCCTTTACAGCGTCCTGTCTAGTTTGGGATTTTTGTGTCACAAACTCTACCTCTGTCCTCTATTGAAGTAATGGTGTTCTTGAATTTTTTTGTGTCGCTTTGGAACGAAAAGGTGTATGTTTATTTTTTCTCCCCTTTCTTTTTTGGGGCATGCTGTAGCTGATGAGTAGACAGACCATTTGGAGATCCATTGACCAACCTTCCTGTGCCTCCAACTTTCCACACACTTAATACCAGGGCCACTCTGAAACATTTTTCAGATGTAGTCAAATCAGAAACAGTCAGTTGTAGGAGAAAACAAAAGAACAAACAAAACAAAACAACAAATAGTTCATTGCACTGGTTTTTCCTTCTCCATTTAGGCTCTATCAGGTTGAAAGAGGGGAAAAGGCCCCAGTACTTATTGTGTGCTTTCATAGCCACTTGAATTAATGCTATGTAGATATTTATGCTATTCTTTGAATTAATCCTGAATATTCCTTTTTATTGTTGCATTATTCCTTGACAATATGACAAGCCTAAAGAGAGAGTGCTATGGTATTCTTAATACATTTGATTACATTACTTTTATTAAAATAATGTATATATGTCATAAGTCCACTCATCTGTCAGTTTGTTGTACTGTGATGGCTTGTGTGGTACTGTGAAGATGGAGGGTATATCATCAGTATTTCTAATACCAGCAGGGTCACCCATACTAGAAAGGTTTCATTGGAGCTTCCAGATTAACACAGACTTGGAAGAAGGAAGGGACCATCCACTTCTCACTGGAAAACTTTATGAATATCTCTGAAACATTTTCCAATATAGTGTCAAAAGATGAGCCCTTCAGGTCTGAAGACACTCAAAATACAACTGGGGCAGAGCTGTCTCCTCAGAGTAGAGTCAACCTTAATGACATGGATGGAGTAAAGCTTTTGGGACCTCCATTTGCTGATGTGGCACAAATCAAAATGGGAAGAAACAGCTGCAAATATTGATTAGTAATTGGAACATGGGATGTATGAAGTATGAATCTAGGAAAACTGGAAGTTGTCAAAAATGAAATGGAATGCAAAAAGATCGATACCTTAGGCATTAATGAGCTGAAATGGACTGGTTTTGGCCATTTTAAACCAGGTGATCATATGATCTACTATGCTGGGAATGACAAATTGAAGAAAAGTGGTGAGGCATTCATCATCACAAAGAATGTTTCAAGATCTTTCCTGAAATACAATGCTGTCAGTGTTAGGATAATATTCATATTACAAGGAAGACCAGTTAATACTGCTATTATTCAAATTTATACATCAACCACCGGAGCCAAATAAGAGGAAACTGAAGATTTTACCGACTTCTGCAGTTTGAAATTGACCTAACATGAAATCAAGATGTATCGATGATTACTGGTAATTAGAATGAAAAAGTTGGAAATAAAGGAGAATCACCCGTAGTTGGAAAATATGTCCTTGGTGATAGAAATGATGCTGGAGATTGCATGATAGAATTAGGCAAGACCAATAACTTACTCATTGCAAATACCCTTTGTCAACAACATAAATGATGGCTATACACACAGATTCTCCAGATAGAATACAAAAGAATCAGATTGACTACATCTGTAGAAAGAGGAGATGGAGAAGCTCAGTATCTTCAGTGAAAATAAGTCCAGGAGCTACATGTAGAATAGACCATCAATTGGTTTTATGCAAGTTCAAGTTGAAGCTGAAGATAATTAAAACAAGTCCATAAAAGCCAAAATACTACTCTGAATATATGTTGCCTGAATTTAGAGACCATCTGAAGAACAGATTTGATTGAACACCAGTGACAGAAAACCAGAAGAACTGTGGGATGACATCAAGAACATCATCCATGAAGAAAGCAAAAAGTCATAAAAAGGGGGGGGGTCAAGAAAGGAAGAAAAGATCAAAATGGATATCAGAGGAATTTCTGAAACTTGCTCTTGAACAGAGAGTGGCTAAAGCAAATGGAAGAAATGACAAGATTAAGAGCTGAGCAGAAGATTTCTTCCCAGCTTGGGAAGAAAAAGTCAATTATAATGAAATGTGCAAAGACCTGGAGCCAGAAAAAGAAAAGGGAAGAACACACTCAGCATTTCTCAAGCTGAAAGAACTGATGAAAAAATTGAAGCCTCAAGTTACAATATTGAAAGATACTATGGGCAAAATATTGAATGATGCAGGAAGCATCAAAATAAGATGGAAAGAATATACAGAGTCACTATACCAAAAAGAATTGGTCAATGTTCATCTGTTTCAGGAGGTAGCATATGATTAAGAACCAGTGTTATTGAAGGAAGAAGTCAAAGGAGCACTGAAGGAATTGGCAACAAAACAAGGCCTCGGGAATTTACAGAATTCCCACTAAGATGTTTCAACAAAAAGATGCTGCACTGGAGACACTTACTCATCTGTGCAAAGAAATTTGGAAGACAGCTACCTGGCCACGTGACTGGAAGAGATCCATATTTGGACCCATTCCAAAGAGCGGTGATTCAACAGAATGTGGAAATTATTGAACAGTATGATTAATATCACATGCATGTAAATTCTTGCTGAAGTTAATTGAAAAATGGATGCAGCAGTATATTGACAGGGAACGTCCAGAACTGCAAGCTGGATTTAGAAAAGATCATGGAATGAGGGATATCATTACTGATGTTAGATGGATCTTGGCTGAAAGCAATGAATATCAGAAAGATGTTTACTTCTGTTTTATTGACTATGCAAAAACAACTGACTGTGTGTGTCATAACAAATTATGGATAACATTGAGAACAATGGGAATTCCAGAACACTTAATTGTACTCATGAGGAACCTGTACATAGACCAGGAGGCTGTCATTTGAACCAAACAAGAGAAAACTGCATGGTTTAAAATCAGGAATGCAGTGCATCAGGGTTGTATCCTCTAATCATACTTATTCAAACTGTATGCTGAGCAAATAATCTGAGAAGCTGGACCATATGAATAAGAGAATGGCATCAGAATTGGAGAGAGACTCCTCAACAACCTGTGATATACAGATGACACAACTTTGCTTGCTGAAAGTGAAGATGACTTGAATCACTTACTGTTGAAAATTAGACTACGTCAGCCGTATAGATTACACATCAATATAAAGAAAACAAAAATCCTCACAACTGGACCAATAAGCAGCATCACAATAAATGGATAAAATATTGAAGTTATCAAAGATTTCATATTACTTGATTCCATAATCAACAACAATGGAAGCAGCAGTCAAGAAATCAGACGATGTATCACACTGGGCAAATCTGCTGCAAAAGAACACTTTAAAGTGCTTAAGAGTAAAGAAGTCACTTTGAAGACTAAGGTGTACCCAACCCAAGCCATGGTATTTTCAATCACCTCATATATTTGTGAAAGCTGGATAATGAATAAGGCAGATTGAAGAAGAGATGATGTTTTTTAGTTCTTGTGTTGGTGAAGAATATTGAATGTACCATGGACTGAACCAAAGAATGAACAAATGTGTTCTTGAAGAAGTGCAGACAGAATGTCTCTTGTAGGCAAGAATGGCCAGACTTCAACTCACCTCCCTTGGATATGTTGTCATAAGGGACCATTCTCCACAGAAGGATGTCATGCTTGGTAAAGGAATTGTTAGGTGCTATCAAGTTATGTCTCACTCATAGTGATCCTATGCACAGCAGAACAAAACACTGCCTGGTCCCACTCCAGCTCCATGATCCTTGCTATACCTGAACTATCATAGCAGCCACTGTGTCAATCCATCTCATTGAGGGCCTTCCCCTCTTTTATCAACCCTCCACCCTACAAAGCATGACATCCTTCTTCAGGGAATAGCCCCTTCTGACAACATGACCAAAGTTGGTGAGATGAAGTCTGTCCATTCCCACTTCTAAGGAGCATTCTGGCTGCACTTCCTCCAGGACAGATCTGTTAGTTCTTTTGGCAGTCCATAGTAATTTAAGCATTCTTCACCAGCACTGCAACTCAAAAGCATCAATTCTTCTTGGGTCTTCTTTATTCGTTGTCCAGCTCTTACATGCATATGAGGCGATTGAAAGTATCATGGCATGTGTCAGGTGCACCTTAGTCCTCGAGGAGACATCCTTCCTCCTCAGCACTTGAAAGAGGTACCTTGCTGCCAACTTGTCCAGTGCTATATGTTGTACAATGTCCAGACTGCTGCTTCCATTGGTGTCAGTTGTAGAACCAAGCAATGTGAAGTCTTTGACAACTTCAATCTTTTCTCCATTTATCATGATGCTGCTTATAGGTCCAGTTGTGAGGATTTTTGTTTTCTTTATATTGATATATAATCCATCCTGCAGACTGTATTTTTCAATCTTCATCAGTAAGTGCCTCAAGCCATCCTTACTTTCAGCAAGCAAACTTGTGTCATCAGCATCTTGCAGGTTGTTAATGATTCTTCCTCCAATCTTGATACCATGTTCTTCTTAATATAGTCCAGCTTCTTGGATTATTTGCTTGGCATATAGATTGAATAAGTATGGGGAAAGGATACAACCCTGACACACTCTCTTCTTGATTTTAAACCATGCATTGTCCCCTTGTTCCATTTGAACAACAGCCTCCTGGTCAATGTACCTGATAAAGGAGAGCATAAGTGAAAAAGAGAAGACCCTCAATTAGATGTATTGACACAGTGGCTGCAACTATAGGCTCAATATAGTAGGGATTGTGAAGCTGGTGCAGGACTGAGCAGTGTTTTGTTCTGTTGTACACACTGGGTCTCTATGACTCAGCTCTGACTAAACAGCAACTACCAAAAAGAACAACACATCATATATACAGAAACATGCTTGTTGTTGTTGCTATGTGCCATTGAGTGGGTCCCGACTCATAGCGACCCCTCCTTGGGTTTCCGAGGCAGTATCACTATGGAAGTAGATTGCCCCATCTTCCTTCCAAGTAGGGGCCGGTGGGTTTGAACTGCCAACATTCTGCTTAGCTGTCAAATGCCTTAGGCACTGCACTACCAGAGCTCCTACAGAAACATGCATCTACATTTATTTAAGTGTACTCTCCTATTTATTTTTTCATGTTTTTGAACATTTGTCTAATTGAATTATCATTTCTTTTAAAGTATCAATATGTATTTATTTCTTATAAATCACTATTAATTATCTTTCATATTTATTGTAATTTTATTTTTGAGAAATACATGGTTCTATCTTTATAATGTCCAATCTATTGATTTTCACTCTTGTGATTTTCCTTGTTACTTTTAAATTTGGATTGTTCTGTCCCATCTAAATATATTTTTAAAACTTTGCCTCTACTTTCTTTTAATTTTTAAGTTAAACACATAGTCTAAATATGTTTTGTTAATTTTCTGATGACATTATGTGAAATTTTACAAGTAGTTTGATGATTTACCCAAATAATTCTACAATTTTATGACATTTAATATATTTTCTTTCTCTTCTCAATGATTTTTTATTTCTCCTCCATGGAGGTACAATTCTTAAATAAACTAAAGAATACTTAGAAACACTCTCTTCTGGCACAATAACTCTTCAGCAAATATTTATCAATGGATGGATCAATGCATGTGCTATTCTATTTGTTCATCTGTTTTTCCTTGAACATCTAAAGTATTCCTTCAGAGATTACCAATTTGAACTACCTTTTAAAATCTAGATGTAATAGTTGCTTATGATAATACTTCTGTAAAAATAGGTTAGTCACCATTAGTTTTTCATTCAGGAGAACATCAAAATCACTTTAAGATTAATATGAAATTTGGAGCTCTTGTAGCATAGTGCCTAAGGCATTTGAATGCTAATGAGAAGGCTGGTGGTTCAAACCTCCCAGCCACTCCTGGGAAGGAAGATTGGGCAATCTACTTTGTAGAGATACTGCCTCAGAAACTCAAGGAGGGGTCACTGGGAGTCGAATCAACTCATGAGCAGTGAGGTTTTTTTTTTTTTTTCCCCCTGCAATTAGGTTAAACCTATTCATTAACATTTTTCCAAAGTGTTAATCTGCACTATACTGTGCCATAAATTAATAATGTGCTACTAAAAATAACAGATTTATTGCCATTGAGTTGATCATCACACATATCAACTCCCTTTGGGCTTCCCAGGTGGTAAATCTTTAGGAAGGAGCTCTGGTAGCATAGTGCCTAAGGCACTTGACTGCTAACCAGAAGGCTGGCAGTTCAAACCCACCAGCCACTCCTCAGAAGGAAGACTGGGCAATCTACTTCTGTAGTGATACTGCCTCGGCAACCCAAGGAGAGTTCAACAGCACATAACAACCAAAAAATCTTTAGGAACGCAGATTGTCCTATCTTCCTTCCACAGAGCAGCTGGTGGGTTTGAACCACCAACATTCTGGTTAGCAGTCAAATGCCTTAGGCACCACACCATCAGAGCTCTGAAGTGCTCCTAGAGACATGCATTCAAATGTGAGTTAAACTAGGAGTTTATCTATGGTAAGATATCATAGAACTCCAAACAGATGATTGTTCCATGATTGTCGAATAATAGAGTGAAAAAACTCACAAAGACAGTAGAGTAAAAAGCATTCACTAAACTTCTTTGTCATGGGAAATGTGCATGTGTGTTTATTTGCTTTTCTGTGTGTATATCATCTATTTCAAAATATGATTAATTGATATCCCAAACATTAACATTTGGAAACACAGACATAAATAAGTTGGAAAAGAAATATTGTCTTTATAATATCTAGCCTTCTAAACCAGAGATTTGAATAGTTTTCCATTTGATTCCTTTTTTTTTTAATGTCTCAACAATGTTTTCGTTTTTATGCATAGTCTTTATAAGTTTTCCTAAAATTAGTTCATATATTATGTTTAATTTGTTATTGTGAATAATTTTCCAAACAATTATTAGCTTATATGTGGAAACCATTTTCTAATTAATTGTGTATTCAGCCACTTTACTTGACTCTTTTATTAATTTTAATGGATTTTCTGTTAATAGTCCAATGTTTTCTCTGTAGAAAACTATAATATGCACAAATAACTATGATTTTATTAATTTCTTTCATTTTGCCTCTTTGCTTTGAAGTCTAATAATGTCATGGTTGGCATTAAGTAAATATCAACTATTTATTTCCTTCTTTTGAACTTTTTATTGTGGTTTGTGTGCAAGTTTACAAGTAAAATTAATTTTCCATTCAGCAATTTACACACATTTTGTTTCATGATGTTGGTTGCAATCAATTCAGTGTAGCAAAGCTATTCCCATGTGCTCCCTGAGTTCCCCATTTGTATTCATCCCTTTTTCATGCCCTTTTCTGACTCTTGAACTTTGTTTTTGGGCAAATGCTGCCCTTTTGGCCTCTTAGGATGGGTTATACTGAGAAGCATGTTCTTCTCAAGTGTTATTATTCATTTTATAGGCCTGTTTATTGTTTAGCTGAAAGTTATTCCCCATGGGTGGGCTCGATTCCAGACTTGAAGGTTTTATAAGGGCCACAATCTTGAAATTACACCAGTCTCCATCAGACCAGTAAGTCTGGTCTTTTTTATGATTGCTGTTGTTAGTTGTCAAGTCAATTTCACTAATAATAACCCCATGGGTAACAGAACCAAATATTGCCTGGTTCTGTGTTATTCTCACAATTGTTGCTATGCTTGAGACCATTGTTGCAGCCACTGTATCTATCCATCTTGTTGAGAGTTTTCCTCTTTTTTGCTGAACTTGTACTTTATCAAGTGTGGTATCCTTCTCCAGGTAATGATCCCTCCTGATAACATGACAGATTACAAGAGAAGAAGTCTCACTATCCACACTTCTAAGGAGTATTCTGACTGTACATCATCAATAACTGATTTGTTTGTTCTTGTGGAAATTAATTGTGTATACAATATTCTTTGTCAATACCACAATTCAAATGAATAAATTCTTCTGTCTTCCTTATTCATTGTCCAGCTTTCACATGCATTACAAAACAAAAACAAAAACAAAAACAAAATTGATTGCCATCGAGTTGATTCTGACTTGTAGAGAACCCCATTGGGTTTCTGAGGTGATAAGTCTTTATGACAGTAGATTATACCATATTTCTTCTGCACAGCAGCTGATGAGTTTGAACCATAAACCTTCCGGTTAGCAGTCAATTGCCTTAGGAACTGTGCCACTAGTGCTCCTTTTCACATACAAAGAAACAATTAAAAATATCATGACTCGGTCAGGCACACTTTAATCTTCAAAGATTAAAGAGGTCTTTTGTAGCAGATTTGATTTCTTTAAGTCACTTGATTTCTTGACTGCTGCTTCTATTTTGGTTGATTGTGGATCCAAGTAACATGAAATCCTTGACAATTTCAACTTTTCTCCATTTATCATGATAATCCACTTCTGAGGATTTTTGTTTTGTTTTTATTGAGGTGTAATTCATACTGAAAACTATAGTCTTTGACCTTTATTAGAAAGTACTTCAAGACTTTTTCACTTTCAGCAAGAAATGTTATGTCATCTGCATATCGCAGATTGTTAATGAGTCTTCCTCCTATTTTGATGCTTTGTTCTTCTTTATGTAGTCCATCTTTTCGGATTAGCTGCTTAATATACAAATTGAACAAGTATGGTGAAAGCATACAACCCGACACACACCTGTCCTGATTTTAAAGCTTCTAGTACTCTCTTGTTCTGTTCAAATGACTACCTCGTGGTCTATATCCAGGTTCCTCACGGACACAATAAAGTATCCTGGAATTCCCATTCTTCACAGTTTTATCCATAATTTGTTATGATCCACACAGTCAAATGTTTTTGTATAGTAATTAAATACAGGTAAACATTTTTCTGGTATTCTCTGCTTTCAGCCAAGATCCATCTGATATCAACAGTGATATCCCTTGTTCCATGTCCCCTTCTGAATTTGGTGTGAATTTCTGGCAGTTCCCTGTCGGCGTAGTGATTCAGCTGTTTTTGCATTATTTTTAGCAAAAATTTACTTGCATGTGACATTAATGATGTTATTCGATAATTTCCACACTCTATTGGATCATCTTTATTTGGTATAGGCACAAATATGGATCTCTTCCAGTCAATTGGCCAGGTAGCTTTCTTCAAAATTTCTTGGCATAAATGAGTACATGCATCCAGTTCTGTATCCATTTGTTGAAAATCTTAATGGGTATTTTGTTAATTCCTGGAGTCTTGTTTGTCCCCAGTTCCCTCAGTGCAGCTTGGGCTTCTTCCTTCAGTACTATTGGTAATTTATCATATGGTATCTCCTGAAATGATTGAATGTAAACTAATTAATTTTAATACAGTAACACTGAATATTCCTTCCATTTTCTTTTGATGCTTCCTGCATTGTTCAGTATTTTGGCTGTTGTTGTTATGTGTCATTGAGTCAATTCTGACTCATGGAATCCCATGTATAAAAGAATGAAACCTTGCCCATTCCTATGCCATACTCACAATCCCTGCTACGTTTGAGCCCATTATTCCAGCCACTGTGTCAAACCATCTTGTTGAGGGTCTTCTCCATTTTCTTTGAGCCTCCTCTTTACCAAGCATGATTTCCTTCTCCAGGCACTTGTCCCTTTTAACAATATGACCAAGTAGGGGAGAAAATTCAGGCCATACTTGCTTCTCAGGACCATTCCAGCTGCACTTATTCCAGGACTGATTTTTTTTTCCTTCTCTGGCAGTCCATAGTTTTTTCGGTGTTGTTCGCCAGTACCACCATGCAAAAGAACCAATTCTTCTGTCTTCCTTAGCCATTGCACAGGTTTCACATGCATATGAAGCAATTGAAATTATCATGGCTCAGGTTAGGCAAACCTTAGTTTTCAAAGTGACATTTTTACTCTTTATCACTTTAAAGAACAATACCCTATAACACATTGTCTAATTTGTTAACTATTTATTTCATGAGTGTTGATTGTGGATCCAAATAAAGTGAAATCTTTGACCATTTCAGTCTCTTCTCCATTTATCATGATGTTGCTTATTGGTCCAATTATGAAGATTTGTGCTTTCTTTGTATTGAGATATAATCCATACTGAACACTTTGATCTTCATCAGTAACTGCTTCAAGTCATCACTTTCAATAAACAAAGTTGTGTCATCTACATATCATAGGTTGTTAATGAGTCTTCTTCCAATCCTGATGCAGTATTCTTCCAGCTTGTCAGCTGGAAGTAGTCCAGCTTGTCAGATTATTTGCTCAGCATACAGATTGAATAAGTATAGTGAAAGATACAACGTTAATACATTACCTTCCTGAATTAAGCCATACAGTATTCCCTTGTTCTGTTCAAATGGCAGCCTCTTGGTCTATGTACAGGTTCCTCATGAGCACAATTAAGTGTTCTGGAATTCCCATTGTTCACAATGTTATCCATAGTTTGTTATGATCCACAGAGTTGAATGCCTTTATATAGTCAATAAAACACAGGTAAACATTTTCTGGTGTTCTTTGCCCATATTTTTTTATTTTGCTTATAGAATCCTTCAATATTGCAACTCAAAGATTGAACTTTTTCTTTAGAAATTTCTATTGAGAAATACCAGGACTGTTCTTCCCTTTTGATTTTCTGACTCCAGGTCTTTGCATGTTTCTTTATAATTCTTTATTTTATCTTCTTCTTCTTTGTTGTTGTTGTTATGTGCCGTCGAGTCGGACCCGACTTATAGCGACCCCTCCTTGGGTTTCTGAGGCAGTATCATTACAGAAGTAGATTGCCCAACCTTCCTTCTGAGGAGTGGCTGGTGGGTTTGAACCACCAGCCTTCTGGTTAGCAGTCAAGTACCTTAGGCACTATGCTACCAGAGCTCCTTTATCTTCTTTAGACTCTCTGAAATCTTCTGTTTAGCTCTTTTATTTTATTTTTTTATTTCTATTGTAATTTGGGTGAATGTTTACAGAGCAAATTCATTTTCCATACAGCAGTTCATACACATTTTGTCTCATGACTTTGACTGCAATTCCCCACAAGGTAACAGCTCTCTTCTCACATTCTCCCTAATTACCTCTTCCCTGTGTCCTTCCCTCGCATGCACTCCCACTCCCAGAGCTGTGTCCCTGTGAAAACACTGCCCTTTTGTTCTTCCACGCAGTGTACCTATCTGATATAATAGACAGCCAATGTGCCTGTCTATTATTTGGCTGGAAGCCACAGGAGTGAGTTAAACTCTAGACCTGAAGTGTAGCTAGGGACTGTAGTCTCAGGGGTCTCACCAGGCTGTATCAGACCAGCAAACCTAGTCTTTTTTTTATGATTTTAGATTTTGTTCCACATTGTTCTCCCACTCTATCCAGGATCTCTAGAACTGATCCCCCTCTGAGTGGTTAACAGTGGTAGCAGGGCATCATCCTGTTCTTTTGGTTTCATGGTCATACAGGTTGAGGATCACATGGTGTACCAGCCTCTTGGACTAATTGTTTCCATGCATCTTTGATTTTCTTCATTCTTCTTTGATCTGGATGAGGACAGACCCATCATTGCATCTAAATGGCTGCTTGCAAGCTTTTAAGATGCCAGTTACTACTCACCAGAGTAGGATGTGGAAAAATGTTTTTTGTGTAGTATGTTATGCCAGTTGGACTTGATGACCCCTTGTGAGCATGGCCCAAAGCCCACATGTCCAACTACTTGCTTCCTCTGCGTAGCTGGCTGTGGCCAAGAAGTCATCATAACCTTGTCCCTGGCTCTACTATACATGTGGACATTCTTACAGCACATACAAATATGCTTGTAGAAAGATCATTTGCCAACCCTATACATGATCATGGGCACACTGCCTCCTGGCTAACATACCTGACCATTCACCCTGTCTACTCATCTATCCATTTGTAGACCAATGCTTGTCATCACTGACAGTGCAGTACTGTATATGCAAAAGCGTTCTTATTTGTTGTCTGTACCTCCCATGTACCTGTATCTTCCTCTTCTTCAGTGCCACTGTGTTGATCACTCTCATTTGGTAATTGCCCTTCCATTCACACAAATCAATACTTGTCTCTCCCTATCTAGCAGTGCTACTTCCCTTCCCCTACCACCTCTGGTAACCAACAAAGAAAGTTTCAGTCCATATATAAACTTTTCCTTGACTTTTCAGAATAATGGACTAATATAATATTTTTCCTTCTGTGATTGACTTATTTCACTCAGCATAATGTCCTCCGATTTCATCCATCTTCAGCTCTTTTATATAATCAATTCCTCCATTCTCTTCAGCCACTTTTTGTTCAATAGAAACTTTCAGAGTCTCTTCTGACAGCAATTGGTCTTTGGTGTTGAAAGGGTCAAATGTATTTTTCATATTCTTTCTAAATTCAAGTGTGATATACTTAAGATTGTATTTTGGCTCTTGTGGACTTGTTTCAATTTTCTTCAGCTTCAACTTAAACTTGCATATTAACAATTGATTGTCTATTCCACAGTCAGCCACTGGTCTTGTTCTGACTGATAATATTGAATTTATAAGTCATTTCTTCCCACAGATATAATCGATTTGATTCCTGTGTATTCCATCTGGTGAGTTCCACATATATGATTGCCATTTATGTTGTTGGAAAAATGTATTTGCAATGAATAAGTCATTGGTCTTGCAAAATTCTATCATTGATTTACAGTGTCATTTGTGTCACCAAGGCTAGATTTTCCAACTATTGAGACTTCTGCTTTGTTTCCAACTTTCACATTCTAATTACCAGTAATTAATTATCAATGCATCTTCAGTGTACGTTTGGTCAATTTCAGACTGTGGAAGTTGGTAAAAATCTCCAGTTTCTTCATATATGGCTTTAGCTGTTGTTATGCAAATTTAAATAATAGTTGTATTAACTGGTTTTCCTTATAGGCATATGTATATTATTCTACCACAGACAGTATTGTAATTCAAGATAGATATTGAAATCTTCTTTTGGGCCATGAATGTGACACAATTCCTCTTAAATTTGTCATTCCTGGCACAGTAGATTATATAAATGATTCAAAATGGCCAATACCAGTTCATTTCTATTTACTAATAGCTGATGCTAGGTGTCATTCAGTCTGTTCGGACTCATAGTGACCCTATGTACAACAGAACTAAACATTGTCTGGTCTTGTGCCATTCTCACAATACTTGCTATACCTGAACTCATCATTGCCACCACTGTGTCAATTCATCTTCTTTGAGGACATTCCCCTTTTTTGTTGACCCTCCACTTTACCAAGCATGATATTCTCTTCCAGGGTATGATCCTTTCTGACAGCATGACCAAAGTAAGTCAAATAAAGTCTGGCCATTCTTGCTTCCCAGGAGTATTCAGGCTGCACTTCTTCCAGGACAGATTTGTTAGTTCTTTTGTCAGTTCACGGTGCTTTTGGTATTCTTCACCAACACCACAACTCAAAAGCATCAACTCGTCTGTGGTCTTCTTCATTCATTTTCTATCTCTCACGTGCATATGTTCTTGTTGTTGTTAGGTGCCGTCGACTCATTTCTGACTAATAGCGACCTTTACATACAACAGAATGAAACACTGCCCGGTCCTGTGCCATCCTCATGATCCCTGCTATATCTGAGTCCATTGTTGCAGCCACTGTGTCAATCCATTTCATTGAGGGCCTTCCCCTTTTTCACTGACCCTCCACTTTACCAAGCATGATATCCTTCTCCAGAAAATGGTTCCTTCTGACAACATGTCCAAAGTAGGCGAGACAAAATCTGGACATTATCTCTTCCAAGGAGCATTCTGGCTGCACTTCTTCCAGGACAGATTTGTTACTTCTTTTAGCAGTCCATGGTATTCTCAGTATTTTTCACCAACACCACAACTCAAACGCATCAACTGTTCATTGGTCTTCCTTATTCATTGTCCAGCTTTCACATGCATATGAGGTGATTGAAAATACTATGGCTTGGGTTAGGTGCACTTTAGTTTTCAAGGAGAGATCTTTGCTCTTCAGCACTTGAAAGAGGTCTTTTGCATCAGATTTGCCCAGTGCCTATATCATCTGATGTCTTTACTGGTGCTTCCATTGGTGTTGATTGTAGAACCAAGTAATATGAAGTCCTTGACAACTCCATTTATCATGATGCTGCTTATTAGTTCACCTGTGAGGATTTTTTGTTTTCTTTATATTGAGTAGAATCCATACTGCAGACTGTAGTCTTCAATCTTCATCAGTAAGTGCTCCAAGTTACCCTCACTTTCAGTAAGCAAAGTTGTGTTGTCTGCATATCTCACGTTGTTAATGAGCCTTCCTCCAGTCCTGATGCCATATTCTTCTTCATATAGTCCAGCTTCTCTGATTATTTGCTAAACATGCAAATTGAATAAGTATGGTGAAAAGATACAGCCCTGACAGACTGTGTTCCTGATTTTAACCATGCAGTATCACCATTTTTGGTTTGAACAACAGCCTCCTGTTCTATATACAGGTTCCTCATGAGTGCAATTAAGTGTTCTGGAATTCCCATTCTTGTCAATGTTATCAGTAATTTGTTTGATACACACAATCAAATGTTTTTGCATAGTCAATATAACACAAGTAAATATCTTTTTTGGTATTCTTTGCTTTCAGCCAAGATCCACCTAACATCAGCAATGATATCTCTCATTCCACATTTTCTTCTGAATCCAGCTTGCATTTCTGAAAGTTCTCTGTCAATATAATATAACCATTTTTTAATTATCTTCAGCAAGATTTTACTTGTGTGTGATATTGATATCATTTGATAATTTCCAAATTCTGCGGGATCATTTCTCTTTGGAATGGGCAAAAATATGGACCTCTTCTAGTCAGCTGGCCAGATAGCTGTCTTCCAAAACTCTTGGCATAGCCAAGTGAGTACCTGGAGTGTGGCATCCATTTGTTGAAACATCTCAATGGGTATTCCATCAGTTCTTGGAGCCTTTGTTCTTTGCCAGTTCCTTCAGTGCAGGTTTGACTTCTTCCTTCAATATTATTGGTTCTTGATCATATGCCGCATCTTGAAATAGATGAACATCAACCAATTCTTTCTGGTACAGTGACTCTGTGTATTTACATTCTCTTTTGATGTTTCTTGCATCATTTAATATTTTGCCCATAGAATATTTCAATATCACAACTCGAGGCTTAATTTTTTTTCTTCAGTTCTTTCAGCTTGAGAAATGCCAAGCATGTTCTTCCCTTTTGGTTTTCAAACTCCAGGTCTTTGCACATTTCATTATAATAATTGCCTTTGTCTTCTCAAGCTGGTCTTCCAAATCACCTGTTCAGCTTTTCTATCTTGTAAATTTTTCCATTTGTTTTAGCTACTATCCACTCAAGGGAAATTGTCAAAATCTCTTCTGACATCCAGTTTGGTCTTTTCTTCCTTTCCTGTCTTTTTAATGACCTTTTGCTTTCTTCATTGATGATGTTCTTGATGTCATCCCACAATTCCTCTGGTTTTCTATAATTGGTGTTCGAAGCATCAACTCTATTCTTTAGATGGTCTCTAAATTCAGGAGGCATATAATCAAGGTTACATTTTGGCTCATGGACTTGTTTTAATAGTCTTCAACTTCAACTTGAATTTGCATATGAGCAGCTGATGGTCTGTTGCTCCTGGCCATTTTTGGCTGAAGATATTGAACTTTTCAATTTCCTTTTTCCACTGATGTATTCAATCTGATTTTTGTGTACTCTATCTGGTGAAGTCCATGTGTATAGCCACTGTTTATGTTGTTGAAAAAATGTATTTGCAATGAATATGTCATTGGTCTTACAAAATTCTATCATGTGATATCCAGCATTATTTCTATCACCAAGGCCATATTTTCCAACTACCAATGATTCTTTCTTGTTTTGAATTTTTATGTTTCAATCACCAGTGATAATCAATACATCTTGATTGCTTGTTTATTCAATTTCATGCTACATAAATTGGTAAAAATCTTCAGTTTCCTCATGTTTAGCTTTGGTGGTTGGTGCATAAATTTGAATTGAATAATAGTAGCAATATTATGGTCTTCCTAATAGGTGGATGGATATTATCCTATCACTGCCAACATTGTACTTCAGGAAAGATCTTTAAACATTCTTTATGATGATGAATGGCATGTCATTCCTCTTCAATTTGTCATTCCCAGCATAATAGGTCATATGGTTGTGTGATTCAAAATGGCCAAATCCAATCCATTTTAGCTCACAAGTGCCTAGTATATTGATCATGCATTCCATTTCATTTTTTACAACTTCCAATTTTCCTAGATCCATACTTTATTCACTCCATGTTCCAATTATTAATGGATGTTTGCATCTGTTTATTCTCATTTTGAGTGCTGCATCATTTAATATAGGTCCCAAAATCTTTACTCTATTCACATCATTAAGTTTGCCTCTACTCTGAAGAGGCAACTCTTCCCCAGTCATACTTTGAGTGCCTTCCAACCTGAGGGATTCATCTGATACTATATTGGACAATGTTTCAGGTCTATTCATAAAGTTTTCCACTAAAATATCAGATAGTGTTTCACTGCTATTCATAAGGTTTTCACTAGGCAATTCTCTGAGAAGTGGATGTTCCCTTCCTTCTTCCAAGTCTGTCCTAGTCTGGAAGCTCTGCTGAAACCTGCCTACATGGCTGACCCTGCTGGTATTTGAAATACTGGTGGCATAGCCTCCAGACTCACAGCAACACACAAGCCACCATATTATGACAAACTGACAGATAAGTGGTGGCATTAATGCCTAGGATATTGATATTTATACATTTAATTTCATTTTTTACAGTTTCTAATGTTTTCTAAATTCATACTTCATACATTACCCATTTTGATTATTAGTGGATATTTGCAACTATTCTCATTTTGAATTTTGCCACATCAGCAAATGAAGATCCCCAAAGTGCGATTCCATCCACCTCATTAAGGCCGACTCTATTTTAAGGAGGCAGCTCTTCTCAAGTTATGTCTTGAGTGTATTCCAACACGAGGGGCTCATCTCCAGGCACTATATTAGACAATGTTTCACTGCTATTCATAAGTCTGATCATTGGCCCACCTCCAAAAATGGATAAATGCCTGGAAGGAAGACAATGGCCTGAAAATGTCAACTCACCAGTCCCTTTCTGGAATATTTATTCATCAAGTTTTCATCACTTTCACAGATTTCATTTGTCTTTTAAAATAAGTTATTTGCAATTTATCTATTTTTTAAAGATTTTGCAGATAATTTTTTTGTTTGATGTAATCTACTATCCATAAGGAATAATAGAAAAAATTCACACTTAGACACATCATATAGGGTTAACAGCAGGCCAAGAATGCTAAATGGGAGCTGTGTTTTAGAAGCAGGTTTTGGGATCTATTGGCAAAATGGGGCAATCCAGATGATGAATGGATACATAGTCTATTTCTTGAAACTCCATTAAAAGTCAATCAGTATAGAGGAAGTCCAATGAGAAATACAGCTGAGTGTTAATATAAGAAAGAAATTAACCAACAGCAGATGAGAGATTTTAGAAAATGTTAGACACACACTTAGGCAGAAAATGATTACACAAATTTCTCAACAAGAAACAGGATAAAAACAGTTCACTGTGTTTCAGGAGGCTTCATATCATTAAGAAACTTGGAATAAGAAAGACAGGAACTTAGATTGGTGCAGCTGTACTATTGGCATCTAACTGAAACAGAGGCACAGTTATTAGAAGAGATGTGAAAGGCACAAGATGTGAAAGGCACAGCTACATAGGTCAGGTAAAATCAGAAAGTGACTTGATTTAATTTTAATTTTCTGAGCTCCATGACTGAAATTGCAAAAAACCAACTTCTCCCATCCATTCAAATGACTATTCTTAGATTTTTAGACAAACCTGAGAGGAAAAACATGAACCTGGGTATCAGGCTTTGCTGTTCACCTTAACTCTGCCTTGAACTTTCTTACAACTTACCTTTGATTTGTCCTCTTTTGACTCTTTTATGCCTCTTGTCTTATTACTCACTTGTATTTTTTTTTTTTAATTTGAAAAAATATTTAATTGGAGTAACTGATACCTATCCTGAACTCAAATCAGTCTACAGAGCTAGTCAAAACAAAGGGAATGATTGAGACAATTATCAGATCATTTAGGGTGCAAACACCATTTGAAGCATCCTGATCATTGAAATAAAAAGGTTTCCCTGGCTGTTAGTCACCTTCAGTTGCTCAGCTGAGTCCTCCCTTCGCACTTTGCACACATAGCACAGCCATTTTGTCTCATCAACATTTTGTGTTCAATGTCTCCAGTTTGGATTCTGAACACTGTAGAAAATATGCAGTATGTTAAAAATCTTTAAAATTTTTTAAGGGTTGAGAACTTATTGAGTTTCTATTACTTTTGAGGAATGGTTCTGGACATCTGCAGAAACACAGAGCTAAGGCAGACAGCGTAAGTAAGGCTCTGCTTAGTCTAAACTTTTATCTTTTGATGTTTTATTGAGGTTTTTTAGTGCTACTTTAAAAAACAATCTTGGTATCCTATCTATTAAAAAAAAAAAAAAAAACTGAAAAAGTGACAGGGCTATGGGTTACTTTCCTTTTTCCTCACAACTTACTTGTATTTTTAAAAGTGTTACAACTTAAAAGTCAACTGAATAGCATTTCTCTAGGCCAAAAGCTTTCTCTGCCAAAGAGAAAAGATTGTAATGATCAAAATAAATGGAAATCAATACAATGAAGACACTGAAATTCTGGATCATTTGCCACTGTCATCTACACAGCTCAGAGAGCTGGTAACAAAGAGGAAGCATGAGTTGTTAGAAACCAGAAACTGAGATTGTCTTTGGAGTTGAGTGGTCCCTGCTGTGGCAGGTTAGCCTTACTTAATGCTTCCCTCTGCTGGGTATTATGTGACATGCAGGGTTTCTCACCAGAACTTGGGCCAGGTTAGATGCCTCATTGCCCTTCCACACTTCTGCAGAGATTAGGAATGAGAGAACCAGTTCTCTCACTGGTTCAGAAAAGTCACAACTCTGGGAGTGAGCCAGAGAGAGATAGGAAGAGCTCCAAGAAAATAATATGGTAGCTTTTTCAAAAGTGTGCATGCGAACAAATGATTAAAATGAGTAACTGAACATGTTTCCGGAGGTAAATGAAGAAGACAATGGAGCTTATAAGAGTCCCTGAACTTTAGCGGAGGGAAGAGGATTGAATGAGATAAGGCAGGGCTTTCTGGGGATGAAAATACTCAAATGTTTCTTGGCTTACAGCTAGGAAGTTTGGATATCCTAGAACTTTGAAGGCATAACTTAGTAGACAGAGGTGTTAAGTTTTCACCATTTCTATTGTCAGGATGGTTCCTAACTAATGAGTATTTTCCTTGAGTAAAACCTAGATCAATTGACTTAGATCCTCCAGGTAAACTGTCCCTGTGAAACCAGCAACCCAGCATTGACATCTGAAGTCCACAGACAGATTCAAATAGGCGGATCACCAACAAGCCAACTCCAGCATTCCCACCACCACCAAAAATATTGACTGTCCTAAGATCAAAAACTGGATTCCACAATCCAAATGCCAGCTACAATGTGTTTGTGTGTGTGTGTGTGTGTGTGTGTCTGAGAGAGAGAGAGAGAGGGGAAGAGAAAGAGGAAGAGGAAGAGGAAAAGAAAGAGAGAGACTCTTCACTTTTACATTATTATAAATTAACAACATTTATTTAAGTATTAGAATATCTCAAATTAATTAATTTTTTGGGGTAAAAAGATGACTTGGAAATTCTGGGAATATTATGAGTATTGGGCCCACATTCTATGTGACCACTAGAAGTTACCCACTTCACTTGTTTGTGTTCTTTGGAAACCCTGCATACTTCCTGCTCCATTCATTTATATTCTTATCCAGCCCATTAGAAAGTTAGTTTACAAACCAAGCATACACTAGTTTTTAAAGTTGACATGAATCAGAAATATTGCCTTATCATTTTATAAGATATTTGGGATTAAATAGAATTTCCACAGGACCAAAATTGGACTACAGATCACTTTCCTCATCCATACAATGTACATCATAGTGGAAAGATTTTATAATGATTCAGTAAAGTTTTTCAATAGTTACTATTTTATCACAAGTATCTAGTATGTTCTTTGTTATATCTATTCCTTTGCTTCACATACACACACAACAAAATGAGACAAAAAAAAAACTACTTAAAATTTAGTAGATTAAAATAATAATTTATTAAACTAACAATTCTTTATTTCACTTGGTTAGTTCTTCTAGTGTGGGAGGCTTCAGTTGATATTTTCTGGGCTTGCTCATGCTTCAGTAGACAGCTAGTAAGTTTCCTGATGGGTTAGCTGGTGGCTTGATGTTGTAGGATGGCCTTACTGACAAGTCTGGCATGTCTGGCTCTTAGCTGGCTGACAGGCTGGGCAAGGAGGATAATTGGGCAATATACTTCTCATAATTCAGGACACCAACCTACACTTCTCCAGATACAGTTTGAGATTTTAAAGAGCAGCACAGAGAGCAAATTCTCATTTTGAAAGCCCTTCCCAAGTTTCTCATAACATTGCTTGTTACTACCTTATTGATCAAAGTATGTTGCATAGTGAGGCAAAGACTCAAAGTGTAGAGAAACTCACTCAACTTCTTAATGGGAGAAGCTATAAGGTTGTTTTGCAAAGGGACATATGTACAGGGATGGAGAGAATTTGAAGCCAGTTTTGTGTTCTATCATATTTGTTACAATTTTTATAGTTTTTGTTTGCTTAAATAAGAGTATGCGAACATTGGACCACTTCACCTCGTTATGTCACACCATTTTTTGGCCCTCCATCACCATAGGAAAAAAAGCCCAAAATCTTTATATGAACATGCAGGGTACTTTGGCATTTGACTCTGTTTACCTTTCCAACCTCACCACCTCTTCCTCACTACATTGCTTACTTTGGACTACTTATCATTCTCCAAACATGCTAGACTTTAAAAATTGTGCACCATTTATGTATTACCTGCTGGCTAACAACACTTAAGAAACTACCATTCATATCTCAAAATTCTGCTCACACTTTACTTCTTCCATAAAAGATATTCTGACCCCTTTCTGTCTCACACACAATTAGTTCTTTTTTGCTAATAATACTTCTATTACACTCCATTGAAATCCCTGAATACCTGCATGCTTTATCACAAATCTGTGTGCAAATTGGGGGCAGGAGAGGGTCTTCTCTAACTTTCAAATTATATCAGTTGGTAAAGGATTTAGAATCTAGTAGATTCTCAATGAATGCTGAGGAATGCAAAAATAAATAGCAAAATGAAATATGAATTACATGTCCTTACACTTCCTATAGAGACAGTTTCAAAAAAATCACCATTATGATCTTATAGTTTTTGAGAGATGCCTAAATATCCAGGTCATTTTAATAGCCTTGACTTCAGAAAACCTACTTTATTGTTCTAAATGTGTTTTATCACAGAGGAAACCTGATTTCTTTTCACTGTCAGTGAGAATAAATCGTTTGTCTAAAGCAGACTCTTTCTTGCTATGAATGGATAGGATAGGGTCAAGCATTTTCCAGATCCTGAAACTAAGTTTTATGCAAAAGTATATAAATGCTGTTAGTAATGTATCTGGAGAATAGGATGGAGCCATAATGAGCCAGGGGGCAGACTGCTCTGTGAGACGATTTATGATCTGTCAGTTGGGAACTTTTATGGTGCAGCGCTAAGAGACAAAGAAATGTTAGGAACTGCTAAAAGCAACACAAAATATGCTTTCAAGCTTAATGAGGAGAGGCGATAGAATAGGGTTGCCATATATGGCTGGCTCCATGTGTTAGGGGGAAGTTTAAATTTTTTTAGTGTTACATATTTTGATTTTGCTAAATTTGTCTGGAGAAAAAAGGGTATTTATTTTGCTGCACAATGAGCAGCAATTTCAATGTCTATCAATATAATAAGAGTTTTATTTGAAACGTGTGCCCCACTTACAGCTTCCTTTACCACAGTTATTTAATCTGCATGCTGAGCAAATCATCCAGGAAGCTGGACTATGTGTAAAGGAACATGGCATCAAGTTTGAAGGAAGACTCATTAACAACCTGTGATATGCATATGACATACCTTGCTTGCTGAAAGTGAAGAGGATTTGAAGCACTTACTGATGAAGATCAAAGACTACAGCTTTAGTATGGATTACACCTCAACATGAAGAAAACAAAAATCTTCATAACTTGATTAATAAGTACCATCATGATAAAAAGAGAAAATATTGAAGTTGACGAGGATTTCATCTTACTTGGATCCACAATCAACATCCATAGAAATAGCAGTCAAGAAATCAAATGACATACTGCATTGGGAAACTCTGCTGCAAAAGACCTCTTTGAAGTATTAAATAGCAAAAATGTCACTTTGAGGGCTAACATGGGCCTGGCACAAGCCATGGCATTTGCAATTGCCCCATATATATGTGGAAGCTGGACAATGAATGCTGTTGTTGTTGGTAGGTGCCGTGGAGTCGTCTCCAACTCATAGGGATCCTATACACAGCAGAATGAAACACTGCCTGGTCCCATGCCAGCTCCGTGATCCTTGCTATACATGAGCCCATTGCCACAGTCACTGTGTCAATCCATCTCATTGAGGGCCTTCCCCTCCTTTGTCGACCCTCCACCTTACCAAGCATGGCATCCTTCTCCAGGGAATAGTCCCTTCTGACCAAAAGTATGTGAGACGAAGTATTCTCACTTCCAAGGAGCATTCCGGCTGCACTTCCTCCAGGACAGATTTGTTAGTTCTTTTAGCAGTTCATGGGACTTTCAGCATTCTTCGCCAGCACCACAACTCAAAAATATCAATTCTTCTTCAGTCTTCCTTAGTCATTGTCCAGCTCTCACATGCATATGAGGTGATTGAAAATATCATGGCTTGTGTCAGGTGCATCTTAGTCCTTAAGGAGACATCCTTACTCCTCAGCACTTGAAAGAGGTCCTTTGCAGCTAACTTGCCCAGTGCAATGCATTGTCTGATGTCCTGACTGCTGCTTCCATTAGTGTTGATTATAGAACCAAGCAAGTGAAGTCTTTGACAACTTCAATCGTTTCTCCATTTATCATTGATGCTGCCAGTAGGTCCAGTTGTGAGGATTTTTTTTTTATATATATTGAGATGTTATCCATACTGAAGATCATATTCTTCAATCTTCATCAGCAAGTGCTTCAAGCCATCCTCACTCTCAGCAAGCAAAGTGTGTTGTCAGTGTATCGCAGGTTGTTCATGATTCTTCCTTCAATTTCGATGTTATGTTCTTCTTCATATAGTCTAGCTTCTCAGATTATTGCTCAGCATATAGATTGAATAAGTATGGGAAAAGGATACAACCTTGATACACTCCCTTCTTGATTTTAAACCATGTAGTGTCCCCTGGTTCTGTTCAAACAGCAGCCTACTTGTCTGTGTACAGGTTTCTCATGAGTACAATAAAGTGTTTTGGAATCCCATTCTTCTCAATGTTATCCACAATTTGTTATGATCCACAAAAGCAAATGCTTTGCATAGTCAATAAAACACAAGTAAACATCTTTCTGGTATTCATTGCTTTGAGCCAATATCCACAATCATATCCCTTGTTCCATGTCCTCTTCTGAATCCAGATTATGCCTCTGGAAGTTCTCTGTCAATACACTGCTGCAACCATTTTTAAATTATCTTCAGTAAGATCTTACTTGCATGTGATACTAATGATATTGTTCTACAATTTCCACATTCTGTGGGGTCCCTTTCTTTGGAATGGGTACAAATATGGATCCCTTCCAGTCAGTTGGCCAGGTAGCTGTCTTCCAAATCTCTTGGCATCACCAAATGACTGCTTTCAGTGGGGCATCCATTTGTTGAAATATCTCAATGGGCATTCATCAATTCCTGGACCATTATTCTTTGCCAATTCCTTCAGTGAAGCTTTAACTTCTTCCTTCAATACCATTGCTCCTTGATCATATACCACCTCCTGAAATGGATGAAAATCTACCAGCTCATTTTGGTACAGTGACTCTTTGTATTCCTTCCATCTTCTTTCGATGCTTCCTGCATCATTCAATATTTTGCCCATAGAATCTTTCAATATTGCAATTTGAGGCTTACATTTTTTACTCAGTTCTTTCAGCTTGAGAAATGTTGAGCATGTTGTTCCCTTTTGGTTTTCTAACTCCAAGTCTTTGCCCATTTTGTTATAGTAATTGGCTTTGTCTGCTCAAGCTGCTCTTTGTAATCTTCTGTTCAGCTCTCTTACCTTGTCATTTCTTCCATTTGCTTTGGCTACTCTCCATTCAAGGCAAGTTTCAGAGTTTCTTATGTCATTCATTTTGGTCTTTTCTTCTTTTCTCATCTTTTTAATGACCTCTTGCTTTCTTCATTAATGATGTTGTTGATGGCATCCCACAATTCTTCTGGTTTTCAGTCATTGGTGTTCAATGCATCAAATCTCTTCTGTAAATGGTCTCCAAATTCAGGAGGGCTATATTCAAAAACATATTTTGGCTCTCAAGGACTTGTTTTAATTGTCTTCAACTTCAACTTTAACTTGCATATGAGCAGTGATTGTCTGTTCTACAATCAGATCTTGGCCTTCTTTTGGCTAAAGATATTGAGCTTTTCCATCCCCTCTTGCCACAGATGTAGTGAATCTGATTTCTGTGCATTCCATCTAATGAAGTCCACATGTATAGCCACTGTGTGTGTGCTGATAAAAGTTATTTGCAATGAATAAGTTGTTGTTCTTGCAAAATTCTATCATGTGATCTCCAATGTTATTTCTGTCACCAAGGCCAAATTTTCCAACTACCAGTGACTCTTCTTTGTTTCCAACTTTTGCATTCCAGTGACCAATGATAATTAACACATCTAGATTGCACGTTCAGTCAATTTCAGACTGCAGAAGTTGATAACAATCTTCAATTTCATCATCTTTGGCTTTGGTGGTTGGTGCATAATTTGAATAATAGTCATATTAACTGGTCTTCCTTGTAGGCATATGGATATTAGCCTATCAATGACAGCATTGTACTTCAGGACAGATCTTGAAACATCCTTTGTGATGATGAATGCCACACCATTCTTCTTCAAATTTTCATGCCTGGTAGAGTAGATCATATGGTTGTCTGATTCAAAATAGCCAAAGCTGGTCCATTTAAGCTCACTAATGCCTAGGATATCAATCTTTATGTGTTCCATTTAATTTTTGGCAACTTCAAGTTATCCTAGATTCATAATTTGTATGCTCCATGTTCCTATTATTAATGGATGTTTGCACCTGTTTCTCCTCAATTTGAGTCATGTCACATCAGCAAATGGAGGTCTCAAAAACTTTACTTTATCCGTACCAGTAAGGTTGGTTCTACTCTGATGATGCAGCTCTTTCCTAGTCATATTTTGAGAACCTTCTGACCTAAGTGGCTTATCCTCCTGCACTGTATCAGACAATGTTTCTGGTCTATTCATAAAGTTGCCCAGTAATGTAACAGACAGCATTTCTCTGCCATTCATAAGGATTTCCCTAGCCAATTTTTGAGAAGTGGATGGTGTCTTCTTTCTTCATAGTCTGTCTCAGTCTGCAAGCCACACTGAAATTTGTGCACCATGTGCAACCCCACTGGTGTTTGAAACACCAGTGGCACAGCCTCAAGTCTCACAGCAAAACACCAACACAGTATGACAAACTAACATACAAATTTGTCTCCCTTGTTGTTGTGTGCCATCGAGTCAGTCCCGACTCATAACGACCCCTCCTTGGGTTTCTAAGGCAGTATCACTAGGACGTAGATTGCCCAACCTTCCTTCCGAGGAGTGGCGGGTGGGTTTGACCCGCCAGCCTTCTGGTTAGCAGTTAAGTG